>NC_053026.1:144003573-144329980 GCF_003073215.2 Triticum urartu | reverse complement strand
CATGTAGAGCATCCGGGCATAGCATGTACATAATAATCATGGCAAAAATGACAAAAACCTAAATGGAGTAGCAGATCTGACAATAATCTCAAGTAGCTCTCTTCTAACAGCATTTCGGGCATCAAGATGAACTCAAATGAAAATGATGCAATGGAATAAAATGATGTACTCTCTGAGATGAACACTTTGATATGCTATATGCATGAATCGGAGCTACGGATGCAAAGTTACGGAGTCGTGAACATGTGCACTTGGGCTAGGGTTTTGAGAGAAAAAGTCAACCGTCAGGAAATAGATCTCAGATCCGGAGTTCGTCGGCATGGAACCCGAAGCTCGCCGGAACAGTGCTCGCCGGCGGGGATGAGGACGGCGGAGGAGGGGGAGACGGTGGAGAGGCGGCGGGGCGAGGCCGGAGGAGGCGTCGGCGGCGGTGGCGGAGGCGGCGGCTTGCGCGGCGCGGCGCCGGACCGAGGAGGCGGCGCCGTGCGGCGATGGCGTGCGGCGGCGCCGGCCGCCGGAGTCGAGGGAGGCGGCGGCGGGGGCGCGCAAGGAGGCGGCGCGGGCGGCTGGGCCGCGGGGGCTCTCCCCGGGCCGAGCGGGCTGGCGCGGGAGCGGGTGGTGGCGCGCCGCGTGGCAGGACGCCACTGGTGCGGGGGCGGCGGCGCGGAGTGTCCGGCGCGGGCGGACAATGTCCGGCGCGTCGGAGGGGATTTTTAGGGTTTCGGGGAGGGGGAGAAAGATCCGGATTTGGAGGGGGTGTTTAAATAGGCATAAAGGGAGCTAGGAGAGTCCAAATGAGGTGCGGTTTTCGGCCACGCGATCGTGATCGAACGCTCTAGATGATGGAGCAGAGTTAGGTGGGTTTTGGGCCAAATTGGAGGGGTGTTGAGCTGCAACACACACGAGGCCTTTTCGGTCCCTCGGTTGACCGTTGGAGTATCAAACGAAGTCCAAATGGTACGAAACTTGACAGGCGGTCTACCGGTAGTAAACCAAGGCCGCTTGGCAAGTCTCAGTCCAATCCAGAAATGTTTAATCCCCACACACGAAAGAAAGCTAGAAATGAACACCGGAGGAGAACGAATCGCCGGAATGCAAAACGGGCAACGGGGAAAATGCTCAAATGCATGAGACGAACACGTATGCAAATGCAATGCACATGATGACATGATATGAGATGCATGACAACGATAACAACACCCGGAGACAAAGATCCGAACCCGAGGAAATAAATATAACTTAATGCCGGAAATGGCAAGAGTTGGAGTACAAATAGGGAAAGTTACATCCGGGGTGTTACAAAGGCCTAAATCCAGTAGTACTATTTTCTGTTGACCCTGAATTTTTACGTTTCTCTTCTGTAGATATATAAAAGGAGTCAAAACAACAGTTTAAACATATAGGTTGGTTCATGGGGGTCTACATTGTAAATAAATCTATTTTTCTGAAAGAATTATATCTATTGTAAAAGTTTACCGAAAGTACAAAGCATCTCAAACATAATAAAAATTACATCGAGATTTTGAGACCACTGAACGACCACTACGACCGTTAGAATGAGCCACCGACGCGACGCTGTAGCCACTCCCCTAACGGAACCGGCTTGACCTTATTGATGACAGCCGAAAAGTCTTCGTGCACGTACCCCTGAGAATCAGCGCTTAAAGCTGCATGAACCTTGCATAGATCTGAAGTACTCGACATCAAATCTCGCCACATGATGAGAAACACTAACCTCACCCGCCAAAGAGACACCAAGAATCTACGCCGACGGAGCTCCGTTGTCTAGGTCTAGAAGGACGAACTCGAGTAGGATCGGAGCTCGGAAGACAAACTTGAAGAAGAAACTCCGCCATCCGTCCGAGCGCCGCACCTGCAAAGACTAAAAAACCCAACCTAAACTACTAACTAGAACCGAGGCACCGGGATTCCCCTCCTTGCTATTAGCCGCCAGTGGCATGCAGGGGTATCCACGGGTTACCTGGTGAAATCTGGAGGGGAGAGTTTACCCTAGCCGCCTAGAATTTATGTACTATAGCACTTCTTTGAAGGGGATACTTCCTGGCGCAATTGGCTTTGACCACGTTAGGTCAGGGTTCACACATTCGTTTGACCATGCACGCACCTATCTAAATACTTGTGTTCCGTACATGTCCGCAGTTTTAAGTTGGTGCCAGTGACTAGAAGAAACGAAGAGGGTGATGGAGCACTTGGAGGATTGATGTAGGGTAGGAACCCTATGGGCCGATCTTTCACGAAAGGAGCGAATCCCGCGAAGAACACGAAGAACACGAGGGGGAAACACGAGGGGAAACATGAGAGAAAGACAAGAGAATCACTAAACCGACACAAGAAACTCACACATGTGCTATATCCTCAGATACATAGAGTTCACACGGCACACGATCAACTAAGGACGATACAAGGGTAACGGTCTTCTACGTGAGGAGGTCTTGATGTTCTTCTCCGCAAGGAGGTCTTGAATCCAAAGGGATCTTCTCCGAAGAGGCCGCGGTCTCTCACGAGGAGTAGATCCGATGTGGATGAGCGTAGCTCTATCTCTCAAAATGAGCTAAACCAACGCTAACCCTAGAAAGTTGGATGAGGTGGAGTATATATAGTCTTAGTGCAAAAGAGGGGGGGCGAAAGGGTACATGGGCTGCAGCCCAACACGAAACAGTGCACAGGCGTCAGACGTACGGGAGTCACCGTCGTCCGGAGGCTCGCGAGGGTCCGGACGTCCGGTGTCTGTCAGACGTCCGTAAATTCGGCTCGGGTGGTTTTCGGCCGGACGTCCGGTCAGGGTCGGTCGTCCGAGGAGCATCGGTCGTCCGTGGATCGTCGGAAGTCCGTCATTTTGGCTCGGGTGTGGAAGTGTCGGACGTCTGGTCAGGGTCGGACGTCCGGTCAGGGTCGGACGTCCGGAGCCTGGAGGTCGTCGGACGTCCGGTCCTGGCCGGTCGTCCGGAGCCTATAGCTTCTTCTTCATCACTTCTTCTTCTCCGTCGTCACATCCATCTTCCTCTTCCTCTTCTCCTTGCTCCTTAGCTTCTCCATGATACCTGAGCATGCACAAAGTGTCCGTATGAGGTAGTATCCTTGTCTCATGTGCATCAAAGTGGAAATGTGAGAGGAGAGATGTCACCTCGGTTTCAAGAGCTCTTGCACGTGCTCGTGTCATGGGTCCAAGAGGTGTCGTAGGAGATGTAGTTGGGTCCATGGGGATGGCCTTGGGATGCTCCTCATCATCTCCCCTCCCTTGGGGAAGATCCGTCCTTGGATCAAATTCTTCATCACCATGGAAGGGAGAGAGATCTGTGACGTTGAAGATGTCGCTCACGTTGTACTTGTCGCGTGGGAGGTCGATCTTGCAAGCGTTGTCGTTGTATAGTGCGAGCACCTTTGTAACACCCCGGTGTAATGATGCTACAGTAACCCCTGGGGTTAAGTTAATCTTTTTGCTAAACATGTGCCTGATCATTATTGTCTCATGTTCTTTCAAATTTCAGTTGAATTCAAATTCAAATTCTGTGTGGAATCAAAATGCTCTGACATGAAATCTAAAATGTTCATCATGTGGATAATATTCTTCTGGTAATATTGGTGGTGAACAAACATTTTTGCAAAGGGTTTAAGTGGCCTAAACTACTTAAAACAGTGACCTAAGCAATAAATTAAATGCCCTTTGTAATTTATAAAATCGGCAGCTATTCCAAAAGCCTCCCAACCTTTTGTGGCAGTGCACAATAATTCTAGGAATTTGTTTTGGCCAGTGGCATAATTTTGCAAGGTCATTTTTGGCTAAAAGAAAAATGCAAAAGTTGCTGAAAAAAGGAAAAAGGTAAAGAGGGAGAGGCCCTCTACCCCCTCCGTGGACCGAACCCCCCTGGGCCGGCCCAACTCCCCCCATCCTAGGCGGCCCACCTCCCCCGGTCGCTCTCTTCCTCCCCCTGTTCAACCGACCGTGGGCGCACGCCCGCGCGTCGCCGCCGAACCTCCTCGCCGTCGATGACGAGGGATAAGACCCCGACGCCTCGGGCTCCCCTCTCCCCTCCCACTTGCCCTGCCGCCCCCACTCGCGCCAGTCCCTATCCCCTCTCCCTGCTCGCTCCGTTGCCTCTCCTCCTCTCAGATTCACTCGCACCCGATGTGACCACCGCTGTCGCCTCGCCGTGGTCGTGGCCAACGACCTCCCCGAGCTACGCGAAGACGTTGAGGAGTACCGCCGTCATCACCTGCGTCGACTACGGCCAGTAGCGTGAGTTGGGAGGCGCTGCAGCCCTGGATCCCCGTCGTCTTCCACCTCAGGCACTGCTACCCTCGCCGTCGAACTCCGGAAACTCCGAGCCTCCCCCAAGCCCACTTCGCGCATCTGCAGGAGCGATGTGAGCTCCTCTTCCTTTCCCCTATCCCCTCTCTCGCATAGGCCGCCTCACTCTCTAGCTTGCTTGCCGCTACCGTCGTAGCTCGCCGCCGTGGCCATGCTCGCCGTCGAGCTCTGTCGAGCACGGCACCGTGCCCAGCACGCTTCAAGCAACCCAGCGCACCTCGCCACGCCTCCGCCCGTGCTCCTAGCCCGATTCCACCCGTGCCCGAGCTTCGACCTCCGCCGTTGAGGTCGCCGCCGTCGTTGCACCCCCGCTCCGGCCGTGCCGTAGCCCCAAAACGACGCGGCTTCACCTCCGCTTTCAAACGCGCTATTGCGCGGACCAAACGGTGCCCCGTAGCCCGTTTCCGGCGAAGTCCCGAGCCGCTCCGCCGCGATTTTGGTCGCCGGAGTTGTCTCCGGCGCCGACGCAGACGTGGCGCAGTGGGCCCCGCCTTTGTGTCACTGCCAGTGGGGCCCAGGGACACTAGTTAATTGGGTTGACCAGTCAACCCTGCTGATTGGGCAACCCCCAACCACTGACCAGTGGGGCCCTCCCCCCTAATTAACAGGAATTAATTAAATTAGTTTAGTTAACCTAAATTAGACACTGACAGGTGGGCCCAGTAGTTTTACTAACTAAATTTGGATTAGTTTGAACCCTGTTTAACCCACTGTCTATGACAGGTGGGTCCTCCATGCCAATTTGACCAGTCAACCGAACTGTTGGCTGCTGACGTCACTCATACGCCATGCTGACGTCATATTCCATTTCTGTTAATTTATTTAATTCCAGAAAATGTTTAAATCTTTAGAAATTCATAGTAATTAAACCGTAGCTCGGATGAAAATGTTTTCTACATGGAAGTTGCTCAGAAAAATCCAACGAATCCAAATGCGCAGTTCAATCACCTGTCACATGCCCCTAGCATGCTGAACATGGAACCGTCCCCTCTCTTTCATCTATCCGGAATCCGCCTAACACCGGGAATTCATCCTCGGATGTTTATCCCCTCCATCTGCAATGTGTAGTACTACGTTAGGGCAACCCTAGCTCTGCCCGTCGTCAAGTTATGCCTTGTGATGCTTTGATTGCTCTGTATTTACTGTTTCTTCCCCCTCTTCTCTTCGGTAGACCCCGAGACCGATGATGCCGCTGTGATCGACTACGTCACCGATGACCTCTTCTTCTTGTCTGAGCAACCAGGCAAGCAAACCCTCCTTGAGCATTCCGATATCACCCATTTCTTTCCCTCTCATGCTTGCATTAGAACTGCTACTGCTTTCTGTATGATCATACTTTGATGCATAGCCTGTTTTGTTACCCGCTTTCATACCTTACCTGCTTATCCTAAACTGCTTAGTATAGGTTGGTTAGTGATCCATCAGTGACCCCCACCTTGTCCCAGTTGCCTCGCTTTATGTTCGATGACTCGATCAACATGATTGACGTCCAGGCCCCGACACCGCACATCACCCCCTTAGTTGTACGACTCTGCAGAGTTACCATCGAGTGCCGAGGGTGGAACCTCTTACATCACTCCTGATGAGATCTCTGTAGTGTAGCTATACGGTCGAGGTCATCGAGGGTGATTTCCTCCTTAACCACTTCCGTTACGGCTCTGTTGTGCAACCCCTCAAGTGTGAACCTCGAGGGTGGATCCTCTTACGTTCACCTTGATGATAACATCGAGTGGAATTCTCTGGGGGTGATTCCTCGGGTTTTCCCCTTGTTGTTAGACACACAGTTACTATGGTTACTATGACTTTACACTGAACCATGTTACTAAAGACGGGTCGGCCCTGAGGGGTATCCGCGTGAGCTTATTAGTGAGTGATGTGGAGTCGGGTTGACCTGGAAGGTGCCCGCGAGATAACTACGAGGCGTGGCCGGGCATTCTTAGACCTTGCCGCAAGTACTCGAGACGGGGCAACGGGGTCACATCTTTCGTGAGTCTCTGCTTGTTACCGCGTGCTCCCAATCCACTATGATTTGGATATTTGATTCGAGGGGCCTCTGGCCTGATAGCACTAACCATCACGTGGGCATAGTATGGGCGTTCTGCGTCGTATACATCAGCCGAAGCTTAATAGACATCAGCGACTGAGTGGCGCGCGCCGGGTTGGACTGCGTAAGCTCCTGCCTTGTTGAAGGAGGTAGCTAGGTCTGCTCACCGGCCACCCACGCAACGTGCAGGAGTTCCCGGGGAGATGGCCCATGACCCCTGGGGGCATAGGTTTAGTCTAGCGTGCTGACCTCTCTATTAAGCCTAGGTCGGGTTGCGGCATATTGTTTGGCCGAGGCCGGGCATGACCCAAGAAAGTGTGTCCGGCCAGAGTTAATCGAGCGTGGTGGGTAAGTTGGTGCACCCCTGCAGGGAAGAAAACATCTATCGATAGCCTGTCCTACGGTAACGAACACTTGGAGTTGTATCTCGATCGATACAACTAGAACTGGATACTTGAGATGAGACATGGAGATGAGACTTGGAAATGAGATGATAACTGGATAGTATGGCTCTGGGATTGCTTTCTCGCAGGGAGTCGAGAAAGGTTCTCTGGCCGAGGTTGATAACGTTACTGCTACTTTACTTTATGCTACTCTACTCCCTCCTGTTGCTGCAAGATGGTGGTTTCCAGAAGATGCTAGTCTCCGATAGGCTAGGTTTTCCCCTTCCCTACTGGCATTGTGCAGTTTAGTCCACAGATACAACCCATTCCTTTGATACAGATGCATACTTAGTTTAGATCTGATGTAAGTCTTGCGAGTACTTTGGATGAGTACTCACGGTTGCTTTGCTACTTCTTTTTCCCCATACCTGATTGTTGCGACCAGATGACGGATCCCAGGAGCCAGACGACGCCATTGATGACTACTACCACCCGGAGGATGCCTACTACTACGTGAAGACCGCCGACGACTAGGAGTAGTTAGGAGGCTCCCAGGCAGGAGGCCTTGCCTTTTCGATCGTTGTTGCTTTAGTGCTAGCCTTCTTAAGGCAAACTTGTCTAACTTATGTCTGTACTCAGATATTCTTGCTTCCGCTGACTCTTGTGTTTTCGAGCTTATGTATTCAAGCCCTCGAGGCCCCTGGCTTGTAATATAAAGCTTGTATTATTTTAATTTGTGTCTAGAGTTGTGTTGTGATATTTTCCCGTGAGTCCTTGATCTTGATCGTACATATTTGCGTGTATGATTAGTGTATGATTGAATCGAGGGCGTCACAACCTTGAAGGGTCCACCCGCTCGTGGTCGAAGCTTGGACTTGCGTTCTTGTGGAAAGCGATCCTTGCGAAGGTGTAGCCACACGAGATCACCAATTTTGAAGAGCATAGGGTGCTTGTTGAAGTTGAGCTTGGACGCAAGGCGTTGAACTTGGCGCTCGATGGAGTTCCTTGTATCTTCATGCACCTTCTTGAGATGTGTCGCCCTTGCACTAGCATCCAAATTGTTGCGCTCTTGGAGTGGTAGAGGGAGAGTGTCCAATGGCGACAAAGGGTTGAAGCCGTAGATGACCTCGAAGGGGGACTTGCCGGTTGTTGAGTGTCTTGCTCGGTTGTAGGCGAACTCGGCGATAGGTAGGCACTCCTCCCACTCCTTGATGTTCTTCTTGATGAGTACTCGAAGTAGAGCGGAGAGTGTGCGGTTAGTAACTTCCGTTTGGCCATCGGTTTGTGGATGATACGCCATGGAGAAAAGTAGCTTGATTCCGAGCTTGGCGCATAGGGTCTTCCAAAAGTAGCTAAGGAACTTGATGTCGCGGTCTGAGACGATCGTGTAACACCCCGGATGTAACTTTCCTATTTGTACTCCAACTCTTGCCGTTTCCGGCGTTAAGTTATATTTATTTCTCGGGTTCGGGTCTTTGTCTCCGTGTGTTGTTTTCTTTTCATGCATCTCATATCATGTCATCATGTGCATTGCATTTGCATACGTGTTCATCTCATGCATTCGAGCATTTTCCCCGTTGTCCGTTTTGCATTCCGACGCTTCGTTCTCCTCCGGTGGCCATTTCTAGCTTTCTTTCATGTGTGGGGATTAAACATTTCCGGATTGGACCGAGACTTACCAAGCGGCCTTGGTTTACTACCGGTAGACCGCCTGTCAAGTTTCGTACCATTTGGACTTCGTTTGATACTCCAACGGTTAACCGAGGGACCGAAAAGGCCTCGTGTGTGTTGCAGCCCAACACCCCTCCATTTGCCCAAAACCCACCAAACTCTGCTCCATGTCCTAGAGCGTTCGATCACGATCGCGTGGCCGAAAACGCACCTCATTTGGACTCTCCTAGCTCACTTATGCCTATATATAACCCCCCTCGTAAATCCCGGGTCTCTACCACCCCTAACCCTAGATCCATCTCTCCCGCCGCCGCCGGACGAAACCGCGCGAGGCGGACATGTCCGGATAGCCCGCCGCCGCCACGTGTCACGTCGTGATTCGCCCCGCTCCACTCCGGCAAGCCGCCGCCTCGCCCTCAAGCTGCTCCGCCGCCCGAGCCGAAGCTCACCTCGCCGCCGCCCCGCCCGACGTCCTCCGCCGCCGTGCGCCGACCAGGTCGCCGGATCCGGCCCCGGCGACCGCTTCCTCAACTCCGGCCGGCCAAGTTCCGGCGATCCCCATCTCCGTCCGGCGATCCTCGAAGGCCGCACCGCTACAGTGCATCTCAGATCTGAGATCCGTTTTAACCTAACGGTTGACTTTTTCCTCTCCCCCTTAATCTTTTATGCATACTTTGACCGATGATATCTCCGCATCCGTAGCTCCGTTTGACTAAATATATCAAAATGTTCGTCTCGACGAGTACATCATTTCATTTATCATTTTTCATTTGAGTTCATCTTGATGCCCAAAATGCTGTTAGAAGGAGGCTTCGTGAGTTAATTGTCAGATCTGCTAGTTCATCTTAGACTTTTGTCATTTTTGCCATGATTATTGTGTGCATGCTATGCCTGTGAGTCCTTCATATGTTTTGTTAAGCATTTTGTCTTCTTTCCAGAGGTGCAACCCATGCATTTTTAGGATGTGTGTGGTGACTTGTGCAAGCTTGCAAAGAAGATCTGTTTTCAGGACTTAGTTGTTTTCACTAAGTCTGGGATATTTTAGTTCATGATGCCATATGTTCAGCTTGTTTCCTAGTGATCCGTGCCTCTTTTGAGGATGATCAGTAAAGGAGTTTTGTTAATCATGTTATGCTCTATCCATCCATGTCTTTGTTTGCAATTATGGAGCACCCTAGCTTGAGTCAATCGAGCTCTACTTTTGCTTCGTGTGAATCTGGGCAGATCGTCAACTCGTTTGCGATTTTGCCGGCGTTGTTGTAGTTGATCCGTGCATGCTATGCCATTGTTCTTGCCATGTCTAGCTTGTATTTTGTGCCTTCTTAATGGATGTATGCTTGCCTTGCCATGACTTGCACCGTGGTGAGTGCATCGAGCTCGTTTACATGCCTTCGTGAGTTATATTTCAGCATGTCTCAGTTTTCACTAAGTCTGAAAACTGATTGTGTTTTAGCTATGTTCGTGTGCCCGTTAATATTTTGTGATCCCTTTTGGCCCAGGTCACTTTGGGACTTTTGTTAAGCTTGTTGAGTAGCTCCATGCCATGTTCTTACTTGTCATAATCAGGTCATGTATCATGTTGTTTTGCTGCTCCGAAGAGGGCTTCGTGATCTGAAATTTCAGACAAGTGTTAATTTCACTAAGTCTGGAATCTGTTTTGCATTTGCGTTTTTGCCATGCTTGTTTGAACCTCATAATGGATGAATTGGCCGTGGCTCAGTGCTAGTCTTTTGTTAAGCATCTTGTGTGCATCCCTGCCATGTATTTTGTTGTCATGTTTGGTGGCTGTAGCATGTTCATTTCGTGCATTTAGATGCCTACTTGCTGTAAATCGCAGACCGGTGTCATATCTTAAAACGCTTGCCATTTCCAAACCGTAACTCCGATTCCAATGATCTTTATATCGTTTTCAAGCGATTTCATCCCCTCTATCCAGTGGCACCCTTGGAATTCCAAGTTGAGGCCAGGTTCATGCATTTCCTGTCATATCTTGCATTTTGCATCCCGCATCGCATCCCGCATAGCATATCATTTCATCATATTGCTTGGTCTTGCACGTGGTTGATTGTATCCTTGTTGCTTGTTTGTCTTGTTTGGGTAGAGCCGGGAGACGAGTTCGCTACCGAGGAGCCCGTTGAGTTTGCTTGTGAGGATCCAGTCAACTCTGACAACTGTGCAGGCAAGATGATCATACCCTCGAAATCACTACTATCTTTGCTATGCTAGTTTGCTCGCTCTTGCTATGCCAATGCTACGATGCCTACCTTTGTTGTCAGCCTTATTGCCATGTCAACCTCTAACCCACCTTGTCCTAGCAAACCGTTGATTGGCTATGTTACCGCTTTGCTCAGCCCCTCTTATAGCGTTGCTAGTTGCAGGTGAAGATTGGAGCGTTCCTTGTTGGAACATTTATTTACTTGTTGGGATATCATTATATCTATGTTATCTTAATGCATCTATATACTTGGTAAAGGGTGGAAGGCTCGGCTCTCGCCTAGTGTTTTGTTCCACTCTTGCCGCCCTAGTTTCCGTCATATCGGTGTTATGTTCCCGGATTTTGCGTTCCTTACGCGGTTGGGTTATAATGGGAACCCTTGATAGTTCGCCTTGATTAAAGCTTTTCCAGCAATGCCCAACCTTGGTTTTACCATTTGCCACCTAGCCTTTTCTTTCCCTTGGGTTCTGCAGACTCGAAGGGTCATCTTATTTTAACCCCCCCGGGCCAGTGCTCCTCTGAGTGTTGGTCCAAACTGTCAGCCGCCGGTGGCTACCAGGGGCAACTCTGGGCTGGCCTACCGGAAGTTTGGACAATCTGAGTGTGCCCTGAGAAAGAGATATGTGCAGCTCCTATTGGGATTTGTCGGCACATTCGGGCGGTGTTGCTGGTCTTGTTTTAACCTGTCGAATTGTCTTGTTGTACCGGGTTACCGAGTCTGATCGGTGTGTCTCGGGTGGAGGTCTATTCCTTCGTTGACCGTGAGAGCTTGTCATGGGCTAAGTTGGGACTCCCCTGCAGGGATTGAACTTTCGAAAGCCGTGCCCGCGGTTATGGGCAGATGGGAATTTGTTAATGTCCGGTTGTAGATAACTTGAACCTTAATTAATTAAAATGAATCAACTGAGTGTGTTACCGTGATGGCCTCTTCTCGGCGGAGTCCGGGAAGTGGACACGGTGTTGGAGTAATGCTTGCGCAGGTTTGTTCCTCTAGATTATCGCTCGTGCCTTGCCTCCTCTTCTCGCTCTCTTTTGCGTATAAGATAGCCACCATATATGCTAGTCGCTTGCTGCAGCTCCACATATATTTGCCTCATCCATTCCTATAAGCTTAAATAGTTTTGATCGCGAGGGTGCGAGATTGCTGAGTCCCCGAGGCTCACAGATACTATAATTCCAGATGCAGGTCCAGGGGTTTTCGCTCCAGGTGACGAGTACGAGCTCAAGTGGGAGTTCGACGAGGACTCTCAGCGTTATTATGTTTCCTTTCCCGATGATCAGTAGTGGTGCCTAGTTGGGGTTTGATTCAGGGCCTTGTCGCATGTTCGGTTCTTTTCTATTTTGGCGCCGTAGTCGGGCCATGAGTGTCTGCCTGATGGATGTTATTTATGTACTTTGATGTGACGTGGCGAGTGTAAGCCAACTATGTATCTCCCCCTTTTATTATGTATTACATGGGATGTTGTAATGATTGCCTGACTTGCGACATTGCTTTCAATGAGGTTATATCTCTAAGTCGTGCCTCGACACGTGGGAGCTATAGCCGCATCGAGGGCGTTACAAGTTGGTAATCAGAGCCTTCCCCGACCTTAGGAGCCCCATTGCTTGATCGTTTTTAGCAGCCGAGTTGTGTCTAGAAAAATGTTTTGAGTCTTTTAGGAATTATATATCGGAGAGCTTAGGAATTCTTTTTACTTCCCAGTCTCCTCATCGCTCTGGTAAGGCATCCTAACGTAGAGTTTTGACTCTTCTCTTCTCAAATTTCACTAAATTTTTTTTAGGATCACGCGAGTATCTTGGATTTGTTCCGATGGCTTATGATGAGAATACTGTCTTGGTGCCTCCTGTCAGGGGTTTAGTGGAAGTGTCCCGGGGAGTTGAGCTCTGAGGTGTTGTCATCATAATTTTATCGTTGCAATTCTGGAATACTTGAGATATGTTCGCCGACATCGAAAATCTCTTTTATGCAGTTCGTTGGTGAGATAACCTCGACGCCACCCAGTACTGGGGCGGGAGTTCGGGAGTATCGCCATAACTTGTATAACGGATGCTTTTCGAAGGTTGAGGTAGATGGTTTCCGAAGTTTTTCTTGGTTATGTGTTGAAGGATGGATACAGCTGGATGTAGGATTTGCTAGTTTGGGTGAGATATTATGCTTCCCCTGTATCCCCAACACCTCATTGCATAACCGGAAAAGTTCAGAAGTTTCATAGGTGGGAATTCTAGTAGCTCTAGTTCTTCTTCCACGGATATTGGTTTGAGATTGGGATTTCTTACCGATTATTCGTTCTTGATCCGTACCTTGTTGATTTATTTCTCTACCTTAATTCTACGTGGCTTCTCAATTTATGGATATGTGACCATTTGAAGAGGAATGCATTCGTTCATTTTGTTCGGATGTGAAGACTATATGTTGCAATTTTCATTCCGTTGGATTCAGCTTAAATATTTATCTGTCAATGTGCTAACGGTGGTCAACCTCTTCAGGATGGCTCCCGCTAAGAGCACCAGTCAGAACCAGAATCAAGATCCGCCACCGCCTCCACCTCCTCCAGAGGCATGGCAAGCTGTGATGGCCGCAACCAATGCAAACACTCAGCTGATCATGCAAATTCTCCAAGAGCGCAATCAAGGCAGTCAAGGGAATCAAGGCAGCAATCAGAGTCACTTTGCTACACTCAACCAGTTCCTTGCTAACGGGCCAAAGACTTTCAGTAATTGTGTTGAGGCAACCGATGCTGAAGATTGGCTTGTGGATCTGTGTAAGCATTTCGAGTGCAGTAACGTCAGGCCTGAGGACTTTGTCAAGTTCGCTTCCTTCCAACTCAAAGATCAAGCTGCAGAATGGTTCCAGTAGTACAAGGATTCCAGAGGCGGACGTGTTATCACTTGGGATGATTTCCGTCGAGATTTCCGAGCTCATCACATTCCGCAGAGCGTGGTTGAAAGCAAGCGTGAGGAATTCCGCAATCTGAAGCAAGGTTCTTTGTCTGTCTATGACTACAACAAGTTGTTCCAGAAGCTTGCCCGCTTTGCCAAGCAGGACGTGCCTGATGAGAAGAGCATGATATACCAGTTCAGGGGTGGTCTCAGAGAAGATATTCAGCTCGCTCTTGTCCTCTTCGAGCCCTTGAGATACGATGAGTTCTACAACATGGCACTGAAGCAAGAGGCTGCTCAGTTGAGGTGTGATGCTTCCAGGAAGCGAGTCAGAGATGTTACTCCTTCTTCCTCTACTCAAGTGGCCAAGCAGCAGAAGTTTTGGCTTCCTCCTCCTCCGTTCCGTCAGCCGTATCAGCAGAAGAGCAAAGGTGGCAGTGGTTCTTCCCCCCCACCCAACCCAGGTTTTCAGAACAAGACTTCGTCTCAAGCTCCAAGATCGAGTGCTCCGTATCACCGTCCGCTTTCTGAGGTCACGTGCAACAAGTGCCAACAGAAGGGTCACTATGCCAACAAGTGTTTCAACCAGAGGCATCTTCCTCCTCCTCCTCCTGTCAGATCGGCAAGTACAGCTATGGTCAAGCATAACCCCAAGTCCGCCAAGGTCAATTTGATGAATGCAGCTCACGCAGAGGACTCGTCAGATGTGATCATGGGTAACCTTCCTATTAATGACATTCCTGCAAAAGTTCTTTTTGACACGGGTGCATCGCATTGTTTCATCTCGAGGCCATTTGTTTCTAAGCATGAGTTGCCTTTGCAAGATTTGCCTAGACAGTTATCTGTGGTTTCTCCGGGTAAATTTATGAATGCAAGCGCGTTTGTCCCAGATGTTTCTATCACATTGGGCGATTGCAAATTTCTCTCTTCTCCGGTGGTTCTTGGTAACTCGGATATTGATCTTATTCTCGGAATGGATTGGCTTTCTAAGCACAAGGCTCAGCTTGATTGTGCAGCCAGACAGATTCAATTGACTCATTCGTCTGAGGATGTAATTATCTTTGCCGCTCGGGATAATACTATCCGTCTGTTTTCTCTCAATGAGAAGGGTGAATTGGATGCCATCTCACAAATTTCAGTCGTTTGCGAATATCAAGACGTCTTTCCAGAAGAGCTCCCAGGAATGCCTCCGCACCGGCCAGTTGAATTCGTTATTGAACTTGAGCCTGGCACGGAACCTGTGTGCAAACGTCCTTACAAGCTCGGACCTGAAGAGTTGAAGGAGCTGAAGAAGCAACTCGATGAGTAAGAAAGAATGGGTCTCATCCGGCCTAGTACTTCTCCGTGGGGGTGTGGTGTTCTTTTTGTGAAGAAGAAGGATGGAACGGACCGACTTTGTGTTGATTACCGTCCAGTGAACAAGAAGACCATCAAGAACAAATACCCACTTCCCAACATCAATGAGCTGTTCGAACAACTCAAAGGTGCCCAAGTATTCTCCAAGCTTGATCTCCGTATGGGTTATCACCAGATTCGCATTCGTGAAGAAGATATTCCCAAGACAGCATTCAGAACAAGCTTTGGTTCATATGAATACACTGTCATGTCTTTTGGCCTCGCCAACGCTCCTCCGACGTTCTCTCGCATGATGAACTTCATCTTCAACGCCTACACCAATGACTTCGTTTTGGTATATATCGATGACATTCTGGTTTTCTCGAAGAACAAGGAAGATCATGCCAAGCACTTGCGTTTGGTTCTCGATAAACTCAGGGAACATCAGTTCTATGCCAAGTTCTCCAAGTGTGAATTTTGGCTCGATGAGGTTCTTTATCTTGGTCATATCATCTCTGCCAAGGGCATTTCCGTGAATCCCGAGAAGGTATCCGCAATTGTGAATTGGGAACCTCCTCAGAATGTGAAGCAACTCCGAAGTTTTCTCGGTCTCGCAAGCTATTGCCGAAGATTCGTTGAAAACTTTTCGAAGATCGCGAAGCCTCTCTCTGATCTTCTTCAGAAGCATGTCAAGTACGTTTGGTCTCCGGAGTGTGATATTGCTTTCAACACTTTGAAAGAGAAATTGATCACTGCTCCAGTTCTGACTCCACCTGATGAATCCAAGCCGTACGAGGTCTTTTGTGATGCCTCTCTCCAAGGTCTTGGCGCAGTTTTGATGCAAGAGAAGAAAGTGGTTGCTTATACATCTCGCCAGTTGAAGCCTAATGAGAAGAACTACCCCACTCACGATCTCGAGTTGGCGGCAGTTGTGCATGCTCTTTTGACTTGGAGACATCTTCTATTGGGAAGAAAAGTGGACATTTTCACTGATCACAAGAGTCTCAAGTACATCTTCACTCAGCCTAATCTCAACCTAAGGCAAACTCGATGGGTCGAAATGATTCAAGAGTATAATCCGAGTATTGAGTACACTCCAGGCAAGGCCAATGTGATTGCTGACGCTTTGAGCAGAAAGGCCTACTGCAACAGTCTGATTCTCAAGCCTTATCAACCCGAGCTTTGTGAAGCTTTCCGCAAACTTAATCTGCAAGTTGTTCCTCAAGGTTTCCTCGCCAACCTTCAAGTCTCTCCTACCGTAGAAGACCAGATTCGCCAAGCCCAGCTTCTTGATGCTATGGTGAAAAAGGTGAAGATTGGGATTGCCAAGAGTCAGTCCAAGTACAAGTGCTACCGCCTTGATGACAAGGACACTCTTTTCTTCGAGGATCGTATTGTTGTGCCCAAAGGTGAACTTCGTAAAGTGATCATGAACGAGGCTCACAATTCTCTCCTCTCCATCCACCCTGGGAGCACGAAGATGTATCAGGACCTCAAGCAAGCTTATTGGTGGACTCGAATGAAGCGCGAGATCGCTCAATTCGTGAATGAATGTGATGTCTGCAGAAGAGTGAAGGCAGAACACCAAAGGCCAGCTGGTCTCCTCCAACCTCTTGCCATTCCAGAATGGAAGTTTGATCACATTGAAATGGACTTCGTGACTGGGTTTCCAAAGTCCAAGCGTGGCAATGATGCTATATTTGTTGTCATCGACAAACTCCCCAAAGTGGCTCACTTTCTGCCTATCAAGGAGTCGATCACTGCAGCTCAATTGGCGGAACTCTATACCTCTCGCATTGTGTCTCTGCACGGTATTCCGCAAGTGATATCTTCAGACCGTGGCAGCATCTTTACCTCCAAGTTTTGGGATTCTTTTCAGAAGGCCATGGGCACTAACATACGCTTCAGCACAACTTTCCATCCTCAAACAAGCGGTCAAGTCGAGCGTGTCAACCAGATTCTTGAAGATATGCTCAGGGCTTGTGTGATCTCCTTCGGCATGAAGTGGGAGGATTGTCTTCCTTATGCTGAATTCTCATACAACAATAGTTTTCAAGCAAGTTCGGGCAAGGCCCCTTTTGAAATTCTGTATGGCAGGAAGTGCCGTACCCCTCTCAACTGGTCTGAAACCGGTGAACGTCAGCTGCTGGGTAATGACTTAATCACAGAGGCAGAAGAAATGTGCAAAGTCATTCGTGATAACCTCAAAGTAGCCCAATCCCGCCAGAAGAGCTACTATGATAGTAAGCACCGTGATTTGGTTTTCGATATCGGAGATCATGTTTACCTCCGTGTCTCTCCTATGAAAGGTACTCGTCGCTTCGGTATCAAAGGGAAGCTTGCCCCTAGATACGTGGGACCTTTCAAGATTGTCAGCAAGAGAGGCGACCTCGCCTATCAACTCGAGCATCCTTCAAACTTTGCAAATGTTCATGATGTGTTCCACGTCTCTCAGCTTCGAAAGTGCTTCAAGACTCCTGACCGCACCGTCAACTTCGAGGACATTGAGCTCCAAGAAGATCTCTCCTATCGTGAGCACCCAGTTCCTATTCTTGAAGAGACTGAACGCAAGACTCGTAACAAGTCAATCAAATTTCTCAAAGTCAAGTGGTCACACCATTCCAACCGTGAAGCTACCTGGGAACGCGAGGATCACCTCCGTTCTGAGTACCCGGAGTTCTTTCAGTCCTAGATCTCGGGACGAGATCTTTTCGTAGTGGTGGAGTTGTAACACCCCGGTTATAACTTTCCCAATTTGTACTCCAACTCTTGTCGTTTCCGGTGTTAAGTTATATTTATTTCCTCGGGTTCGGGTCTTTGCCTCTGTGTGTTGTTTTCGTTGTCATGCATCTCATATCATGTCATCATGTGCATTGCATTTGCATACGTGTTCATCTCATGCATTCGAGCTTTTTCCCCGTTGTCCGGTTTGCATTCCGGCGCTTCGTTCTCCTCCGGTGGTCATTTCTAGCTTTCTTTCGTGTATGGGGATTAAACATTTCCGGATTGGACCGAGACTTGGCAAGCGGCCTTGGTTTACTACCGGTAGACTCTGTCAAGTTTCGTATCATTTGGACTTCGTTTGATACTCCAACGGTTAACCGAGGGACCGAAAAGGCCTCGTGTGTGTTGCAGCCCAACACCCCTTCAATTTGACCCAAAACCCACCAAACTCTGCTCCATGTCCTAGAGCGTTCGATCACGATCGCGTGGCCGAAAACCGCACCTCATTTGGACTCTCCTAGCTCTACTTATGCCTATATATACAACCCCCCTCATAAATCCTGGGTCTCTACCACCCCTAACCCTAGATCCATCTCTCCCGCCGCCGCCGGACGAAACCGCGCGAGGCGGACATGTCCGGATAGCCCGCCGCCGCCACGTGTCACGTCGTGATTCGCCCCGCTCCGCTCCGGCAAGCCGCCGCCTCGCCCTCAAGCTGCTCCGCCGTCCGAGCCGAAGCTCACCTCGCCGCCGCCCCGCCCGACGTCCTCCGCCGCCGTGCGCCGACCAGGTCGCCGGATCCGGCCCCGGCGACCGCTTCCTCAACTCCGGCCGGCCAAGTTCCGGCGATCCCCATCTCCGTCCGGCGATCCTCGAAGGCCGCACCGCTACAGTGCATCTCAGATCTGAGATCCGTTTTAACCTAACGGTTGACTTTTTCCTCTCCCCCTTAATCTTTTATGCATACTTTGACCGATGATATCTCCGCATCCGTAGCTCCGTTTTCGACGTACAATATATCAAAATGTTCGTCTCGACGAGTGCATCATTTCATTCCATTGCATCATTTTCATTTGAGTTCATCTTGATGCCAAAAATGCTGCTAGAAGGAGGCTTCGTGAGTTAATTGTCAGATCTGCTAGTTCATCTTAAGACTTTTTGTCATTTTTGCCATGATTAATGTGTGCATGCTATGCCTGTGAGTCCTTCATATGTTTTGTTAAGAATTTTGTCTTCTTTCCAGAGGTGCAACCCATGCATTTTTAGGATGTGTGTGGTGACTTGTGCAAGCTCGCAAAGAGAGGCACCCGGGAAATCTGTTTTCAGAGACTTGGTTGTTTTCACTAAGTCTGGGATATTTTATTTCATGATGCCATATGTTCAGCTTGTTTCCTAGTGATTCGTGCCTCTTTTGAGGATGATCAGTAAAGGAGTTTTGTTAATCATGTTATGCTCTATCCATCCATGTCTTTGTTTGCAATTATGGAGCACCCTAGCTTGAGTCAATCGAGCTCTACTTTTGCTTCGTGGTGAATCTGGGCAGATCGTCAACTCGTTTGCGATTTTGTCGGCGTTGTTGTAGTTGATCGGTGCATGCTATGCCATTGTTCTTGCCATGTCTAGCTTGTATTTTGTGCCTTCTTAATGTGTGTATGCCTGCCTTGCCATGACTTGCACCGTGGTGAGTGCATCGATCTCGTTTACATGCCTTCGTGAGTTATATTTCAGCATGTCTCAGTTTTCACTAAGTCTGAAAACTGATTGTGTTTTAGCTATGTTCGTGTGCCCGTTAATATATTTTGTGATCCCTTTTGGCCCCAGGTCACTTTGGGACTTTTGTTAAGCTTGTTGAGTAGCTCCATGCCATGTTCTTACTTGTCTTAATCAGGTCATGTATCATGTTGTTTTGCTGCTCCGAAGAGGGTTTCGTGATCTGAAATTTCAGACTAGTGTTAATTTCACTAAGTCTGGAATCTGTTTTGCATTTGCGTTTTTGCCATGCTTGTTTGAACCTCATAATGGATGAATTGGCCGTGGCACAGTGCTAGTCTTTTGTTAAGCATCTTGTGTGCATCCCTGTCATGTCTTTTGTTGTCATGTTTGGTGGCTGTAGCATGTTCATTTCGTTGCATTTAGATGCCTACTTGCTGTAAATCGCAGACCGGTGTCATCTTAAAACACTTGCCATTTCCAAACCGTAACTCCGATTCCAATGATCTTTATATCGTTTTCACACGATTTCATCCCCTCTATCCAGTGGCACCCTTGGAATTCCATGTTGAGGCCAGGTTCATGCATTTCCTGTCATATCTTGCATTTTGCATCCCACATCGCATTCCATATAGCATATCATCATTTCATCATATTGCTTGGTCTTGCACGTGGTTGATTGTATCCTTGTTTCTTGTTTGTCTTGTTTGGGTAGAGCCGGGAGACGAGTTCGCTACCGAGGAGCCCGTTGAGTTTGCTTGTGAGGATCCAGTCAACTCTGAGAACAGTGCAGGCAAGATGATCATACCCTCGAAATCACTACTATCTTTGCTATGCTAGTTTGCTCGCTCGTGCTATGCCAATGCTACGATGCCTACCTTTTGCTTGTCAGCCTCTTATTGCCATGTCAACCTCTAACCCACCTTGTCCTAGCAAACCGTTGATTGGCTATGTTACCACTTTGCTCAGCCCCTCTTATAGCGTTGCTAGTTGCAGGTGAAGATTGGAGGCCGTTCCTTGTTGGAACATCATTTATTTACTTGTTGGGGATATCATTATATTGCTATGTTATATTAATGCATCTATATATTTGGTAAAGGGTGGAAGGCTCGGCCTCTCGCCTAGTGTTTTGTTCCACTCTTGCCGCCCTAGTTTCCGTCATATCGGTGTTATGTTCCCGGATTTTGCGTTCCTTACGCGGTTGGGTTATAATGGGAACCCCTTGATAGTTCGCCTTGATTAAAGCTTTTCCAGCAATGCCCAACATTGGTCTTACCATTTGCCACCTAGCCTTTTCTTTCCCTTGGGTTCTGCAGACTCAAGGGTCATCTTATTTTAACCCCCCCGGGCCAGTGCTCCTCTGAGTGTTGGTCCCACTGAGCAATGTCCGAGGCTACCAGGGGCAACTCTGGGCTGGCTTACCCGACGTCTGGCTCATCTGAGTGTGCCCTGAGAAAGAGATATGTGCAGCTCCTATCGGGATTTGTCGGCACATTCGGGCAGTGTTGCTGGTCTTGTTTTAACCTGTCGAATTGTCTTGTTGTACCGGGTTACCGAGTCTGATCGGTGTGTCTCGGGTGGAGGTCTATTCCTTCGTTGACCGTGAGAGCTTGTCATGGGCTAAGTTGGGACTCCCCTGCAGGGATTGAACTTTCGAAAGCCGTGCCCGCGGTTATGGGCAGATGGGAATTTGTTAATGTCCGGTTGTAGATAACTTGAACCTTAATTAATTAAAATGAATCAACTGAGTGTGTTACCGTGATGGCCTCTTCTCGGCGGAGCCCGGGAAGTGGACACGGTGTTGGAGTAATGCTTGCGCAGGTTGTTCCTCTAGATTATCGCTCGTGCCTTGCCTCCTCTTCTCGCTCTCTTTTGCGTATAAGATAGCCACCATATATGCTAGTCGCTTGCTGCAGCTCCACATATATTTGCCTCATCGATTCCTATAAGCTTAAATAGTTTTGATCGCGAGGGTGCGAGATTGCTGAGTCCCCGAGGCTCACAGATACTATAATTCCAGATGCAGGTCCAGGGGTTTTCGCTCCAGGTGACGAGTACGAGCTCAAGTGGGAGTTCGACGAGGACTCTCAGCGTTATTATGTTTCCTTTCCCGATGATCAGTAGTGGTGCCTAGTTGGGGTTAGCTCGCATAAGATATCCATCCTTGATGTAATAGCGTTCCCAAGAGGTATGCGTCAAACACTTGGCATAAGGAGTAGCAAAGGTAGGATCATGCTCATACAAGTCTTTGATATGCTTAAAACCAATGACATCCAATTCAAGTTGAGTAAGAAGCATGCATATGCGGGAAGGGCATCCGCCACAATGTTTTCTTTACCTTTAGTGTACTTGATGACATAAGGAAAAGGCTCAATAAATTCACTCCATTTAGCATGACGCTTGTTCAACTTGGTTTGGCCCTTAAGATACTTGAGCGTTTCATGATCGGTATGAATAATAAACTCATGAGGGCGAAGATAGTGTTACCATTCATGCAAAATGCGGACTAAAGCATATAGCTCTTTGTCATAGATGGGGTAATTGAGTTGTGCGCTGGAGAGTTTCTCACTAAAGTAAGCTACGGGACGCTTCTCTTGCGTTAACACACCTCCTATGCCATTACCACTAGCATCACAATGAATCTCAAAGGGTTTGTCAAAGTTGGGTAAAGCAAGCACGGGAGCATGAGTAAGCAAATTCTTAAGCTCATTGAAAGCGGTATCTTGGGATGGTCCCCAAACAAAAGGCGCATTCTTCTTGCTCAAAGCATGTAAAGGCGTAGCAATGGTGCTAAAATCCTTCACAAAGCGACGATAGAAACCCGCAAGGCCAAGAAAGCTACGCACTTGTTGCAAATTAGTTGGTTGTGGCCAAGTCTTAATAGCATTGATCTTGGACTCATCAACATGAACACCTTAGAAGAAACAACAAAACCCAAGAAAACGAGTTTGTCAATGCCAAAAAGGCATTTATCCATATTAGCATAGAGATGCTCTTTTCGAAGAGTTTGCAAAACGGTTCGGACAAGGGTGACATGCTCTTTGATAGACTTGCTAAAAACAAGGATATCATCGAAGTAGACCACAACAAAAACACCAATCTAAGGGCGAAAGTGTTAGAGGCGAGGGGCCCGATCTTTCAATGAGATGGTGGCTATCATTTTGGTGGAAGTCGACTTTGACGATCCGACTACGAACGTGCGAGGACATTGCGCCTTAGCAATCGCTAAACCAACTCTGAGAGGTTATTGACCACGCCGGAGCACGATCAACTTGACCACGAGGGTCTATTTCCTGCAAGCAACGAAGAACAAGCAATAAATTGAAATTGCAATCTGGATACCGCGAATATAAGAGGAAAGCTTTATTGATGAAGCTGGGGTTCTGTGACGCCTTTGTCTGGTCGTTGAACACAAATGAAGTACACAAAGTTGCAGCTATGGCAAACTTTAATCTAAACAAAACCCAAAGTCTAAACAATGCCCTAATGGCTGTATATATGGAGGAGAGAGGGGGAATTTCGTGGCCCTTGGAGGAGGGGTCCGAAACCAACCATAACTCTTGTTTCCCCACACATACGGACTCTAAAAACAGCCTATACTTAAGTATTTCGGCCTGGCCCAATAATAAGGTGACGCAGCACCTAGAATAGCCTCTGGACAAAATTTATGAAGTGGCATCTTGTATATTTCGTCCAAGGCTTCATGCACTCCTCAGGGTGGCTTCAAAGTCCTGAAATCATCACTTGTAACTCCGTTCTTGATCCCCTTGCGCATGCCATCATCTCCATGCTTGAACTTGCTCCAAGGTTCATCTTTCTTGTCCAAACTAGGCCCTTCATTTGTAAGCAAAACAAATGTATCCAATTTAGGCAGCATCATATTCTCATGAACAGTAGAATCGTTACTAAGAAACGAAAGTACCTGATAATTCAATTGGCGTGCGCGAGCTCTAGTAATTGGTCCAGTATGTATAGCAGCGGGGGCTGTGGGTGTAACGATGGTATTGATGTCCTCATCATCGTCCCCTTCTTGAAATGAAGTCGTCCTCGAGGAAATCTCATCCTCCTCACCCAAATAAGGCTTCAAATCTGCAATGTTAAAAGTGGGACTAACCCCAAAATCTGCAGGCAGCTCAAGTTTATATGTTTCTCTAACACCTTAAAAGGACCATCAACACGTGGCATTAGCTTTGATTTGTCCAAATTAGGAAATCTATCCTTACGCAAATGTAACCAAACAAGATCTCTAGGTGCAAACAGAACATGTTTTCTACCCTTATCTCGAGCAAGTTTATATTTAGGATTCATACGCTTCAATGTTTTCCTTAGTTAACTCATGCATTTTTAAAATCAATTCAGCACGTTTTTTAGCATCAAAATTAACCTTCTCCGAAGATGGAAGAGGTAACAAATCAATAGGTGCACGAGGTAGTAAACCATACACAATTTCAAAAGGGCACATCTTAGTAGTAGAATGCATTGAACGATTATAAGCAAATTCAATATGAGGCAAGCATTCTTCCCACATTTTCTTATTATTCTTCAAAACAGCCCTAAGCATAGTAGACAATGTTCTATTGACTACTTCAGTTTGTTCATCAGTTTGGGGGTGACAAGTAGTACTAAAAAGCAGTTTAGTCCCCAACTTAGTCCATAAACATCTCCAAAAGTGGCTAAGAAATTTAGTATCGCGATCTGAAACAATAGTATTTGGCACACCATGCAAGCGAATAATTTCACGAAAAAACAAATCAGCAACATTAACAACATCATCGCTTTTATGACATGGTATAAAGTGTGCCATTTTCGAGAACCTATCCACAACAACAAATATGCTATCCCTCCCCTTCTTTGTTTGAGGTAAACCTAAAACAAAGTCCATAGATATATCCTCCCAAGGAAAACTAGGTACAGGCAAAGGCATATATAAACCATGAGGATTGAGTCGTGACTTAGCTTTCTGACATGTAGTGCAGCGAGCAACAAAACGCTCAACATCACGTCTCATCTTTGGCCAAAAGAAATGTGTAGCAAGTATATCCTCCGTCTTCTTGACGCCAAAGTGTCCCATTAATCCTCCTCCATGCGCCTCCTGCAACAACAAAAGATGAACGGAGCTAGCTGGAATGCATAGCTTGTTAGCACGAAACACAAATCCATCATTAAGAACGAACTTGTACCAAGTTCTCCCTTCCTTCCAATTCTGCAATACATCTTTAAATTCAGCATCATGCACATATTGATCTTTGATGGTCTCCAAACCAAATATTTTAAAGTCAAGTTGTGAAAGCATAGTATAACGACGAGACAAAGCATCAACAATAACATTTTCTTTACCCTTCTTGTGTTTAATGACATAAGGGAAAGTCTCAATGAATTCAACCCATTTAGCATGTCTATGATTCAGTTTTGCTTGACTTTTAATGTGTTTCAAAGATTCATGATCAGAATGTATAACAAATTCTTTGGGCCATAAATAATGTTGCCATGTTTCTAAGGTCCGAACAAGAGCATATAATTCTTTATCATAAGTAGAATAGTTCAGACTAGGCCCACTCAATTTTTCAGAAAAATATGCAACAGGTTTGCCATCTTGTAATAACACACCTCCTAATCCAATTCCACTAGCATCATATTCAAGCTCAAAAAGTCTTATTAAAATCAGGAAGTTGGAGTAAAGGAGCATGTGTCAACTTATCTTTTAATACCGTGAAGGCTTCTTCCTGTGCGGTACCCCGAACAAAAGGCACATCCTTCTTTGTAAGCTCGTTGAGAGGTGCAGCAATGGTACTGAAATCTCTCACAAAACGCCTATAGAAACTAGCGAGGCCAAGGAAAATCCTCACTTGTGTGACCGTTTTGGGCTGCGACCAACTCTCAATAGCTTCAATCTTGGCTTTATCAACTTCAATTCCCTGTGGAGTAACAACATAGCCAAGAAAAGATACTCGGTCGGTGCAAAAGGTGCACTTTCCAAGGTTAGCAAACAAATGTGCATCACGTAGAGCAATAAAAACAACACGTAAATGTTCCAAATGTTCCTCTAAAGATTTGCTATAAATCAATATGTCATCAAAGTAAAGTACCACAAATCATCCAATGAAAGCACGTAAAAATTCGTTCATTAATCTCATGAAAGTATTAGGTGCATTAGTTAACCCCAAAGTCATGACTAACCACTCATATAATCCAAACTTAGTTTTAAATGCTGTTTTCCATTCATCTCCCAATTTCATACGAAGTTGATGGTATCCACTACACAAATCAACTTTGGAGAATATTGTAGAGCCACTCAATTCATCAAGCATATCATCTAGCCTAGGAATAGGATGACGATCACGAATAGTAATATTATTAATGCCTCTACAATCAACGCACATACGTGACGTACCATCCTTTTTCGGCACTAAAATGATAGGAACAACACAAGGACTAAGGGATTCACGTATATAACCTTTGTTGAGCAGTTCTTGTACTTGACGCATAATCTCCTTCGTCTCCTCTGGATTGGTACGGTATGGTGCATGGTTGGGTAATGATGCACCGGGAATTAAGTCAATTTGATGCTCAATCCCCCGAATAGGTGGTAATCCCGGTGGCACGTCTTGTGGAAAGACGTCAGCGAACTCCTGCAAAATGTTAGTGACAGCAGGAGGCAAAGAGGAAGGCACGTCCTCGAATGAAAATAATGCCTCTTTGCACACAAAAGCATAGCAAACAGATTTTATTTATTGTGAGCGCTTTACAACCGCATCCTAGTAGTTCATAGGAACATTATTCTTGAATTTTGTTTCTTGTTTCTACTAATCATGACAGGTTCCGGAGATAGAAGTTCTTGGGCGACGGACACATCTTCACCATCACGAGAGTTGGGACAACAAACACATGCACATGGTCAGGTTATCTCTTTACCGTCATTTGAGGGTAGATTTAATCCTGCTATTTATCTAGCTTGGGAGTTTGAAGTAGAACAAGTTTTTACTCACCATGATTTTTCTGAACTTGAGAGAGTACGAGCTACCACTAGAGCATTTACTGGTTTTGCTTCTGTTTGGTGGAGTGTACATTGTAAGAAAAACATTGATAACCAACCCACAACTTGGAAAGTTTTGAAAGCTGTAATGAGACAACAATTTTTTCCTCCTTACTATCGTCGTGAATTGCTTCACAAATTGGAACAATTAAAACAAGGCAGTAACACTGTTCATGCTTACTACCAAGAGTTCAAATCTTATATGCATCATTGTGACATGGAAGAATCTGAGGATGATACAATGAATAGATTTTTTTGGTGGTTTGAACCATGATATCCGTGCAAGGTTTCAGTATATTCCTCGTTGCATTACTGGTATGTATGTTCGCGCTTGTACCTTTGAGAGACAGATACAGGAGGATGCATTGGGTGACTACAACAACTACTATTCCAGTTCATGCTCACCACTGCCGGTTGGTTCCTCCACCGTTACACCTACTAGAGCAGCCCCACCTCGGATTGTGAGCGTGGCATCATCTCAAGAGTATGGTACATTGTCAACGTCCGTACGTACATCAGCTACGTCTTTGCGACAAGGCAACGTCCTCGATTGGGCCAGGTTGATCATGCTTCCAGCATCGTCAGTAACCTCGGGAGATTGGTTTAGCGATTGCTAAGGCGCAACGTCATGCACGTTTGTAGTCGGATCGTCAAAGTCGACTCCACCAAATCGATAGTTATCATCTCATCGAAAGATCGGGACCCTCGCCTCTATCATGTAGTAAGAATGTGGATGCGGTCTTGTGGTGTGAGATAGCTTCTCCACCATCTCCATGCTAGCCAAGTTATTGCAGCTCCCTCCATCTATGATGACGCGAACAGAACATTCCTTCACAACTCCCTTTGTATGGAACAAATTATGCCTCTAATTTTGCTCAGCTTGTGTAACCTGCACACTCAAAACACGTTGAGCAACTAAACATTCATTCCTATCAGCATCTTCAGCAGCCATGTATTGCGTCTCATGATCAGAATCATCTCCACCATGTTCTTCATGTGTAATAAGAGCCAAAGTCTCCTCATCATAGTCACTAGCGGACTCATACCCACCATCCTCAGTAATAATCATCACATGCTGAGATTTGCATTCTCTCGTAAAATGTCCTCTGCCCCTTACAACAATGACAAATAATATCACTTGTGTGCCCTATTGATGCCATGGAAAAAGAAGAGCTCTGCGCAGGCCCAACAGGTGTGCTCTTGGCAGATAGTGGTGGTTGTGCCTGCTTTCTTGTATCACGGCTGGAGGTGGCACCTGATGGAGGTGCTGGTCCAGTCGAAGTAGAGGATGCACGTAGTGTCCATGATGAAGATCGACCTGCAAAAAAGTTAGTTCGCGCCAATGCCTGTCGATCCCGCACTTCACATTCAGCTTTACAAGCAAGATGGAATAAACGAGTGATATTAGTATACTCCTTATACTCTAGAATTGTCTGAATCTCTCTATTTAATCCACCCATAAAACGTGCAAGTATAGCTTCATTCTCCTCAACAATACCACATCTAATCATGCCAGTTTGTAATTCCTGATAATATTCTTCTACAGAATTTTTTCCTTGTCTTAGACATTGCAATTTTTGAAGTAATTCACGTTGATAATATGGTGGAACCCAACGAGTACGCATATAAGTTTTCAGAGCACCAAACACATGCAAAACTAGTGAAAGCACAAACAACAGCAGGAACACGTCTGTCCTCAGGATATTGTAAACATGTAAAATGTTGTTCAGTTTCTAACTCCCAAGTAAGATATATATCAGGAACATATCTACCCTCAAATGGTGGAATATTCAATTTCAGTTTAGGAAGATGGTCATGATCTCGTACCTCAGGTGGTGGTGCAGCCCTACCGTTGCGATGATATGCATGAGGACGACCTGGTGGTGGTGGTGCTGGTGGTTGCACGTAGTTCTGATTTTGATAAACCTCATCCTCGTAGTGGTCCTCCACCTCTGCAATAGCAGCAGGAGCTATAGAAGCACCAATAGTAGGTACAGCAGCAGCAGAAGTTTGACCAGGCTCAATGGGAACGCGCTGTGCTCGTCCCACTTGATTTGGAAGAGATGTTGTTGTTGTTGTTGTAGAGGTGCGACAGGTGCAGCGGGCGGTGGAAGTCGCACGAGCAATTCATTAAACTTGTTATAGAGCTTTGTTTCGAACGCCTTCTCAATGCCATCTATCTTCTCCATGGCCTCCTCAAATCTATTTAGCACATCTTCCACCTGTCCACTCATCATTTGTTGAAATTTATCATGCAACTCCTTATTCGTCATGTTCTCCCAGTCAGTCTTGTTGGCTTGTGATCCTGCCATGGTTAGCAGCAATAGAAACACACAAGAATATGATCCTACAGACTACTAACAAGAGGTGGTGGTGGGTGTCACAAATCCGTCAAGCAAATCTCAAATTCTTACCAGTTCTTACCCAACAGCACGCGGTGATCGACAACCGTCATAGTCAAAACTCTCAAAGCTTGGATAGAGCGATTACCAGGGAGAGTCAAACGCACGACGTAGATGTATGTGGAGCTGGGAAGGCTTATAATATGGTAGCAAAAAGGGTCAGCACTAATCAATTTAGAGATGCAAAGTTGAATAAACGCTCAACGATGGTACTGTGCTTGTCCTAGGCTAGACCGTGCTAGAGACGCGAGCCTAGAACACTAACAAAATCACGACGTTGCACGTAAACAAGGGAAAAGCACACTCTGGAATTTATTTATTTCGCTCTGTTTTTTTGACGCTCCTCTTTTTTTTGCGCTCGTCTTTTTTTGCGAAAAATCACTATAATGGCGAGTGTCTCAAAACTCTTCCCTCGTCAAACTGACAGGATGGGCACGAATTTTTTTTGACTTTTTTTTCGGAAATCAGGTCAGCGACGACGAGAAAGTGCGACAAAAAATCACTATGATGGCGAGTTTCTCAAAACGCTCCGTGGGACCTAAAAATAGGATAGGGAAAAAATATTTTTGGTCGCTGAAATTTTGGCCTAAAAACTGCCTGGGGGTCTCCAGATTCTTTTTTTTCGAAACCTACTCAGGCAAGGAAACACGAAACGGAAATTAGATGGATCTCGAAAACAAACCTAATATGAAAGGAACTCGGATTGGTGGTGGATATATGGTGGTAGGATATGGCAGCGGTGGTTGTATATCGATATAGATTGGTGATGGTATATGGATATGGATTGGTGGTGGTATATGGATACATATTGGTGGTGGTATATGGATACGGATTGGTGATGGTATATGGAGATGGATCGGTGGCGGATAGGCGGTGGTGGTAGATGGCAGGGGCGATGATGATGGTGCGGCGGCGGCGTGACAACTTATGACCAGAACTCGAAACTCTAAAAGACTAGAATCTAAGACCAGCAACTAGACATGACGATGCAACCACAAATTTAACAAAGAAAAATACTGAAAAGACTACGCAAAGGCTCATACTAGTTCGGATATGATGAACTAACCCTAATTTTTTTGGATTTTTGTGGACTGTAGGTATGAAGAACAGACTCGATCTATACTACGAAAAAGTGTAAAATCTCACCGAGCAACCTGGAAATCTGATACCACTTGATAGAGGCGAGGGGCTCGATCTTTCGATGAGATGGTGGCTATCATTTTGGTGGAAGTCAACTTTGACGATCCGACTATGAACGTGCAAGGACGTCGCACCTTAGCAATCGCTAAACCAAATCCGAGAGGTTATTGACCACGTCGGAGCACGATCAACCTGCCACGAGGGTCTATTTCCTGCAAGCAACGAAGAACAAGCAAGAAATTGAAATTGCAATCTGGATATTGCGAATATAAGAGAAAAGCTTTATTGATGAAGGTGGGGTTCTGTGATGCCTTTGTCTGGTCGTTGAACACAAACGAAGTACGCGAAGTTGAAGCTATGTCGAACTTTAATCTAAACAAAACCCAAAGTCTAAACGATGCCCTAAGGGCTGTATATATGGAGGAGAGGGGGAATTTCGTGGCCCTTGGAGGAGGGGTCCGAAACCAACCCTAACTCTTGTTTCCCCACACATACGGACTCTAAAAACAGCCTATACTTAAGTATTTCGAAAATACATGGGCCTGGCCCATATCCTAGTACCTAGAATAGCCTCTGGACGAAATTTATGAAGTGGCATCTTGTATATTTCATCCAAGGCTTCATGCACTCCTTATGGTGGCTTCAAAGTCCTAAAATCATCACTTGTAACTCCGTTCTTGATCCCCTTGCGCATGCCATCATCTCCATGCTTGAACTTTCTCCAAGGTTCATCTTTCTTGTCCAAACTAGGCCCTTCATTTGTAAGAAAAACAAATGTATCCAATTTAGGCATCATCATATTCTCATGAACATTAGAATCGTTACTAAGAAACGAAAGTACCTGACAATTCAATTGGCGTGCGCGAGCTCTAGTAATTGGTCCAGTATGTATAACAGTGGGGGCTGTGGGTGTAACGATGATATTGATGTCCTCATCGGAAAGACATGATTCATAAGACGCATGAAAGTACCCGGTGCTTCCGAGAGACCCATATGCATGACTAACCACTATGATCTCCACGATGGGTGGCTTGCTTGTCGGCGATCACTTGGCTTGGCGACATTGGACGAAGGACGTACACCTTGCCCTTCATCCTGAAGATGTAGTGGTTCGTTCGGCCGTTGTGGATGACTCCTCTATCAAATTTCCATGGGCGTCCAAGGAGAAGATGGCAAACGGTCATTGGAACGACATCACACTCCAAGGTGTCTTCGTAGGCGCCAATTTTGAAGGAGAGTTGTACTCGATGCTCGACTTGGATAGTGCCGGAGTCGCTAAGTCATTGCACTTTGTATGGATGAGGGTTCTTCGTCCTGGGAAACTGGAGCTTGGAGCAAAGTTCTTCACTTGCGAGATTATGACAACTCCCTCCATCGATGATGTCCTTGACGGATCGTCCATTGATGTCATCCTTGGTGTGGAATATGTGGCATCTTTGGTCTTCTTCTTGGTGATGTTGGAGAGTCAAGACCTTGGAGACGACAAGAGCGGGACTTGAGTCTTCATCGCAAAACACTTGTTCCTCTTCATCGTTCCCTTGCCGGTGCATGGTGACTTGCTCAAGAGCGTCGATTTCTCCTTCACTCATCGAGTCGTATGTGCCATCATCGTTGAGGATCATTGTCCGCTTGTTGGTGCACTCATAGGACTTGTGGCCTCGGACTCCACATGTGAAGCATTTGAAGGAACTCGTCTTGACGGTCTCATCGGTTGGAGTGGATGATGATGAAGCTCTCGACTTGAAATTGCTTGTAGTAGGAGGATGACTTGGAGTTGACGAAGCTTTCTTGGAACTCGACTTGTCGATGTTGCTAGTAGAAGGCTTGGTAGACGGTGTTGGAGTCGTTGAAGCTTGGTTGTTGGAGAAGCCGTAAGACTTGGATGAGAACTTGGCATACTTGAAATCGTCTTGCACTTGACGTTCCGCCTTTGTAGTTTGATGCACTAGCTCGATGAGGTTCGAGTATGGTTGGAAGTCGGCGATCTTCTTGATAGGATGGTTGAGTCCATTCAAGAAATGTGCCATAGTTTTCTCATCATCTTCCATGACATTGGCTCGTATCATGGCAATCTCCATATCCTTGTAGTAATCTTCAACGCTCTTGGTTCTTGCTTGAGTAGTTGGAGTTTCTTGAAGAGGTCGCGGTTGTAGTAGGTAGGCACGAAGCGTGCTCTCATCAGATCCTTCATTTGCGCCCAAGTAGTGATGGGTGGTTCACCTCTTGCCTCACGGCGCTCGATGACTTGTTCCCACCAAATGAGGACATAGTCTTGAAACTCAAGGGATGCCATCGCGATCTTCTTCTCTTCGTCGTAGTTGTGAAAACGGAAGATCTTGTCAACTTTCAATTCCCATGAAAGGTACACTTCGGGATCGTTGCTTCCGTTGAACTTGGACATGGTGAACTTGAGCTTGCCATAGCGTTGCTCTTCATTGTGTTGGGGTCGGGGATGATGACGCCCATGTTGTAGATGATTGTCAAGCTCGTGTCGCTCTTGGCGAGGAGGATTGTCAACGTCATGTTGCTCTTGTTGTGGAGGATTTCTATTGCCGACATGCTCTTGATGAACTTTATGTTCTTGGCGAGCTTGTGGAGGCGCTTGTCGAGCTCGAGGAGGAACTTGAGGAACATGATGGTGCACGCGAACTTGATGACGTCGTTCATGAAGTTCTTCGCGAAGTGCTTCCTCTTTGTTCACAGACTTGTTGGCCTCAGTTGGATACAACTCGACTTGAATCTTGGAGGGCTTGTTGCGCCTCAAGTGCTTGAGCTTCACGGAGTTGTCATTCTTGGCGTTGTCCCTCGGCATCTTGTGCAACTTGGTGTAGACGTGCTCGCTCTTCCTCTTCATGTTGGCGTTGTCGTTGCCGTTCTCATGCTAGCGCAAAAGCCTCTTAGGTTTGACGTCGTCGATGCTCTTGAGAGTCGGTGTCGCATAGAGGATTGAGGTTTGCTTGACGATCGTTGCGCACGGCACGGCGAAGAGTGTTTGATGTCGGTGTACTTGAGCCGAAGAGGGTGAAGTCGGAGTGGCGACGTGAGCGAGTCCTTGTCGAGGACGAAGTGGAAGCAGAGCGGTTGAGCAACAAAGCGCGAATCTCGTCCATCCTTGCGTCATTCTCTTGCTTGTGATCATCGAGCTTGTGGTCAAAGTAGTCCCTTATACGTTGCTCGGAGAGTCGCAAGTCGACGGCGAGGTTGTCGATGCGTTCACTCATAGCTTGTTGCTCTTGATTCAAAGCTCGTTGTGCACCAAAGAGGTGACTCTTGGTGACGTAGGAGTTCATGTCGTCGTCGTGCTCAATGAAGAGTGGGTTGGTAGAAGTACTTGGCGTATCCATCATTCCAAGACAAATGCGAGTGGTAGAAAGAGAAGAACGAATACCAAATGTACCTTGACCGAAGTTGAAAGTGGATCGATGATCACTCCAATGTAGGACAAGGAAATAGCACAATTGGTACTAGCTCTTGTCGGTTTCTCACACCTACACAAGTAAAAGCTTATGGTGGAGCTTGGTTAGGATGGTGGCACAAAATTTGATGCAATTTTAAGTGAGCTTCAATAATGTTGGAAAAGATTCGCAAGATGCAATGTAACAAGTAGACCAAGCATATAAGGTACACGGAAACACACACGCAAAAAGATAAGTGGGGTCGTGCAACCAAGGGTGAGCCAAAATGTGGAATCCACAAAAATGCTCTTGTCGCACAACACTAGAGAGACGCTAGCACGATTGCACAATAGGCGGATACAAAGAACTTGTGCACAATCTACTTAGCAAAAATGCAACGACTTCTATCCCAAGTATGTTCGATGCAAGGTGTTTCTATGATATGATCCAAGATGATCGAGTATGACAATCTTAATGTTGTATGATGCTATTGTACTTGCTTAAAAGCTCTTTGCTTATCTTTCCTCTTTGCTTAAAAGCTTGTTTGGCTCTTTGATGTTTGAGCTCTTTTCTCATGCAATGCTTGACGAACCAAGATAGCAATTGTGTATGCGATGACAACTTTGTGACACAAGAGATGATACCAATATATGCAACAATGATGTATGTATGCTATGGGAAGTATGATCACTAATGTGCACAAGTCTCGTTGCCGGCAATACTCAATGGCTAGTCTCGATGGGTAAGCAACGCAAAGGAGTAAGGCTATGATGCCTATCAATGTAATGGCAAGAGTGATATGTCCAATACCAAGACGAGGTTACCGTTATTGCTTACGGTATGGTGTCAAAATGGTTGACTGAAATACCAAGATGTAGTCGAGGTGGTCATTGTTGTTGATGCGTCCGTGGCGAAGATGAGCGGCGGTGATGTTGATGTCGAACCGTATGTAGATAGCCGAAACACAAAAGGATACGGAACCACAACTCAAATTCTCAAAGCTCGAGGTGGCAACACGTGTCGGAGTGCGAAACGGGTAACCAATGGTGGTGGTATGCGGAAGTGGTGATGGTGTATAGGTGGTAGGAGTGCGTATGCGGAAATGTGGGGCGGTGGTGGTGCAAAACTGAAAGAAATTCAGTTTCGTCAGGGTTCGTCAGACGTCCGGGATGGGTCGGTCGTCCCGTCGTCAGGCGTCCGGGCTGGGTCAGACGTCCGGTGCCTGGGCGAATTTCGGGCACGGGATGAACTTCACGTGTTCGTGATGGGGATGACAAAAATGGTCAAATCCAGAGGATTTTGTGGATGGAAAGGGTGGGGAAAGGGAGGAAAAGCTAGATCCACTCAAAACAAAGCAAATCCACGGATCCAAACCAACAAAATCTCAACACATGAACAAATCACAAAAAAAATTGGGGCTATTTTTGTGGGGAATTTTTTGAATTACGACGAAAAACAACAAAACAAGGCTAGAAATACGACGAGGAGGCTCCGAAATCGTGATTAACGTGGCTCTAGATACCAAGATGATGTAGGGTAGGAACCCTATGGGCCGATCTTCACGAAAGGAGAGAATCCCGCGAAGAACACGAGGGGGAAACATGAGGGGAAACACGAGAGAAACACAAGAGAATCACTAAACCGACCCAAGAAAGTCACACATGTGCTAGATCCTCGGATACATAGAGTTCACACGGTACACGATCAACTAAGGATGATACAAGGGTAACGGTCTTCTCCATGAGGAGGTCTTGATGTTCTTCTCTACAAGGAGGTCTTGAATCCAAAGGGATCTTCTCCAAAGAGGCTGCGGTCTCTCACGAGGAGTAGATCCGATGTGGATGAGCGTAGCTCTATCTCTCAAAATGAGCTAAACCAACGCTAACCCTCGAAAGTTGGACGAGGTGGAGTATATATAGTCTTAGTGCAAAAGAGGGGGGGCGAAGGGGTACATGGGATGCGGCCCAACACGAAACAGTGCACAGGCGTCGGACGTCTGGGAGTCACCGGTCGTCCGGAGGCTCGCGAGGGTCCGGACGTCCGGTGTCTGTCGGACGTCCGTAGATTCGGCTCGGGTGGTCTTTGGTAGGACGTCCGGTCGGGGTCGGTCGTCCGAGGAGCATCGGTCGTCCGTGGATCGTCGGAAGTCCATCATTTTGGCTCGGGTGTGGAAGTGTTGGATGTCCGGAGCCTGGAGGTCATCGGACGTCCAGTCCTGGCCGGTCGTCCGGAGCCTATAGCTTCTTCTTCATCACTTCTTCTTCTCCGTCGTCACATCCATCTTCCTCTTCCTCTTCTCCTTGCTCCTTAGCTTCTCCATGATACCTGAGCATGCACAGAGTGTCCGTATGAGGTAGTAGCCATGTCTCATGTGCATCAAAGTGGAAATGTGAGAGGAGAGATGTCACCTCGGTTTCAAGAGCTCTTGCACGTGCTCGTGTCATGGGTCCAAGAGGTGTCGTAGGAGATGTAGTTGGGTCCATGGGGATGGCCTTGGGATGCTCCACATCAAGGATGGCGACGTCGGGTGAATCAAGCTAATCGTTGTTACTCACAAGCTTGCTAATTATTTAAGCCAATGCGCATTCTTGGTAACGCCGCAAAAGAAAAATGCGGATTCTAGGTTGAATCCATGTTTTGTTTTGACAATGAACTGAATAATCCCTTTATCTGCAAAATAAAAATAAAAAGGCTCACACATTTTTCAAGATTTTATTTGATCAACATTTATTGTACAATGTCTTGATTGCATGATGCAAAATTGATTGAGATCGCTAAATTCATATTCCAATACACTTTGATAGTATCAATTTGTAATGAAATGTTTGGCATATATATTTAAACAAACAGTTGGTTAAAGTAAAATATTGAAAACGTGTGTGATGTCTACTACACAACCTTCTTTTTGTAGACGTTGTTGGTCCTTCAAGTGCAGAGGTTTGTAGGACAGTAGCAAATTTTTCTGAAGTGTATGACCTAAGGTTTATCAATCCGTGGGAGGCGTAGGATAAAGATGGTCTCTCTCAAACAACCCTGCAACCAAATAGCAAAGAGTCTCTTGTATCCCCAACACACCCAATACAATGGTAAAATGTATAGGTGCACTAGTTCGGTGAAGAGATGGTGATACAAGTGCAATATGGATGGTAGATATAGGTTTTTGTAATATGAAAATATAAAAACAGCAAGGTAACTAATGATAAAAGTGAGCGTAAATGGTATTGCAATGCTGGGAAACAAGGCCTAGGGTTCATACTTTCACTAGTGCAAGTTCCCTCAACAATAATAATATAATTGGATCATATAACTATCCCTAAACATGCAACAAAGAGTCACTCCAAAGTCACTAATAGTGGAGAACAAACGAAGAGACTATTGTAGGGTACAAAACCACCTCAAAGTTATTCTTTTTGATCGATCTATTCAAGAGTCAGTAGTAAAATAACACGAAGCTATTCTTTTCGTTCGATCTATCCTAGAGTTCGTACTAGAATAACACCTTAAAACACAAATCAACCAAAACCCTAATGTCACCTAGATACTCCAATGTCACCTCAAGTATCCGTGGGTATGATTATACGATATGCATCACACAATCTCAGATTCATCTATTCAACCAACACAAAGAACTTCAAAGAGTGCCCCAAAGTTTCTACCGGAGAGTCAAGACGAAAACGTGTGCCAACCCCTATGCATAAGTTCACGAGGTCACAGAACCCACAAGTTGATCACCAAAACATACATCAAGTAGATCACGTGAATATTCTATTGTGACCAGAGATAAACACATGCAAGACATACATCAAGTGTTCTCAAATCCTTAAAGACTCAATCTGATAAGATAACTTCAAAGGGAAAACTCAATCCATTACAAGAGAGTAGAGGGGGAGAAACATCATAAGACCCAACTATAATAGCAAAGCTCGCGATACATCAAGATTGTGCCAAATCAAGAACACGAGAGAGAGAGAGAGATCAAACACATAGCTACTGGTACATACCCTCAGCCCCGAGGGTGAACTACTCCCTCCTCGTCATGGAGAGCGCCGGGATGATGAAGATGGCCACTGGAGAGGGATTCCCCCCTCTGGCAGGGTGCCGGAGCAGATCTAGATTGGTTTTCGGTGGCTACGGTGGCTTGCGGCGGCGGAACTCCCGATCTAGGTTATTTTCTGGAGGTTTCTGTATTTATAGGAATTTTTGGCGTCGGGAACAAGTCAGGGGGGTCCCCGAGTCCTCCACGAGATAGGGCGGCACGCCCGGGGGGTAGGGCGCGCCCCCACCCTCGTGGATGGCCCGGGACTCTTCTGGCCCAACTCTTTTACTCAGGGGGCTTCTTTTGGTCCATAAAAAATCATCAAAAATTGGCATGTCCATTGGACTCCGTCTGGTATTCCTTTTCTGTAAAACTCAGAAACAAGGAAAAACAAAAACTGGCACTGGGCTCTAGGTTAATAGGTTAGTCCCAAAAATCATATAAAATAGCATATAAATGCATATAAAACATCCTTGATGGATAATATAATAGCATGGAACAATAAAAAATTATAGATACGTTGGAGACGTATCAAGCATCCCCAAGCTTAATTCCTGCTCGTCCTTGAGTAGGTAAATGATAAAACATAATTTTTGATGTGGAATGCTACCTAACATAATTTTCAATGTAATATTCTTTATTGTGGCATGAATATTCAGATCCAAAAGATTCAAGACAAAAGTTTAATATTGACATAAAAACAATAATACTTCAAGCATACTAACCAAGCAATTATGTCTTCTCAAAATAACATGGCCAAAGAAAGTTCATCCCTACAAAATCATATAGTTTGGCTATGCTCCATCTTCGTCACACAAAATATTCAGATCATGCACAATCCTGATGACAAGCCAAGCAATTGTTTCATACTTTAGTATTCTCAAACTTTTTCAACTTTCACGCAATACATGAGAGTGAGCCATGGACATAGCTCTATAGGTGGAATAGAATATGCTGATGGAGGTTGTGTGGAGAATACAAAAAAGGGAGAAAGTCTCACATCGACGCGGCTAATCAACAGGCTATGGAAATACCCATCAATTGATGTCAATGCAAGGAGCAAGGATTGCCATGCAACGGATGCGCTAGAGCTATAAATGTATGAAAGCTCAACAAAAGAAACTAAGTGGGTGTGCATCCAACTCGCTTGCTCACGAAGACCTAGGGCATTTTGAGGAAGCCCATTGTTGGAATATACAAGCCAAGTTCTATAATAAAAAATTCCCACTAGTATATGAAATTGACAAAATAAGAGACTCTCTATCATGAAAATCATGGTGCTACTTTGAAGCACAAGTGTGGTAAAAGGATAGCAGCATCGCCCCTTCTCTCTTTCTCTCTCATTTTTTGGGCCTTCTCTTTTTTTGGCCTTTCTCCTTTTTTGCCTTTCTCTTTTTTTCTTTTGTTTTTTTCCTCACATGGGACAATGCTCTAATAATGATTACCATCGCACTTCTATTTATTTACAACTCAAAAATTACAACTCGATACTAGAACAAAATATGACTCTATATGAATGCCTCCGACGGTGTACCGGGATGTGCAATGATTCACGAGTGACATGTATGAAAAAAATTATGAATGGTAGCTTTGCCACAAATACGATGTCAACTACATGATCATCCAAAGCAATATGACAATGATGAAGCGTGTCATAATAAACGGAATGGTGGAAAGTTGCATGGCAATATATCTCGAAATGGCTATGGAAATGCCATAATAGGTAGGTGTAAGGGCATATTTATCCATTAGTAGTTTTGGTGATTGATGACAATGTTTTTGTGGACTAATCGTGTGCACTGGGCATTTCAGATTATCATGTCTAGGCATACGATTTGGTGCCCCTCGAAGACTATTGAATACGGTGTTTCTCTACATTTCTTTTCGGTGGTTTGAGTCGTAGGAAAGCCGTACTATTAAGAGGGGGTCCGCGTTGGAAAGGTTTGAGTGGAATCAACACGTACATGTATGTTCCTTTTGCACCACCTTTCCTTTGGCTCTTTGGAGCATTCTCCGTTTCTCTGAATCTCTGCGAAATGTTTGACTTCGAGTGTTGATGAACTGGGGCATGTGGTAGGACTGCTCCTCAGAGCAGTAGTACCGCAAGCCCCTGCGGTAGTACCGGCCATGGGTGCGGTAGTACCGCAGGTGCTTGCGGTAGTACCGCAGGTGCTTGCGGTAGTACCGCTTCTCTGACACGATAGTACCGTGGCCTCAGGTCTGGCTCAACAGCACAAGCGGAAGTAGGGGTGGATGTAATTTTTTACATCCGCGCCCTACGCAGTAGTACCGCTCCTGGCTTCCGGTACTACCGTGTCGGATTTTTGCATAGATCTTAACTCAGCGGAAGTTGCCACAGATGTATTTTTATATGTCCGTGCCTTCCCAAATTTGGAATATCCCTGCCTTGCGGTAGTACCGCAAAGGGGAGTGGTAGTACCGCGCCAGCGGTTCTACCGCCCTCTGCTTCATCGCATTAGGGCTATGTTGGATACTGCTGCATGGGCGGTAGTACTGAAGTGCCTTGCGGTAGTACCGTGCGTCGCAGGCTGAGTTCGTGGATAACGGTTGGATTTGCTCTTCCACTATAAAAGGGAGTCATCTTCTCCGAGTTGACTTAGCTCTTCCACCCCAAGCTCCATTGCTGCTCTAAGCTCCATTTTCGCCCGATCTCTCTCCCTAGCCAATCAAACTTGTTGATCTCCTAGGGATTGGTTGAGAAGGCCTAGATCTACACATCCACCAAGAGATATTTGATTCCCCCACTAATCCCTCGCGGATCTTGTTACTCTTGGGTGTTTGAGCACCCTAGATGGTTGAGGTCATCGCGGAGCCATACTCCATTGTGGTGAAGCTTCGTGTTGTTGTTGGGAGCCTCCAATTAAGTTGTGGAGATTGCCCCAACCTTGTTTATAAAGGTTCGGTCACCGCTTTAAGCGCACCAATAGTGGAATCACGGCATCTTGCATTCTGTGAGGGCGTGAGGAGAATGTGGTGGCCCTAGTGGCTTCTTGGGGAGCATTGTGCCTCCACACTGCTCCAACGGAGATGTACTTCCTCTCAAAGGGAAGGGACTTCGGTAACACATCCGCGTCTTCACCGACTCCACTCTTGGTTATCTCATCCCTTTACTCGTGCAAGCTTATCTTGTGTTACATCCCTTGCTTGCTTGTTTACTTATTTTTGTTGCATCATATAGGTTGCTCACCTAGTTGCATATCTAGACAACCTACTTTGATGCAAAGTTTAAATTGGTAAAGAAAAGCTAAAAATTGTTAGTTGCCTATGCACCCCCTCTAGTCAACTATATCAATCCTTTCAATTGGTATCAGAGCCTCGTCTCTTTATTAAGGACTTTGTCGTCCGAAGAGTATGGTTGACACCGTAGATGGTGAGGAGGAGCACCCCGGTGTGATTCTGTCCTCGTCTACGGCCGATGGGGGAACCTCGGTCTCACATGAGGAACTCAATGTGGCCTTGGACACATTTAAAACCTCCATGATGGCTGAGGTTAAAGGCGTGCTTAAGGATTTTTCTTGATGGCCTTAAATTGTTCACTGCACCATTGGAAGTGGTTGATCCCACTAACAAGGTGACAGTTTCTAACTCCGACAAGGGGGAAGCTTCTAGTGATAAAGTTCCTTTGTCTAGTGGTAAAAGTGGAAATGGCATCTTTGCCCATGTGGAACCTCCACTTACCTATGGAGGACCGATTCCCTCCACTCATTTAAATCATGCCAGTTCTCCTCCTAAGATTTTGAAAAATGAGGATTTTGACGCTTGGGTCTATCGCTTTAAACGTCATTTAAATCATGTGAATACTAACCTTTGGAGAATCATTGAGCAAGGTTTCTTCATACGTCTCCAACGTATCTATAATTTTTGATTGTTCCACGCTATTATATTATCCATCTAGGATGTTTTATATGCATTTATATGCCATTTTATATGATTTTTGGGACTAACCTATTAACCTAGAGCCCAGTGCCAGTTTCTGTTTTTTTTCTTGTTTTTGAGTATTGCAGAAAAGGAAAACCAAACGGAGTCCAATTGACCTGAAAATTCATGGAGATAATTTTTGGACCAGAAGAAGCCCACGGAGTACCAGAGATGGGCCAGAAGAGTCCCGAGGCACCCATGAGGGTGGGGGCGCGCCCTACCCCCTGGGTGCACCCCCTACCTTGTGGCCGCCTCGGGGACCCCCTGACTTGTTCCCGACTCGAACACCTCTTATATATATACCCAAACTTCCAGAAAGAAACTTAGATCGGGAGTTCCGCCGCCGCAAGCCTCTGTAGCCAACGAAAACCAATCTAGACCCATTTCGGCACCCTGTCGGAGGAGGGAATCCCTCTCTGGTGGCCATCTTCATCATCCTGGAGTTCTCCATGACGAGGAGGGAGTAGTTCACCCTCGGGGCTGAGGGTATGTACCCGTAGCTATGTGTTTGATCTCTCTCTCTCTCTCTCGTGTTCTTGATTTGGCACGATCTTGATGTATCGCGAGCTTTGCTATTATAGTTGGATCTTATGATGTTTCTCCCCCTCTACTCTCTTGTAATGGAATGAGTTTTCCCTTTGAAGTTATCTTATCGGACTGGGCCTTTAAGGATTTGAGAACACTTGATGTATGTCTTGCATGTGCTTATCTGTGGTGACAATGGGATATTCACATGATCCACTTGATGTACATTTTGGTGATCAACTTGCGAGTTCCGTGACCTCGTGAACTTATGCATAGGGGTTGGCACACGTTTTTGTCTTGACTCTCCGGTAGAAACTTTGGGGCACTCTTTGAAGTTCTTTGTGTTGGTTGAATAGATGAATCTGAGATTGTGTGATGCATATCGTATAATCATACCCACGGATACTTGAGGTGACATTGGAGTATCTAGGTGACATTAGGGTTTTGGCTGATTTGTGTCTTAAGGTGTTATTCTAGTACGAACTCTAGGATAGATTGAACGTAAAGAATAGCTTCGTGTGATTTTACTACGGACTCTTGAATAGATCGGTTAGAAAGGATAACTTTGAGGTGGTTTCGTACACTACAATAATCTCTTCGTTTGTTCTCCGCTATTTGTGACTTTGGAGTGACTCTTTGTTGCATGTTGAGGGATAGTTATATGATCCAATTATGTCATTATTGTCGAGAGAACTTGCAGTACTGAAAGTATGGACCCTAGGCCTTGTTTCAACGCATTGCAATATCGTTTTCACTCACTTTTATCATTAGTTACCTTGCTGTTTTTATATTTTAAGATTACAAAAACCAATATCTACCATCCATATTGCACTTGTATCACCATCTCTTCGCCGAACTAGTGCACCTATACAAATTACCATTTGTATTGGGTGTGTTGGGGACACAAGAGACTCTTTGCTATTTGGTTGCAGGGTTGTTTGAGAGAGACCATCTTCATCCTATGCCTCCCACGGATTGATAAACCTTCGGTCATCCACTTGAGGGAAATTTGCTACTGTCCTACAAACCTCTGCACTTGGAGGCCCAACAACGTCTACAAGAAGAAGGTTGTGTAGTAGACATCAAGCTCTTTTCTGGCGCCGTTGCCCGGGAGGTTAGCGCTTGAAGGTATATCTTTAGATCTTGCAATCGAATCTTTTTGTTTCTTGTTTTATCACTAGTTTAGTCTATAAAAGAAAACTACAAAAAATGGAATTAAGGTTGCCACATATGCTTCATCTTTTTAATGTCTTTCGTGAAAATAAGGATTCCGATAATTGTGCCAAAGTTTTAGAAGAAGAATGTATTAAAATGTTTGGCACTAAATCTTGGGATGATGAGCATGATTGCAATGTTGTTTGTATGAATTCTTTGAATATCCATGATGCTAATGATATGCAAAGCCACAAGCTTGGGGATGCTATGTTTGATGAAGATGATATTTTTTGTCCCCCAAGTTTTGATGATCAAATTTATTTTGATGATAGCATGCCTCCTATTTATGATGATTATATTGATGAAAATGGGTTTGGAAGAGTGTCAACTTTAGTAATTAATAATCCCGCTATTTTGGAAGAGTGTCAACTTTGCGTACATGTGGATCGTGTTAAGAATATGTTTTGTGATAGCTATATTGTTGAATTTGCTTATGATACTACAAGTAATTATTATGAGGGAGGAACATATGATTGTAGGAATTGCAATAATATCAAGTTTCCTCTCTATGTGTTGAAAATCTTGAAGATTTGCTTGTTTTACCTTCCTATGCAAGTTGATTCTTGTTCTCATAAGTTGTTTGCTCAAAAAATCCCAATGCATAGGAAGTTGGTTAGACTTAAATGTGTTAGTAATATTCTTCATGATGCTCTCTTTATGTTTCAATTCTTATCTTTTATGTGAGCATCATTGAAATCATCATGCCTAGCTAGGGGCGTTAAACGAGAGCGCTTGTTGGGAGGCAACCCAGTTTTATTTTTGTTCCTTGCTTTTTGTTCCTATTTAGTAATAAATAAATCATCTATCCCTCTGTTATGATTGTGATTTTTATGTTTTATTTAGTGTTTGTGCCAAGTAAAGCCTTTAGGATCTTCTTGGGTGATTGTTATTTGATCTTGCTGTAAAAAACAGAAAGTACGCGCTCACGAGAATAATTTTCACTTTTTACCAGAGATCGATAAAATACCAATTCAACTTGAAGTAGATTAATATTCAAATTTCCTAGGACTTCCTAATTTCTCAGGATTTTTGGAGTTACAGAAGTATTCGAAACCTCTAGATTGCTACAGACTGTTCTGTTTTTGACAGATTCTGTTTTCATTGTGTTATTTGCTTATTTTGATGAATCTGTGAGTAGTATCGGAGGGTATGAACCATAGAGAAGTTGGAATACAGTAGATATTACACCAATATGAATTTAGAATGAGTTCACAACAGTACAAAAGTGGTGATTTATTTTCTTATACTTACGGAGCTTACGAGTTTTCTATTAAGTATTGTGTTGTGAAGTTTTCAAGTTTTGGGTAAAGATTCGATGGACCATGGAATAAGGAGTGGAAAAAGCCTAAGCTTCGGGATGCCCAAGGCACCCCAAGGTAATATTCAAGGACAACCAAGATCCAAAGCTTGGGGATGCCCCGGATGGCATCCCCTCTTTCGTCTTCGTTCATCGGTAACTTTACTTGAGACTATATTTTTATTCACCACATGATATGTGTTTTGCTTGGAGCGTCATTTTATTTTATTTTGTTTTGCTTGCTGTTTGAATAAATTACCAAGATATGAAATTCTTAAATGTTAGAGAGTCTTCATATAGTTGCATAATTATTCAACTACTCATTGATCTTCACTTATATCTTTTGGAGTGGTCTGTCGTTTGCTCTAGTACTCCACTTATATCTTTTTTGAGCATGGCGGTAGTTTTATTTGGAAGAAATTGTTGAACTCTCATGCTTCACTTATATTATTTTTAGAGTCTTAAACAGCATGGTAATTTGTTTTGGTTATGAAACTAGTCCTAATATGATGGGCATTCAAGACGGGTATGATAAAAACTTTCATATAAAGTGCATTGAATACTATGATACTTGATAGATGTTTTGAGATATAAAGGTGGTAATGTTAGAGTCATGCTAGTTGGGTAATTGTGAAATTGAGAAATACTTGTGTTAAAGTTGGCAACTCCCGTAGCATGCACGTATGGTAAACGTTGTGTGAAAATTTTTAAGCATGGGGTGTTCTTTGAGTGCTTTCCTTATGAGTGGTGGTCGGGGACGAGCGATGGTCTTTTCCTACCAATCTATCCCTCTAGGGGCATGCGTAGTAGTACTTTGCTTCGAGGGCTAATAAACTTTTGCAATAAGTATATGAGTTCTTTATGACTAATGTGAGTCCATGGATCATACGCACTCTTACCTTTCCGCAATTTGCTAGCCTCTACGGTACCATGCATTGCCCTTTCTCACCTTGAGAGTTGGTGCAAACTTCGCCGGTGCATCCAAACCCCGTGATACGATACGCTCTATCACACATAAGGCTCCTTATATCTTCCTCAAAATAGCTAGCATACCTACCTATTATGGCATTTCCATAGCCATTCCGAGATATATTGCCATGCAACCTTCCACCGTTCCGTTTATTATGACACGCTCCATCATTGTCATATTGCTTTGCATGATCATGTAGTTGACATCGTATTTGTGGCAAAGCCACTTTCATAATTCTTTCATACACGTCACTCTTGATTCATCGCATATCCCGGTACACCACCGGAGGCATTCACATAGAGTCATATTTTTGTTCTAGTATCGAGTTGTAACATTGAGTTATGAGTAAATAAAAGTGTGATGATCATCATTATTAGAGCATTGTCCCATGTGAGGAAAGAATGTGGAGATTCTAAAAAAAAGAGGTCAAAGAAGCCCAAATAAAAAAAGAAGCCAAAGAAGCCCAAACAAAAAAATGAGAGAAAAAGAGAGAAGGGACAATGTTACTATCCTTTTTCCACACTTGTGCTTCAAAATAGCACCATGATCTTCATGATAGAGAGTTTCTTATTTTGTCACTTTCATATACTAGTGGGAATTTTTCATTATAGAACTTGGCTTGTATATTCCAATGATGGGCTTCCTCAAAATGCCCTAGGTCTTCGTGAGCAAGCAAGTTGGATGCACACCTACTTAGTTTCTTTAGATGAGCTTTCATACACTTATAGCTCTAGTGCATCCATTGCATGGCAATCCCTACTCCTCGAATTAACATCAATTGATGGGCATCTCCATAGCCCATTTATTAGCCGCCTCAATGTGAGACTTTCTCCTTTTTTGTCTTCTCATATAACCCATATCATTATACTCTATTCCACCCATAGTGCTATGTTCATGGCTTGCGCTCATGTATTGCGTGAGGGTTGAAAAGGCTGAAGCGCGTTAAAATGTATGAACCAATTGCTCGGCTTGTCATCGGGGTTGTGCATGATGGGAGCATTTTGTGTGACGAAAATGAAGCATGGCCAAACTATATGATTTTGTAGGGATAAGCTTTCTTTGGCTATGTTATTTTGATAAAACATAATTGCTTGGTTAGCATGCTTGAAGTATTACTATTTTTATGTCGATATTAATCTTTTATCTTGAATCTTTTGAATCTGGACATGCATGCCACAATAAAGAGAATTACATTAAAAATTATGTTAGCTAGCATTCCACATCAAAAATTCTGTTTTTTATCATTTACCTACTCGAGGACGAGCAGGAATTAAGCTCGGGGATGCTTGATACGTCTCCAACGTATCTATAATTTTTGATTGTTCCATGCTATTATATTATCCATCTAGGATGTTTTATATGCATTTATATGCTATTTTATATGATTTTTGGGACTAACCTATTAACCTAAAGCCCAGTGCCAGTTTCTGTTTTTCCTTATTTTTGAGTATTACAAAAAAGGAAAACCAAACGGAGTCCAATTGACCTGAAAATTGATGGAGATTTTTGGACCAGAAGAAGCCCACAGAGTACCGGAGATGGGCTAGAAGAGTACCGAGGCACCCACGAGGGTGGGGGGCACGCCCTACCCCCCTGGGTGTGCCCCCCTAACTCGTGGCCGCCTCGAGGACCCCCTGACTTGTTCCCGACTCCAACACCTCTTATATATACCCAAACTTCCAGAAAGAAACCTAGATCCGGAGTTCCGCCGCCGCAAGCCTCTGTAGCCATCGAAAACCAACCTAGACCCGTTCCAGCACCCTGCCGGTGGGGGAAATCCCTCTCCGGCGGCCATCTTCATCATCCCGGCATTCTCCATGATGAGGAGGGAGTAGTTCATCCTCAGGGCTGAGGTTATGTACCAGTAGCTATGTGTTTGATCTCTCTCTCTCTCTTTCTCTTGTGTTCTTGATTTGGCACGATCTTGATGTATCGCGAGCTTTGCTATTATAGTTGGATCTTATGATGTTTCTCCCCCTCTACTCTCTTGTAATGGATTGAGTTTTCCCTTTGAAGTTATCTTATCGGATTGAGCCTTTAAGGATTTGAGAACACTTGATGTATGTCTTGCATGTGCTTATCTGTGGTGATAATGGGATATTCACGTGATCCACTTGATGTATGTTTTGGTGATCAACTTGTGAGTTCCGTTACCTAGTGAACTTATGCATAGGGGTTGGCACACGTTTTTGTCTTGACTCTCCGGTAGAAACTTTGGGGCACTCTTTGAAGTTCTTTGTGTTGGTTGAATAGATAAATCTGAGATTGTGTGATGCATATCGTATAATCATACCCATGGATACTTGAGGTGACATTGGAGTATCTAGGTGACATTAGGGTTTTGGTTGATTTGTGTCTTAAGGTGTTATTCTAGTACGAACTCTAGGATAGATTGAACAGAAAGAATAGCTTCGTGTTATTTTACTACGAACTCTTTAATAGATTGATCAGAAAGGATAACTTTGAGGTGGTTTCGTACCCTACAATAATCTCTTCGTTTGTTCTCTGCTATTAGTGACTTTGGAGTGACTCTTTGTTACATGTTGAGGGATAGTTATATGATCCAATTATGTTATCATTGTTGAGAGAACTTGCACCAGTGAAAGTATGAACCCTAGGCCTTGTTTCCTAGCATTGCAATACCGTTTTCGCTCACTTTTATCATTAGTTACCTTACTGTTTTTATTTTTTTAAGATTATAAAAACCTTTATCTACCATCCATATTGCACTTGTATCACCATCTCTTCGCCGAACTAGTGCATCTATACAATTTACCATTGTATTGGGTGTGTTGGGGACACAAGAGACTCTTTGCTATTTGGTTGCAGGGTTGTTTGAGAGAGACCATCTTCATCCTACGCCTCCCACGGATTGATAAACCTTAGGTCATCCACTTGAGAGAAATTTGCTACTGTCCTACAAACTTCTGCACTTGGAAGCCCAACAACATCTACAAGAAGAAGGTTGTGTAGTAGACATCATTTCTATCCGCATGACCCAAGCAACTTCACCCCAAGAGAAGCCACGGCTCATCAATTCAACGAGAATGCTCTCTTCATCATCCAAGATGCAATCCCTCCCGAAGATATTGCGCATCTCCGACCATTCACCGTGGCAAAGGAAGCATGACACCATGTTGTTTCCCTTTACAAGGGATGCGCAAGCATTCAACGTTCCAACTATGAAGTGGTGCAAGATAAAGCCGACGAATTTGCTATGAATGAAGGTGAAGAACCTCGTGAGCTCTACCGGAGACTAACCACACTTGCGGTCTCACTCTGAGATCATGGGAGAAAGGATACAAATGACAATTGGATCAAGCGGAAATTTCTCAAAGCCATGATGCCTTACCATAAGGCCATGTCCTCCATCATCCGTCAAAGGCCGGACTTCCACACCTTATCCTCAAGTGAAGTGTTGGATGAGTTTGTGGCAATGAGTATCTTGGACAAGACCGCCGAGAATGCGGTATTGTGTTCTCAAAGAGCAAAGAAGCCCAACCTTGCTTTGAAAGCCAAGGCTAGTGTGGAAGAAGAGGAGGAATAGGAAGAAGAGGAGAGCAACCCCGAGGATACAAAATATGATTATCATGAGCACATGGCTCTCCTTCAAGACAATTTGGAGCAAGAAGAACTCAAGACCCAACTTCAACAAGAGCAACTCAAGTGGTGCCAAGGGCAAGCAACGTGTGAGGACTTGCTACAATTGTGGCAATGTGAGCCAGTTTGTTGCGAAGTGCCCCTATGATAAGAGGGAAGACAATGGTGGCAAGCTCATCTGGAAGGACAAGGCCAAGTCTTTCCCCAACAAGAACCACTTCACCAAGGCTCCTCCCAAGGGATTGGTGGCACAAGAAGAGTACAATGAGGATGATGATGATGAAGATGGTGAGACGGTTGCCATGGCCTCCGTGTCCATTGCGACAACCCCACGGGCGTCCCTCTTTGACTCACCCAATGAGAACATCACCGCCAAGTGCCTCGTGGCTAAAGCCACCAACAAGGTAACCCCCAACATAAAAACTACCATCATTACTCATCCTTCTTTGACGGATTGCGTTGATGAAAGTGGGGGGTCCAACGTGGAGGAAAATGAGTTTGAGTCTTTTATGAGTAAGCTTAAGGGTAAATCCAAGAAGCACTTTGTTGATCTCTTGGAACAACTTGGTGAAGCCAATGACATGATCGAGGCTCACAATGACACCATCTCTAAGATGGAGGGGCATAGTCGTGACTATGCCAATGAGATATCGGATCTCTATAATGCTCTTGAGGAAGAGCGTGGTCATCTCTTGTCTCTTGAGGAGTCACACAACGATGACCATGCTAAAGTAAAGAAAGATCTTTATCATGCTCTTGTTGTGTCTCATGTGCTAAATTCCGAGAAGGCCAAACTTGGTGTTGATATTGCTAGACTCAAGGAGGAGTTTGATATCCATGAAAAGGCTCACAAGGCCTTGAAGAGTACTCATGCAAGTCTTAAAGAGTCTCATGATCAACTCCAAGTGAGGCTAACCAAGGAGAAGGCCACTTTTCCTCATATGGTTTTAATTGATAATGCAAATGCTACTAACCCTTGTTGTGAGCATGTGCATCTTGTTGAGGAGAATGCAAAGTTGAAGGAGCAACTTGAGAAAGGCCTTGTGTCGTGCATACAAGGTGAGAAGAACCTCAACGATCTTTTGAGCAATCAAAAGGAAGTTGTGGCCAAGGAAGGGATTGGGTTTGCACCCAATTCCAAGAACAAGAAGAAGAATGACAAGGCCAAATGACCTCCTCCTCTCATGCAAACTTTTTTCAAAGAGGGAGAGGGTGCCTCTAATTTGAAGAAAAACAATGTGAAGGGTGGTGGTGTCAAGAAGGGTAATGCCACCCCTTCCAACAACGCCGACAACTTTAACCCTTCCTATGTGTTATGACATGCTAGTGATGGGCATGTTTATGCTAAATTTGTTGGTTCTCCTTATGAGTACATTGAATGGTCTATTTGGGTTCCTAAGACCCTTGTCACTAACATCAAAGGACCCATTAATAAATGGGTACCTAAAACCAAGCATTGATCTCTTGTAGGTGTTTGCTTCCGGTGGGGGATCATGGTTGCTCGATAGTGGAGCTAATAATCATATGACCGGAAGCAAGGACTTGGTGGTGGGCGTGCAAAAGATTCCATCTATGCCCATCAATGTCGACTGGGGTGATGCCTCGTCCTCTAAGGTATTGGGGCTTGGCAAGGTTGTCATTTCTCATGATCTCACGATCGAGAAGGTCATGCTTGTTGAGTCCCTTGCATACAATTTACTTTCCGTTCGTCAACTTGCAATCATGGGCTTTGCCACTTTCTTTGATATTGATACCGTGGCCCTCTTGTGGAGCAAGACTCTTAAAGTAGCCTTTGTTGGGCATGTTGAGAATGGTCTCTATATGATTAACTTTTTGGAGCAACCCACTAAGACCGCGACATGCCTAATGGCTAAAGTTGACGTGGGATGGCTTTGGCATCGCCGTTTAGCCCATGTCAATATGAGATCTTTGCAAAGTCTCCTCAAGGGGGACCATGTCCGTGGACTAACAAATGTTAGTTTTGCCAAAATCGTGCTTGCAGTGCTTACATTGAAGGAAAGCTACATGAGAAGGCTCACCCTCCCACGACTATCATTTACTCAAAGAGGCCTTTGGAGCTCCTTCATTTGGATCTCTTTGGGCCTCCATCCTTTGATAGTCTTGGGGGTAGAAAGTATTGCTTGGTGATTGTAGATGACTATTCAAGATACACTTGGGTGTACTTATTCAAGAGGAAGAGTGAGACTCAACAAACCATCGTTGACTTTGCATATGAAGCTCAACGTCAACACAATGCAAAGATCTTGACAATAAGAAGTGACAATGGCACCGAGTTCAAGAACTACACCTTGGATGAGTTTCTTAGTGATGAGGGGATCAAACATCAATATTCCGCACCTTACACCCCTCAACAAAATGGTGTAGCAGAGAGGAAGAACCGGACATTGATGGATGCGGCAAGAACCATGATGGCGGAGTTCAAGTCTCCATACAACTTTTGGGATGAAGCCATTAACACCGCATGTCATGCATCCAATCGGCTCTACCTCTGCAAAGGCTTGAACAAGACTCCATATGAGATACTTACCGGTAACAAGCCCAACCTCAAGTACTTCCGGGTGTTTAGGTGTAAGTGTTTCATTCTCAAGAAAGGTGTTCGTTTGTCTAAATTTGAGGCTAGAGCTCATGAGGGCACATTTGTTGGTTATGCTACAAACTCTCATGCTCACCGTGTCCTCAATAAGTCCACATGACTTATTGAGGAGGCGTGTAACATGGAGTTTGATGAGAATAACGTCTCCCAAGTGGATCAAAGTGGTACTTATGATGTAGGTTAATGAAATTCCTCCCCAAGCCATAAGAAGAATGGGTGTTGGTTTTATCCTACCCATTGAGGAACCCCTTGTGGCCGAAGGAGAAGGACAATGTTCCACTCAAGTGGAACCATCACCAACCCAAGACCCACACGCTTCCAAAGAACAAAGTGAAGGCCCCTAACCCCATGAACAAGACCAAGGGCAAGATCAACCTCAAGATGGCATTGAACCACCAAGTGATGCCCAAGGTCAAGTTCTCCCCTCTGATCTAGTTCAAGATCAAGAACAAGCTCAAGATGATCAAGTAACCGCTCCTCAACTCTCTCTTGAGGAGGAATTGGAGCGCCGTGCCGCCAAGATTGCATCCAAGCTATCTACCAAGGGTCATCTCATGACAAATGTGCTTGGAAGCATATGAAAGGGGGTAATCACTCATAGACAATTGATAAACTATTGTGAACATCACACATTTGTCTCTTGTGTTGAACCCCAAAAGGTCTATGAGGTGCTCGAAGATCCGGATTGGCTTAATGCCATGCATGAAGAACTCAACAACTTCGAGCACAACAAGGTGTGGAGATTGGTGCCAAGGCCAATGGGGAACCATAATGTCATTGGAACCAAGTGGATATTCAAGAACAAGCAAGATGCTCATGGAATTATTGTCCGCAACAAGGCTCGCTTGGTAGCTCAAGGCTACTCCCAAGTCGAGGGTATCGACTACGGTGAAACCTTTGCTCCGGTTGCTTGCCTTGAATCTATTTGTTTGTTGATTGCTTATGCTTCTCATCATAACTTCAAGTTGCAACAAATGGATGTGAAGAGTGTTTTTCTTAATGGTCCTATTAATGAGTTGGTGTATGTCAAACAACTCCCCGGGTTTGAGGATCCCTATTTCTCCGATCATGTGTACCAACTCGAAAAGGCACTCTATGGCCTTAAACAAGCCCCACGTGTGTGGTATGACCACCTTACCAAGTTGTTGCAAGATCGTGAGTTTGAAATTGGGAAAATCGACCCCACTCTTTTTACTAATAAGGTCAAAGGGGAGTTGTTTGTGTGCCAACTATATGTTGATGACATTATCTTTGGTTCTCCTAACAAAGCTTTCAATGAGGAATTTGCCGCTCTCATGACCTCGAAGTTCAAGATGTCCATGATGGGAGAGTTGAAGTTCTTTCTCGGGTTCGAAATCAAGCAACGAAGAGAAGGAACCTTCATCAACTAAGCCAAATACACTCAAGACATGCTCAAAAGATTCAAGCTAAGTGAAGTCAAGCCATCTTGCACTCCAATGCCAGTCAAATGCCAACTTGACATAGATCCCAATGGTAAAGCGGTGGATCAAAAGGTATATCGCTCCATGATTGGCTCCTTGCTTTACCTTTGTGCATCTAGACCGGATATCATGTTGAGTGTGGGAATTTGTGCACGGTTTCAAGACGCACCTAAGGAAAGTCACTTTGTGGCGGTCAAGCGAATCTTTCGATATTTGCCTCATACCCCAAACTTTGGCTTATGGTACCCAAGAGGATAAAACTTCAACCGTGTAGGCTATTCGAACTCCGATTGGGCAGGAGACAAAGTGGATAGGAAGTCAACTTCCGGAGGGTGCCAATTCCTTGGTTGCTCTTTGGTGAGTTGGTCTTCCAAGAAGCAAAGTTGTGTGTCTCTGTCGTCCAGCGAAGCAGAGTATGTGGCCGCCGGTAGTTGTTGCGCACAACTTCTATGGATAAGGCAAACTTTAGGTTACGGTGTCATTTGTGACAAAGTGCCTGCTACCTCTTGAGCATGCGTTGGTTTTTCCCTTGAAGAGGAAAGGGTGATGCAACAAATTAGCGTAAGTATGTCCCTCAATTTTTGAGAACCAAGGTATCAATCTAGTAGGAGGCCACATGCAAGTCCCTCGTACCTACACAAACAAATAAGAAAACCTTGCAACCAACGCGATAAAGGGGTTGTCAATCCCTTCACGGCCACTTGCAAAAGTGAGATCTGATAGAGATGATAAGATAATATTTTTGGTATTTTAATAATAAAGATACAAAGTAAACATTGCAAAATAAACGGTGCTAGAAATAACTTGTTGACGGGAGATTAATATAATAATGGAGAATAGACCCGGGGGCCATAGGTTTCACTAGTGGCTTCTCTCAAGATAGCATAAGTATTACGGTGGGTGAACAAATTACTGTCGAGCAATTGATAGAAAAGCGAATAATTATGAGAATATCTAGGCATGATCATGTATATAGGCATCACGTCCGTGACAAGTAGACCAACTCCCGCCCGCATCTACTACTATCACTCCACACATCAACCGCTATCCAGCATGCATCTAGAGTATTAAGTTCATAAGAACATAGTAATACATTAGGTAAGATGACATGATGTAGAGGGATAAACTCAAGCAATATGATATAAACCCCATATTTTTATCCTCGATGGCAACAATACAATACGTGTCGTTTCCCTTTCTGTCACTGGGATCGAGCAACGCAAGATTGAACCCAAAGCTAAGCACTTCTCCCATTGGAAGAAAGATCAATCTAGTAGGCCAAACCAAACTGATAATTCAAAGAGACTTGCAAAGATAACAAATCATACATAAAAGAATTAAGAGGAGATTCAAATATTGTTCATAGATAATCTTGATCATAAACCCACAATTCATCGGATCTCGACAAACACACCGCAAAAAGAGTTACACCGAATAGATCTCCAAGAAGATCGAGGAGAACTTTGTATTGAGATCCAAAGAGAGAGAAGAAGCCATCTAGCTAATAACTATGGACCCGAAGGTATGAGGTAAACTACTCACACATCATCGGAGAGGCTATGGTGTTGATGTAGAAGCTCTCCATGATCGATGCCCCCTCCGGCGGAGCGCCGAAAAAGGCCCAAGATGGGATCTCACGGGTACAAAAGGTTGCAGTGGTGGAAATAGGGTTTCGTGGTGCTCCTGGATGTTTTTAGGGTATATGAGTATATATAGGCGAAGGAAGTCGGTCATGAGAGCCACGAGGGGCCCACGAGGGTGGGGGGCGCACCTAGGGGGGCAGGCGCGCCTCCCTGCCTCGTGGCCTCCTTATGTAGCGACCAGACCTCAAACAGTCTGATCTCTGTGCTCCGGTGTCATCCCTGGATCAGTAATGCTGACACCACACAGTACTCGGAGGATTTATAGCAGAGTAGCAATCACACACTTATTACATCGAGTGTCTCAAAAGAGAACTATTTACAATAAACATGGCTTAAGGCCATCTAATAACGATAACAGCGGAAGGCTTGGAAGATAAGTGAGTCCATCAACTCCAGCGGCATCACTGAGTATAGAACCACGACCTAAAAACTCCTTAATCGTCATCTGAAAAGTCTGCAACATTAACGTTGCAGCCCGAAAACGGGTCAGCACATGGAATGTGCTGGCAAGGTAACACATAGAGAGTAATGGAATGCAACAGCTATACTATATGCATATTTGGCTGGTGGAAAGCTCTATGGTTACTGTTTTTGCGTAAAGCCAATTTTTCCCTACTTCAAAGGAATAAATTAATTACTATCATGGTGGTTGTGAAACATTGAGAATGGTTGACAGCACTCTCAATCCCAACTAAAGTATCATCATTAAAACCCATCAAAATTAATTTAGAGTAACATGTTGAGATTCACATGAAAATCCAAGTACTAGATACTCAAGATTTGTCCATAACCGGGGACACGGCTAACCATGATTAGTTTGTTACACTCTGCAGAGGTTTGTGCACTTTCCCCCACAAGACTCGATCGCCTCCGTTTGGTTTCTCGCACTACAGGGTGTTTGAGAAACGGATGACCGAGACATAGTCTTTCAGAAGCGCTAGCACCTTACGATCGGGTAGACCGTACCACCTACATCCCCTACATCTGCTAGTCTACCACTGTAAGAGTTCGCACAACTTAGTCAACTATGCCAGAGCCCATAATGGCTTGTGGCTGCACACGGAAGTTTCTAGTATGAATAATCTCATGATCCCTTTGAGCCTGGGTGGCGGTCCAAAAGAAAACAGGCAAGTCCTGGTAACCCCAGGTGCCTCAATCCACCCAGATGTGTGTTTGGTTGCCACCTTAGATAAACCATTAATTATCAATCTCACATCTGTCATGGATTTCACTCACCCAATCCACGTCTACTAGCATAGCATGGCATAATAAGCAAACGTAGAAGTAACTCCCAAAGGTTGGATAATAAACAGGTAATATGTACTACCTCATCTACTTCCCATCCCACAATTTAATTAGATCCTAATCATGCAATGTGTGAGGATTGATCTAATGCAAAAAAAACTGGGTTGTAGAAAAGGTATGATCAAAGTGTTACTTGCCTTGCTGATGATCCGCGAAACCTAGAGATTCGAAGTAACAGGCGGCGCACTCCGGGTATTCTATCGCAGACAAACAAACAAGCATACAATAAGTACTCATCTAATGCACAGGTAAAACTCAAATAGAAGATCTAACCAGAAAGTTCAACTTAAGAACCCTGGTTTGCAAAAGAATCAAATCGAACGAAGCAAAAGAAATCAAACGGCGAAAGAAAACAACTTCGTTCTAGTAATCTGGATCTAGGGCAAATTTTACAGTAGCAAAAACTTGTTTAAGTTGATTATTCGGAAAGAGAGTTTCGAGACGAAACTCCAGGCGCTTGAATCGCCTGATTCCGATAAACGAGCGAAAAGTTATACTAAAACGAAAATCGGATCAGAAATCGCGATCAGAAAATAACCGCGGAAAATCCGACGAAAAAGAAAAAAAAACGATGAACAGATTTTTTTTAACAGCACGGAAAACGGGGCGGCGGCGAACCTCGGGCAGCGCGCAAACTCCGGCGGCGGCGGCTGGGGCTGGGCTAGGGTTAGCTGGCGGCGGCGGCTGGGCTCTCCTTGGGCCGGGGCGGCGGCTTATATAGCCTAGGCTGGCGGAGTCCAGGCCGAATATGGCCCGAAGTCGGTTCGGCATGTTTTTTTATTATTTATAATTCCGCTCAGAAGAAAAAAAAAGAAATACTAAACGGACTCCAAAAATCACGAAATAAATTTTGCCGGGTTCCTAAAATCAAGCCCGATAAAGTGAACATTTATCTGGGCCCAAACTACAACTTTGAAAAACGTGCATTTTTCCTAAATTCAAATAAAAATACCGAAAAACTCCGAAATAAATCTTATTTGATTTTTTATTAAATCCTCAATATTTCTATATTTTGGGAAAGTCATTTTATTCCCTCTCTCATATTTTTGTAATAGAAATAATTGATGATAAAATAAATAAAATCAAATGATCCTGTTTACATAATTTGAGAAAACTCAAATATGTAAATCACGAAATCCCCAACTCTCTCCGTGGGTCCTTGAGTTGCTTAGGATTTTCTAGGATCAAAACCAAAAACGAATTAAAATATGATATGCATGATGACCTAATGTATAACATTCCAAATTGAAAATTTGGGATGTTACACCTTAGTTGTTTCTTGACGTCCACTCCAAGTCCTTTGGATCACATTTGTTCCAAAAATCACGCTCCCGAAGGTTTCATTCCGTTTGGACTCCGTTTGATATTCCTTTTTTGCGAAACACTGAAATAGGCAAAAAACAGCAATTTGCACTAGGCCTTGGGATAATAGGTTATTCCCAAAAATAATATAAAAGTGTATAATAAAGCCCATTAAACATCCAAAACAGAATATATAATAGCATGGAACAATCAAAAATTATAGATACGTTGGAGACGTATCAAGCATCCCCAAGCTTAATTCATGCTCGTCCTCGAGTGGGTAAATTATAAAAAACAGAATTTTTAATGTGGAATGCTTTCTAGCATATCCTTCAATGTAATTTTCTTTATTGTGGCATGAATTTTCAGATCCGAAAGATTCAAGATAAAAGTTTAATGTTGACATAAAAATAATAATACTTCAAGCATGCTAACCAAGCAATTATGTCTTATCAAAATAACATAGCCAAAGAAAGCTTATCCCTACAAAATTATATAGTTTGGCCATGCTTCATTTTCGTCACGCAAAATGCTCTCATCATGCACAACCCCGATGACAAGCCAAGCAATTGTTTCATACTTAGCCTTTTCAAACTCTTTCAACTTTTACGCAATATATGAGCGCGAGCCATGGACATAGCACTGGGTGGAATAGAATATAATGATTCAGGTTGTGTGAGAAGAAAAAAAAGGAGAAAGTCTCACATTGACACGGCTAATCAATGGGCTATGGAGATGCCCACCGATTGATGTCAATGCAAGGAGTAGGGATTGCCATGCAACGGATGCACTAGAGCTATAAATATATGAAAGCTCATCAAAGAAACTAAGTGGGTGTGCATCCAACTTGCTTGCTCACGAAGACCTAGGGCATTTGAGGAAGCCTATCATTGGAATATACAATCCAAGTTCTATAATGAAAAATTCCCACTAGTATTTGAAAGTGACAACATAACAGACTCTCTATCATAAAGATCATGGTGCTACTTTGAAGCACAAGTGTGGAAAAAGGATAGTAACATTGTCCCTTCTCTCTTTTCTCTCATTATACACACACACACACACATATATATATATATATATTTGGGCCTTCTCTTTTTTTCTTGGCCTGTTTTTTTCTTCTTTTTTTCATCCGGAGTCTCATCCCGACTTGTGGGGGAATCATAGTCTCCATCATCCTTTCCTCACATGGGACAATGCTCTAATGATGATCATCACACTTTTATTTACTTACAACTCAAGAATTACAACTCGATACTTGGAACAAAATATGACTCTATGTGAATGCCTCCGGCGGTGTACCGGGATATGCGATGAATCAAGAGTGACATGTATGAAAAATTAAGCATGGTGGCTTTTCCGCAAATACGATGTCAACTACATGATGATGCAAGGCAATATGACAATGACGATGCGTGTCATAATAAACGGAACGGTGGAAAGTTGCATGGCAATATATCTCGGAATGGCTATGGAAATACCATAATAGGTAGGTATGGTGGCTGTTTTGAGGAAGATATAAGGGGGCTTATGTGTGATAGAGCGTATCATATCACGGGGTTTGGATGCACCAACGAAGTTTGCACCAACTCTCAAGGTGAGAAAGGGCAATGCACGATACTGAAGAGGCTAGCAATGATGGAAGGGTGAGAGTGCGTATAATCCATGGAATCAACATTAGTCATAAAGAACTCACATAATTATTGCAAAAATCTACTAGTCATCAAAACCAAGCACTACGCGCATGCTCCTAGGGGGATAGATTGGTAGGAAAAGACCATCGCTCGTCCCCGACCACCACTCATAAGGAAAGCAATCAAAGAACACATCATGCTTCAAATTTGTCACACAACGTTTACCATACGTGCATGCCACGGGACTTGCAAACTTCGAAACAAGTATTTCTCAATGTCACAATTACTCAACTAGCACACCTCTAATATTACCACCTTTATATCTCAAAACAACTATCAAGTATCCAACTTCTCTTAGTATTTAGTGCACTTTAAGGTTTTTATCTTGGATGCCTATCATATTAGGACTAATTTTATAACCAAAGCAAATTACCATGCTGTTCTAAAGGACTCTCAAAATAATATAAGTGAAGCATGAGAGATCAATTATTTCTATAAAATAGAATCACCGCCGTGCTCTAAAATATATAAGCGAAGCACTAGAGCAAAATTATCTAACCCAAAAGATATAAGTGAAGCACATAGAGTATTCTAATGAATTCCGATTATGTGTGTCTCTCTCAAAAGGTGTGTACAGCAAGGATGATTGTGTTAAACTAAAAAACAAAGACTCGAATCATACAAGACGCTCCAAGCAAAACACATATCATGTGGTGAATAAAAATATAGCTCCAAGTAAAGTTACCGATGGACGAAGACGAAAGAGGGGATTCCTTCCGGGGCATCCCCAAGCTTAGGCTTTTGGTTGTCCTTGGATTTTACCTTGGGGTGCCTTGGGAATCCCCAAGCTTAAGCTCTTTCCACTCCTTGTTCCATAATCCATCAAATCTTTACCCAAAACTTGAAAACTTCACAACACAAAACTTAACAGAAAATCTCGTGAGCTCCGTTAGCGAAAGAAAACAAAACACCACTTCAAGGTACTGTAATGAACTCATTCTTTATTTATATTGGTGTTACACCTACTGTACTCCAACTTTTCTATGGTTCATAAACTCCATTACTAGCCATAAATTCATCAAAATAAGCAAACAACACACAAAAAACAGAATCTGTCAAAAACAGAACAGTCTGTAGTAATCTGTATCAAATGCAAACTTATGGAACTCCAAAAATTATAAAATAAACTTCTAGACGTGAGGAATTTATCTATTAATCATCTTCAAAAAGAATCAACCTAATCACACTCTCCGGTAAAAAATGGCAGCAAATCTCGTGAGCGCTAAAGTTTCTGTTTTTTACAGCAAGATCGCAAAGACTTTGCCCAAGTTTTCCCAAAGGTTCTACTTGGCACAAACACTAATTAAAAGCATAAAATCACATCTAAACATAGGCTAGATGAATTATTTATTACTAAACATAACCAAAAAGCAAGAAACAAAATTAATATTGGGTTGCCTCCCAACAAGCGCTATCATTTAACGCCCGTAGCTAGGCATATAAAATTTCAATGATGCTCACATGAAAGACAAGAATTGAAGCACAAAGAGAGAATCATAAAAAATGTCACAAACACATCTAAGTCTAACATACTTCCTATGCATAGGCATCTTATAGGCAAACAAATTATCATAGGAAGCAAAACTAGCATATGGAAGGAAGCGGAAAGAAACAATAGCAATCTCAACATAACGGGAGGTAATTTTGTAACATGAAAATTTCTACAATCATATTTTCCTCTCTCATAATAATTACGTGTGGGATCATAAGCAAATTCAACAAAATAGCTATCACATAAAATATTTTCAACACGATCCACATGCATGCAAAGTTGACACTCTTTCAAAATAGTGGGATTAACATTAGCTAAAGTCATGACCTCTCCAAACCCACTTTTATCAAAAATACCATAAGATTGAACATTCTCCAAATATGTGGGATCTAAAGTTGACACTCTTCCAAACCCACTTTCAATATTATTTCAAACACTATTATCAATCTCATATTCATCATGGGGCTTAAATAAATTTTCACGATCATAAGAAGAATCACCCCAATCATGATCATTGCAACAAGTAGTAGACATAGCAAAACTAGCATCCCCAAGCTTAGGGTTTTGCATATTATTAGCACAATTGACATCAAGAGAATTTATAGTAAAATCATTGCAATCATGCTTTTCATCGAAGGAACTATCAAGTATGGGTGCAATAGCAACGATCTCATGTTTAACATAAGGAACAATAGCAAATTCATCTTCATAAATATTGGAATCATGGCCACAAGAGTAGCAAGCATCATGTTCATCAAGGGATATTTCAATCAAATCATCGAAATCAAAATTATCTATAGATTCATGCATATCATTATTTTCTTCCGAAGCAACGGTCATTCTTTCAATAAATTCTTTGACATAGACATTATGAGCATAGTTTTCATAGCAATATTAAAGTATGTCAAAATTTTCAGATTCGTAGAGAGTAATATCATACTTTTCAATCAAAGAAGCAACTTCATAAGCACCCTTAAAAGCAACAAATTCTTCAGTTTGTTCGATCTCGTAGTAACTATAAACACTCTTTGCATAAGAAGATAAGATTTCATTTTAATTAAACTCACATAGGTAGGGAAGGTGTTTTTTAGGGTTCTTAGAGCAACAAGTAAAATCACAAATTTCACAAAGATTCCAAGCATAACACATCAATCTGTTTATTTGATCCCATAAGAGCTTCCCTTTTTGAGACAAACGGTGACACACAAAATGAGCATGCACATATAAAGATCTCCCATCAACTAGGCTAGTTGGGGTTTCAGCACGAGCGCATAAGGATCGAAGATGATCCAAGTAGAACACTTTAAGTGGATCCATATCAATAGATTTTTAGCAAGCAAAGATGCAAGAAAATATGTAGCGACCAGACCTCAAACGGTCCAATCTCTGTGCTCCGGTGTCATCCCTGGATCAGTAATGCTGACACCACACAGTACTTGAAGGATTTATAACAGAGTAGCAATCACACACTTATTACATCGAGTGTCTCCAAAAGAGAACTTATTACAATAAATATGGCTTAAGGCCAACTAATAACGATAACAATGGAAGGCTTGGAAGATAAGTGAGTCCATCAACTCCAACGGCATCACTGAGTATAGAACCACGACCTAAAACTCCTTAATCGTCGTCTGAAAAGTCTGCAACATTAACGTTGCAGCCCGAAATGGGTCAGCACATGGAATATGCTGGCAATGTAACACATAGAGACTAATGGAAAGAAACAGCTATTCTATGTGCATATTTGGCTGGTGGAAAGCTCTATGGTTACAGTTTTGCAAAAAGCCAATTTTTCCCTACTGCAAAGGAATAAATTTATTTAACTATCATGGTGGTTGTTAAACATTGAGAATTGTTGACAGCATTCTCAATCCCAATTAAACATCATCATTAAACAAACCCGTCAAAATTAAGTTTTATAGTAACATGTTGATATTCACATGATAATCCAGGTACTAGATACTCAAGATGTCCATAACCGGGGACACGGCTAACCATGATTAGTTTATACACTCTGCAGAGGTTTGCGCACTTTTCCCCACAAGACTCGATCGCCTCCGTTTGGTTTCTCGCACTACACGGTGTTTGAGAAATGGATGACCGAGACATAGTCTTTCAGAAGCGCTAGCACCTTACGATGGGTAGACCATACCACCTACATCCCCTACATCTGCTAGTCTACCACTGTAAGAGTTCGCATGACTTAGTCAACTATGCTAGAGCCCATAATAGCTTGTGGCTGCACACGGAAGTTTCTAGCATGAATAATCTCATGATCCCTTTGAGCCTGGGTGGCGGTCCATAAAGAAAAACAGGCAATCCTGGAATACCCAGGTACCTCAATCCACCCAGATGTGTGTTTAAGTTGCCACCTTAAATAAACCATTAATTAACAATCTCACATCTGTCATGGATACACTCACCCAATCCACGTCTACTAGCATAGCATGGCATAATAAGCAACGTAGAAGTAACTCCCAAAGGTTTGATAATAAACAGGTAATAGGTACTACCTCAACTACTTCCCAAACCCATAATTTAATTAGATCCTAATCATGCAATGTGTAAGGATTGATCTAATGCAATAAAACTGGGTAGTAGGAGGTATGATCAAAGTGTTACTTGCCTTGCTGATGATCCGGGAAACCTAGCGATTCGAAGTAACAAGCGGCGCACTCCGGGTACTCTATCGCAATCAAACAAGCATACAATAAGTACTCAACTAATGCATAGGTAAAACTCAAATAAGAGATCTAACCAGAAGGTTCAACTTAAGAACTCCGGTTGGCAAAAAGAATCGCCTGAATCAGATAAACAAGCGAAAAGTTAGACTAAAACAAAAATCGAATCAGACATCGTGATCAGAAAAATAGCGGATTTAATCCGAGAAAAAGAAAAACGACGAACGTTCGTTAAAACGAACGAACGGACGAACACTCGCTATTTAAATAAACCGGAAAACCGATCTATTTTAAAAAACCAAAACTAAAAAAAACAAACAAAACCGTCGGAAAACCGAACGGTTTTTCGGGAAAAACCAGCGACTAAAAAAAACTACCTCCGGCAACTCCGGCGACTAATCTGGCAGCGGCGGGGGTGCTCCGGCGGCGGGACGGTGGTCGGCGGCGGCGCGGGGCGGGGCGGCGCTAGGCGGCGGCAAGGCGGCGCGGGGCTAGGGCGGCGCTAGGGTTTGGGGGGGAGGGTTCTGGCTGGGCCTCCCCGGCTTATAAAACCGGACGGGCCTAGTGTCCGGGTCGGACACGGCCCGTAGGTCGGTTGCGTTTTTTTATAAATAGTTACGCTCAGAAAAAAACAAAAGGACTACTAAACGGACTCCAAAAATCCCGAAATAAATTTTCCCCGGCTTCTAAAATCAAGCCGCACAGGATGAACATTTATTTGGGGCCTAAATGCAATTTTGAAAAACGCGCATTTTTCCTAAATTCAAATAAAATAGCAAATAAAACCAAATAAAAAATCTTGTTTGATTTTTTTATTAAATCCTCAATATTTCTTTATTTTGGGAAAGTCATTTTATTCCCTCTCTCATATTTTTATAATAGAAATAGTTGAAGATAAAATAAATAAAACCAAAAGATCCTATTCTCACAATTTGAGACAACTCAAATATGAAAATAACGAAATCCCCAACTCTCTCTGAGGGTCCTTGAGTTGCGAAAAATTTCTAGGATCAACCAAAATGCAATAGATATGATATGCAATGATGATCTAGTGTATAAGATTCCAAATTGAAAATTTGGGATGTTACAAACCTACCCCCCTTAAGATGAATCTCGCCCTCGAGATTTGGGTTGGCTAGAAAATAGGTGAGGGTGGTCCTTCAGCAAATCTTCCTCTCATTTCCAGGTGGCTTCATCCTCCGTGTGGTGGCTCCACTGAACCTTGCAAACTTGATAACCTTGCTGCGGGTGACTCGACTGGCATACTCTAGAATCTTAACTGGTTTCTCCTCATAGGTCAAATCACTATCCAACTGAATTGCTTCCAGTGGTACCGTATCTCTCAGCGGTATGTCAGCCATCTCTGTGTGGCACTTCTTTAACTGGGATACATGAAACACGTCGTGAACTCCTGATAGTCCTTTGGGTAATTCCAACTTGTAGGCTACTTCTCCCATACGCTCCAAAACTTTGTATGGGCCTACAAAATGTGGCGCTAGTTTTCCCTTAACTCCAAAGCGCTTAACTCCTCGAAGTGGTGATACTCGAAGATAAACTCGGTCTCCGACTTCGTAAACTGTCTCCTTGCATTTAGAATCTGCATAACTCTTCTGCCTGGATTGAGCTACCTTTAGCCTATCGCGAATTAATTTCACTTTTTGTTCAGACTCCTTTATCAGATCCGGTCCAAACAACTGGCGATCTCCAACTTCATCCCAGGACAATGGGGTCCTGCACCTCCTTCTGTACAAGGCTTCGAAAGGGGCCATCTTCAAACTGGATTGATAGCTGTTGTTGTAAGAGAACTCTACATACGGCAAATTCTCGTCCCAACTAGATCTGTAATCTAGCGCACAAGCTCTTAGCATATGCTCCAAAATCTGATTGACTCTCTCAGTTTGTCCATCTGTCTGCGGGTGGAAAGCTGTGCTAAACTCTAGTCTGGTTCCCAAAGTCTCATGCAACTGATTCCAGAACTTTGAGGTAAACTGGGTTCCTCTATCTGATACAATGCTCCTTGGAACTCCATGCAGACATACAATTCTGGTCATGTATATCTTTGCCAACTTTGCACTGGTATAGGTAGTCTTCACTGGAATGAAATGAGCTACCTTTGTCAAACGATCGACTACAACCCCTATCGAGACATAGCCTGAACGTGTTCTGGGCAATCCTGTAATAAAATCCATGCCTAGATTATCCCACTTCCATTCGGGTATCGGCAATGGTTGTAGCAATCCTGCTGGCTTCTGATGCTCTGCCTTCACTCTCTGACATACATCACAAACTTCTGCATACTCCGCAATATCCTTCTTCATTCCGGTCCACCAGAAAATATCCTTCAAATCCAAATACATCTTGGTATTTCCTGGGTGAATCGAGTATGGTGAATCATGGGCCTCTTGCAGAATTAACATCCTGATCTCCGAATCGTTTGGCACATAAACACGGTCTTCAAACCATAGGGTATTGTGCTCATCCTCATGAAATCCCTTAGCTTTTCCCTTGCTCATTTTCTCCTTTATCTCGGCAATCTCCTTATCAGTCTTTTGGGCTTCTCTGATTTTATCCATCAACGTAGACTGAATCTCCAATGCTGCTACATAGCCTCTCGGGACTATTTCCAAACATAGCTCTCAAAGATTTTTGGCTAACTCCTTTGGTAAATCTCCCGTCATTAAGGTGTTGACGTGGCTCTTACGGCTCAAAGCGTCAGCTACTACGTTAGCCTTTCCAGGGTGATAATGCAATCTCATATCATAATCCTTGATGAGCTCCAACCATCTCCTTTGTCTGAGATTCAACTCCTTCTGTGTGAAAATATACTTCAAACTCTTATGATCCGTATACACTTCGCAATGGTTTCCAATCAGAAAATGTCTCCAAGTCTTCAGTGCATGCACTACGGCTGCTAACTCCAAATCATGCGTAGCATAGTTCAACTCATGAGGCTTAAGCTGTCGTGAGGCATATGAAACAACTCTCCCTTCCTGCATAAGCACTGCTCCAAGTCCTCGACGTGAAGCGTCGCAATACACCTCATAATCCTTGGTCTGATCCAGTAAAATCAACACTGGTGAGGTAACCAAACGTTTCTTCAACTCCTGAAAACTAGCCTCACATTCCTCCGTCCATATGAACTTGGTATCCTTCTTCAACTACTCCGTCATAGGCTTCGCAATCTTTGAGAAATTCTCAATAAACCTCCGGTAGTATCCTGCGAGTCCAAGAAAACTCCGGATCTCTCCAACTGTCGTTGGTGCTTCCCACTTAGTCACGGTATCAACTTCAGTGGGATCTACTGCTATACCTTCTCCGGATATAACGTGTCCGTGAAATCCAACTTCTTTCAACCAAAACTCACATTTGCTAAACTTGGCATATAACTGATGTTCTCTGAGCTTTCCAAGAACCAAACGCAAATGTTCCTTATGCTCCTCTTCATTCTTCGAGTAAACCAGGATATCATCAATGAACACTACAACAAATCTTATCCAAGAATTCCATAAACACTTTGTTCATCATGTTCATAAAATATGCAGGTGCGTTAGTCAGACCAAATGACATAACGGTATACTCGTACAGCCCATACCTGGTGGTAAAAGCCGTCTTGGGTATATCCTATTCCCGAATCTTCAACTGGTGGTATCTTGATCGCAGATCGATCTTGGAAAATACCTTAGCTCCTTGCAATCGATCAAACAGATCATTGATCATCGGTAGTGGGTACTTGTTCTTGATGGTTACTTCATTCAATCCTCGGTAATCGACAACCATCCTTAACGATCCATCCTTCTTTTCTACTAGAAGTACTGGTGATCCCCAAGGTGAAGAACTTGGGTGAATATATCCTTTATCCAGTAACTCCTTAATTTGCTTCTTAATTTCCACCAAATCCTTTGCAGGCATCCTATATGGTCTCTTTGATATTGGCCCTGTGCCTGGCAAAAGCTCAATCAAAAACTCAATATCTCTATCCGGTGGCATGCCTGGCAACTCTTCTGGAAATACTTCGGGGAAATCCTTCACTACTGGTACTTCCTCCTGCACAACTCCTGTTAAACAATTTACTTGAGTCCTCTTTGACACATGTCGGGATACATACTTGATCCTTCTCCCTTCTGGGGTGGTAAGCAAAATTGACTTACTGGCACATTCAATATTCCCTTCATACTTTGACAACCAATCCATGCCTAATATCACATCCAATCCTTGAGATTCCAACACTATTAGGTCTGATGGAAATACGTAGTTACCAATCCTTAATGGTAACCGATCACACCATAGACTAGCCATATATTCTGCTCCAGGCGAGGTTACTAACATGGGTGACCTAAGGGCTTGGGTTGGCAGTTTATACTTATCCACAAATCCCCTTGATATGTATGAATGCGATGCACCAGTATCAAAAAGAACAAGTGCAGTAAATGACTTAACCAAAAACTTACCGATTACTGCATCCGGCTGCTCTTCAACCTCCTCCACGTTAACGTGGTTCACCTGTCCCCTATGGAAAGGGTTAGGCTTCTTCCCCGAGCTTCCATTGCCATTTCCATTTTGGGATTTAGGACATTCATTGGCATAATGTCCGTTTTTCTGGCACTTAAAACAAGTGACTTGGCTCAGGTCTCTCTTGGCTGGGGTCGATGGGTTGGTGCGGTTTTGCCCGTTGCTTCCTCCATTCCCATTACCAGTCTTGGGGCCATTGTGATTGTGCGAGCTTCCTCCTCCATGGGTATGCTGGAAATGTCCTCCCGGTCTAGGGGTAAAACGTGGCTTCTGCTGTGCTCCTGAATTGTACTTTCCTTGTCCATACTTCCTCTTGCGATTTTCAATTTGCTGCTGCTTCCCTTCAATCATAAGAGCACGATCTACCAACTCCTGGTAGTTGTTGAAGGTTGCTACCATCAACTGCATGCTCAACTCATCATTCAGTCCTTCTAGAAATTTCTCCTGCTTTGCTGCATCCGTAGCAACGTCATCTGGGGCATAACGTGCTAATTTAGTAAAGTTCTCCCCATACTGGCCAACTGTCCGTCCTCCTTGGCGCAAGTTGCGAAACTCTCGCTTCTTCATGGCCATAGCTCCTATTGAAACATGGGCAGTTCGAAAACCCTGCTGAAACTGGTCCCATGTCACAGTATCGACAGGGAAAGTGGCTGTGAAATTCTCCCACCATGATGCTGCGGGTCCTTCAAGCTGATGTGCGGCAAACTTCACCTTCTCCGCATCTGTGCATCCTGCTGTGGTCAACTCTCTAGCTGTCTTGCGGAGCCAATCATCTGCTACTATCGGCTCGGTGCTACTGGAAAACACCGGCGGATTCAGCCTAAGAAAACGGGCTAAGTGATCAACAGGTGGTGGTGGTGGCGGTGGGTTGTTGTTGTTGTTCCCTTGATTCTGATTCTGGACTAGTAACTGCATCAATGTGTTCTGCTACTGGATCAACTGGGTGAGCTCCGGTGGAAAGGTAAATCAGGGGTCACATCTCGGAGGCATCTGAGGGTTTAGAAAAGATGAGATTTAAGAATAGAGGGGGTCTAAAGGGAAAACACTACCCATATGCACATGAGGCAAAAGCAAAGAATTCATTCAATCAAACAAGGGCATAGAATCGATCTAACTATCGCAAAAGTGCTTGGACTATAATATTTACATGGTGGACTTCTACTACTGATAAGGAGGTCTACTAGAAATATTCTTCGGTTGCAGACTCCATGATATCTGCTCCGGCTTCATCAACATAGTCATCATTGCTATCGTCGGGATCCGAGTCGGTGTCGTCGATGATGATGTAGTCTTCCGGGCGAATCTCCTTGGGTTCTTCGTCTTCTTCTAATCTTGTAGCGACCAGACCTCAAACGGTCCAATCTCTGTGCTCCGGTGTCATCCCTGAATCAGTAATGTTGCCACCACATAGTACTTGAAGGATTTATAATAGAGTAGCAATCACACGCTTCTTACATCGAGTGTCTCCAAAAGAGAACTTATTACAATAAATATGGCTTAAGTCCAACTAATAACGATAACAGCGGAAGGCTTGGAAGATAAGTGAGTCCATCAACTCCAACGGCATCACTGACTATAGAACCACGACCTAAAACTCCTTAATCGTCGTCTGAAAAGTCTGCAACATTAACGTTGCAGCCCGAAACGGGCCAGCACATGGAATATGCTGGCAATGTAACACATAGAGAGTAATGGAAAGAAACAGCTATTCTATATGCATATTTGGCTGGTGGAAAGCTCTATGGTTACAGTTTTGCCAAAAGCCAATTTTTCCCTACTGCAAAGGAATAAATTTATTTAACTATCATGGTGGTTTTTAAACATTGAGAATGGTTGACAGCATTCTCAATCCCAATTAAACATCATCATTAAACAAACCCATCAAAATTAAGTTTTATAGTAACATGTTGAGATTCACATGATAATCCAAGTACTAGATACTCAAGATGTCCATAACCGGGGACACGGCTAACCATGATTAGTTTATACACTCTGCAGAGGTTTGCACACTTTTCCCCACAAGACTCGATCGCCTCCATTTGGTTTCTCGCACTACACGGTGTTTGAGAAACGGATGACCGAGACAGTCTTTCAGAAGCGCTAGCACCTTACGATGGGTAGACCGTACCACCTACATCCCCTACATCTGCTAGTCTACCACTGTAAGAGTTTGCACGACTTAGTCAACTATGCTAGAGCCCATAATAGCTTGTGGCTGCACACGGAAGTTTCTAGCATGAATAATCACATGATCCCTTTGAGCCTGGGTGGCGGTCCATAAAGAAAAACAGGCAATCCTGGAATACCCAGGTACCTCAATCCACCCAGATGTGTGTTTAAGTTGCCACCTTAAATAAACCATTAATTAACAATCTCACATCTGTCATGGATACACTCACCCAATCCACGTCTACTAGCATAGCATGGCATAATAAGCAATGTAGAAGTAATTCCCAAAGGTCTGATAATAAACAGGTAATAGGTACTACCTCAACTACTTCCCAAACCCACAATTTGATTAGATCCTAATCATGCAATGTGTAAGGATTGATCTAATGCAATAAAACTGGGTAGTAGGAGGTATGATCAAAGTGTTACTTGCCTTGCTGATGATCCGGGAAACCTAGCGATTCGAAGTAACAAACGGCGCACTCCGAGTACTCTATCATAAACAAACAAGCATACAATAAGTACTCAACTAATGCATAGGTAAAACTCAAATAAGAGATCTAACCAGAAGGTTCAACTTAAGAACTCTGGTTGGCAAAAGGAATCAAATCGAACGAAGCAACGAAAGACAAAATGGCAAAAGAAACAGGCTTCATTTACTATTCTGGATCTAAGGAAATTTTTACAGTGGCCAAAACTTGTTTGAGTTGGTTAATCAGAAAGAGGGTTTCGAGACGAAACTCCAGGCGCTTGAATCGCCTGATTCCGATAAACGAGCGAAAAGTTAGACTAAAACGAAAATCGGATGAGAAATCGCGATCAGAAAAATCGCGGATTTAATCCGAGAAAAAGAAAAACGACAAACGTTCGTTAAAACGAACGAACGGACGAACGCTCTCTATTTAAATAAACCGGAAAACGGATCTATTTAAAAAACCAAAACTAAAAAAATGAACAAAACCGTCGGAAAACCGAACGGTTTTTCGGGAAAAACCGGCGACTAAAAAAAACTACCTCCGGCAACTCCGGCGACTAATCCGGCGGCGGCGGTGGCGCTAGGCGGCGGCGGTGGCGAAGGAGGCGGGGGCGCGGGGCTAGGGCGGCGCTAGGGTTTGTGTGGGGGCGGTTCCGGCTGGGCCTCCCCGGCTTATAAAGCCGGACGGGCCTAGTGTCCGGGTCGGACACGGCCCGTAGGTCGGTTGCGTTTTTTATAAATAGTTACGCTCAGAAAAAAAACAAAAGGACTACTAAACGGACTCCAAAAATCCCGAAATAAATTTTCCCCGGCTTCTAAAATCAAGCCGCACAGGATGAACATTTATTTGCAGCTTAAATGCAATTTTGAAAAACGCGCATTTTTCCTAAATTCAAATAAAATAGCAAATAAAACCAAATAGAATCTTGTTTGATTTTTTTATTAAATCCTCAATATTTCTTTATTTTGGGAAAGTCATTTTATTCCCTCTCTCATATTTTTATAATAGAAATAGTTGAAGATAAAATAAATAAAACCAAAAGATCCTATTCTCACAATTTGAGACAACTCAAATATGAAAATAACGAAATCCCCAACTCTCTCCGAGGGTCCTTGAATTGCGAAAAATTTCTAGGATCAACCAAAATATAATAGATATGATACGCAATGATGATCTAGTGTATAACATTCCAAATTGAAAATCTGGGATGTTACAAAATAGAAGACACATGGTAACATAAACAAAGATACATAGGGGAAAGGCAAAGAAAAGGAAAAGGTTTTGGAAAATCGTTTTAGAAGTGGGTGATAACCCACAAGTATAGCGGATCGCAACAGTTTTCGAGGGTAAAGTATTCAACCCAAATTTATTGATTCGACACAACGGGAGCCAAAGAATACTCCCAAGTATTAGCAGCTGTGCTGTCAATTCAACCACACCTGGAAACTTAGTATCTGCGGCAAAGTATTTAGTAGCAAAGTAATATGATAGTAGTGGTAACGGTAACAAAAGGTAACGGTAGTAGAAGTTATATTTTTGGTATTTTGTAGTGATGATAGCAATAGCAACGGGAAAGTAAATAAGCGAAGAACAATGTATGGAAAAGCTCATAGGCAATGGATCGGTGAGAGAGAATTATGCCGGATGCGGTTCATCATGTAACAGTCATAACCTAGGGTGACACAGAACTAGCTCGAGTTCATTGATATAATGTAGGCATGTATTCCGAATATAGTCATACGTGCTTATGGAAAAGAACTTGCATGACATCTTTTGTCCTACCCTCCCGTGGCAGCAGGGTCCAAACTAAGGGATATTAAGGCCTCCTTTTAATAGAGTACCAGAATAAAGCATTAACACATAGTGAATACATGAACTCCTCAAACTATGGTCATCACCGGTAAGTATCCTGACAATTGTCACTTCGGGGTTAACGGATCATAACACATAATAGGTGACTATAGACTTGCAAGATAGGATCAAGTACACTCATATATTGATGAAAACATAATAGGTTCAGATCTGAAATCATGGCACTTGGGCCCTAGTGACAAGCATTAAGCATAGCAAAGTCATAGCAACATCAATCTCAGAACATAGTGGATACTAGGGATCAAACCCTAACAAAACTAACTCGATTGCATGATAGATCCCATCCAACCCATCACCGTCCAGCAAGCCTACGATGGAATTACTCACACACGGCGGTGAGCATCATGAAAGTGGTGATGGAGGATGGTTCATGATGACGATGGCGATGGATTCCCCTTTCCGGAGCCTCGAACGTACTCCAGATCAGCCCTCCCGAGAGGTTTTAGGGCTTGGCAGCGGCTCCGTATCGTAAAATGCGATGAATTCTTCTCTCTGATTTGTTTCTCCCCGAAACACAATATATGGAGTTGGAGTTGGAGTCGGAGAGGCACCAGGGGGCCCACGAGGTAGGGGGTGTGTCCCCCACCCTCGTGGAAAGGTGGTGGGCCCCTTGGCCTTCATCTTTTGCAGGTATTTTTATATTTTCTAAAGAGTTTCTCCATGAAGTTTCAGGTCATTCCGAGAATGTTTGTTTTTGCACATAAATAACACCATGGTAATTCTGCTGAAAACAGCGTCAGTCCGGGTTAGTTCCATTCAAATCATGCAAGTTAGAGTCCAAAACAAGGGCAAAAGTGTTTGGAAAAGTAGATATGTTGGAGACGTATCAACTCCCCTGAGCTTAAACCTTTGCTTGTCCTCAAGCAATTCAGTTGACAAACTGAAAGTGATAAAGAAAAACTTTTACAAACTCTGTTTACTCTTGTTGTTGTAAATATGTAAAGCCAGCATTCAAGTTTTCAGCAAAGATTATAACTAACCACATTCGCAATAATGCTTAGGTCTCAAGTTTACTCATATCAATAGCATAATCAACTAGCGAGCAATAATAATAAATCTCGGATGACAACACTTTCTCAAAACAATCATAATATGATATAACAAGGTGGTATCTCGCTAGCCCTTTCTAAGACCGCAAAACATAAATGCAGAACACCTTTAAAGACCAAGGACTGACTAGACATTGTAATTCATGGTAAAAGAGATCCAGTCAAGTCATACTCAATGTAAACTAACAATAATGAATGCAAATGACAGCGGTGCTCTCCAACTGGTGCTTTTTAATAAGAGGATAATGACTCAGCATAAAAGTAAATAGATAGGCCCTTCGCAGAGGGAAGCAGGGATTTGTAGAGGTGCCAAAGCTCGGTTTTGAAACAGAGATGAATAATATTTTAAGCAGTATACTTTCATTGTCAACATAACAACCAAGAGATGGCGATATCTTCCATGCTACACACATTATAGGCGGTTCCCAAACAGAATTGTAAAGTTTATACTCCCCCTTCCACCAACAAGCATCAATCCATGGCTTGCTCGAAACAATGAGTGCCTCCAACTAACAAGAGTCCCTGGGGGAGTTTTGTTTGCAATTATTTTGATTTAGTTTGCATAAAGCATGGGACTGGGCATCCCGGTGACCAGCCATTTATCTCGTGAGTGAGGAGCGGAGTCCACTCCTCTTGAGAATAACCCGCCTAACATGGAAGATACAGACAACCCTAGTTGATACATGAGCTATTCGAGCATACAAAACAGGATATTTATTTAAAGGTTTAGAGTTTGGCACATACAAATTTACTTGGAACGGCAGGTAGATACCGTATATAGGTAGGTATAGTGGACTCATGTGGAATAACTTTGGGGTTTAAGGGATTGGATGCACAAGCAGTATTCCCGCTTAGTACAGGTGAAGGCTGAAGGAAATATGCCCTAGAGGCAATAATAAAGTTATCATTTATTTCCTTATTTCATGATAAATGTCTATTATTAATGCTAGAATAGTATTAACCGGAAACAAAATACATGTGTGAATACATAGACAAACAGTGTGTCACTAGTATGCCTCTACTTGACTAGCTCGTTGAATCAAAGATGGTTAACTTTCCTAGCCATAGACATGAGTTGTCATTTTATTAACGGGGTCACATCATTAGAGAATGATGTGATTGACTTGACCCATTCCGTTAGCTTAGCACACGATCGTTTAGTATGTTGCTATTGCTTTCTTCATGACTTATACATGTTCCTATGACTATGAGATTATGCAACTCCCATTTACCGGAGGAACACTTTGTGTGCCACCAAACGTCACAACGTAACTGGGTGATTATAAAGGTTCTCTACAGGTGTCTCCAAAAGTACTTGTTGGGTTGGCGTATTTCGAGATTAGGATTTGTCACTCCGATTGTCGGAGAGGTATCTCTGGGCCCTCTCGGTAATGCACATCACTTAAAGCCTTGCAAGCATTGCAACTAATGAGTTAGTTGCGGGATGATGTATTACGGAACGGGTAAAGATACTTGCCGGTAACGATATTGAACTAGGTATTGAGATACCGACGATCGAATCTCGGGCAAGTAACATACCGATGACAAAGGGAACAACATATGTTGTTATGCGGTTTGACCGATAAAGATCTTTGTAGAATATGTGGGAGCCAATATGAGCATCCAGGTTCCGCTATTGGTTATTGGCCGGAGACGAGTCTCGGTCATGTCTACATAGTTCTCGAACCCGTAGGGTCCGCACGCTTAAAGTTTCGGTGACGATTGTATTATGAGTTTATGTGATTTGATGTACCGAAGGTAGTTCAGAGTCCCGGATGAGATCATGGACATGATGAGGAGTCTCGAAATGGTCGAGACGTAAAGATCGATATATTGGACGACTATATTCGGACATCGAAAAAGGTTCCGAGTGATTCGGGTATTTTCGGGGGTACCGGGGAGTTACGGGAATACGAGGAAGAAGTAATGGGCCTCATGGGCCAAGTGGTGGAAGAGAGGAGGCAGGGCGCGCGCGCCCCTAGCCCAAACCGATTTGGACTAGGGGGCCGGCCCCCCTTTCCTCCTTTTCCTCCCTCTCCTTCCTTCTCCTTCTCCTTCTCCTCCTTCCTTTCCTCCTCCTAGTAGGAGTAGGAAAGGGGAGTCCTACTCCTACTAGGAGGAGGACACCTCCACCTGGCGCGCCCATAGAGGGCCGGCCGGCCTCCCCCTTGCTCCTTTATATACGGGGGCAGGGGGCACCTCTAGACACACAAGTTGATCTGTTGATCTCTCCCAGCCATGTGCGGTGCCCCCCTCCACCATATTCCACCTCGGTCATATCGTAGCGGTGCTTAGGCGAAGCCCTGCGTCGGTAGCAACATCATCACCGTCATCACACCGTCGTGCTGACAGAACTCTCCCGTGAAGCTCTGCTGGATCGGAGTTCGTAGGATGTCATCGAGCTGAACTCGGAGGTGCCGTGCGTTCGGTACTTGGATCGGTCGGATCATGAAGACGTATGACTACATCAACCGCGTTGTGCTAACGCTTCCGCTTTCGGTATACAAGGGTACGTGGACAACACTCTCCCCTCTCGTTGTTGTGCATCACCATGATCTTGCGTGTGCGTAGGAATTTTTTTTGAAATTACTATGTTCCCCAACAGTGGCATCCGAGCCAGGTTTTATGCGTAGATGTCATATGCACGAGTAGAACACAAGTGAGTTGTGGGTGATATAAGTCATACTGCTTACCAGCATGTCATACTTTGGTTTGGCGGTATTGTTGGATGAAGCATCCCGGACCGACATTACGCGTACGCTTACACGAGACTGGTTCTACCGACGTGCTTTGCACACAGGTGGCTGGCGGGTGTCAGTTTTTCCAACTTTAGTTGAACCGAGTGTGGCTATCCCCAGTCCTTGCGAAGGTTAAAACAACACCAACTTGACAAACTATCATTGTGGTTTTGATGCGTAGGTAAGAACGGTTCTTGCTAAGCCCAGTAGTAGCCACGTAAAACTTGCAACAACAAAGTAGAGGACGTCTAACTTGTTTTTGCAGGGCATGTTGAGATGTGATATGGTCAAGACATGATGAGATATAAGTTGTTGTCTGAGATGATCATGTTTTGTTGAAGTTATCGGCAACTGGCAAAAGCCTTATGGTTGTCTCTCTATTGCATAAGATGCAAGCGCCAAATAATTGCTTTACTTTATCGCTATGCGATAGCAATAGTTGCAAGAGCAATAGTTGGCGAGACGACCATGTGACGACACATTGATATAGATCAAGATGATGGAGATCATGGTGTCATGCCAGTGACGATGGAGATCATGACGATGCTTCGGAGATAGAGATCAAAGGCACAAGATGATGATGGCCATATCATGTCACATATTTTGATTGGATGAGATGTTTATCTTTTATACATCTTACTTTGCTTACTTATGACGGTGTCATTATAAGATGATCTCTCACTAAATTTCAAGATAAAAGTGTTCTCCCTGAGTATGCACCGTTGCCAAAGTTCATCGTGCCCAGACACCACGTGATGATCGGGTGTGATAAGCTCTACGTCCATCTACAACGGGTGCAAGCCAGTTTTGCACACGCAGAATCCTCAGGTTAAACTTGACGAGCCTAGCATATGCAGATATGGGCTCGGAACACTGAGACCGAAAGGTCGAGCGTGAATCATATAGTAGATATGATCAACATAGTGATGTTCACCATTGAAAACTACTCCATTTCACGTGATGATCGGTTATGGTTTAGTTGATTTGGATCACGTGATCACTTAGAAGATTAGAGGGATGTCTTTCTAAGTGGGAGTTCTTAAGTAATATGATTAATTGAACTTTAATTTATCATGAACTTAGTCCTGATAGTATTTGCATATCTATGTTGTAGATCAATAGCTCGCGTTATTGCTTCCCTATGTTTTATATGTGTTCCTAGAGAAAACTAAGTTGAAAGATGATAGTAGCAATGATGCGGACTGGGTCTGTGATCTGAGGTTTACCCTCATTGCCACACAGAAGAATTATGTCCTTGATGCACCGCCAGGTGACTGACCTATTGCAGGAGCAGATGCAGACGTTATGAACGTTTGGCTAGCTCAATATGATGACTACTTGATAGTTTAGTGCACCATGCTTAACAGCTTAGAATCGGGATTTCAAAGGCGTTTTGAACGTCATGGACCATATGAGATGTTCCAGGAGTTGAAATTAATATTTCAAGCAAATACCCGAGTTGAGAGATATGAAGTCTCCAACAAGTTCTATAGCTAAAAGATGGAGGAGAATAGCTCAAGCAGTAAGCATGTGCTTAGATTGTCTGGGTACTAAAACCGCTTGAATCAAGTGGGAGTTAATCTTCCAGATAAAATAGTGATCGACAGAATTCTCTAGTCACCATCACCAAGTTAGTAGAACTTAGTGATGAACTATAATATGCAAGGTATGATGAAAACAATTCCCAAGCTCTTCGCGATGCAAAAATCGGCGAAGGTAGAAATCAAGAAAAACATCAAGTGTTGATGGTTGACAAGACCACTAGTTTCAAGATAAAGGGCAAAGGGAAGAATGGGAACTTCAAGAATAACGGCAAACAAGTTGCTGCTCAAGTGAAGAAACCCAAGTCTGGACCTAAGCCTGAGACTAAGTGCTTCTACTACAAAGGGACTGATCACTAGAAGCGGAACTACCCCAAGTATTTGGTGGATAAGAAGGATGGCAAAGTGAACAAAGCTATATTTGATATACATGTTATTGATGTGTACTTTACTAGTGTTTATAGCAACCCCTCGGTATTTGATACTGGTTCAGTTGCTAAGAGTAGTAACTCGAAATGGGAGTTGCAAAATAAACAGAGACTAGTTAAGGGTGGAGTGACGATGTGTGTTGGAAGTGGTTCCAAGATTGATATGATCATCATCACACACTCCCTATACTTTCGGGATTAGTGTTAAACCTAAATAAATGTTATTTGGTGTTTGCGTTGAGCATAAATATGATTGGATCATGTTTATTGCAATACGGTTATTCATGTAAGTTAGAGAATAATTGTTGCTCTGTTTACATGAATAAAACCTTCTATGGTCATACACCCAATGAAAATGGTTTGTTGGATCTCGATCATGGTGATACACATTTTCATAATATTGAAGCCAAAAGATGCAAAGTTAATAATGATAGTGCAGCTTATTTGTGGCACTGCCGTTTAGGTCATATTGGTGTAAAGCGCATGAAGAAAATCCATGCTGATGGGATTTTGGAATCACTTGATTATGAATCAGTTGATGCTTGTGAACCATGCCTCATGGGCAAGATGACTAAGACTCTGTTCTCCTGAACAATGGAGCGAGCAAATGACTTATTGGAAATAATACATACTGATGTATGCAGTCCGATGAGTGTTAAGGCTCACGGCAAGTATCGTTATTTTCTGACCTTCACAGATGATTTGAGCAGATATGGGTATATCTACTTAATGAAACACAAGTCTGAAACATTTGGAAAGTTCAAAAAAATTCAGAGTGAAGTGGAGAATCATCGTAACAAGAAAATAGAAGTTTCTACGATATGATCGCAGAGGTAAAATATTTGAGTTACGAGTCTGGCCTTTAGTTAAAACAATGTGAAATAGTTTCACTACTCACGCCACCTGGAACACCACAGTGTAATGGTGTGTCCGAACGTCGTAACCGTGCTTTATTAGATATGGTGCAATCTATGATGTCTCTTACCGATTACCACTATAGTTTTGGGGTTGTGCATTAGAGACAGCTGCATTCACGTTAAAAAGGGCACCATCTAAATCCGTTGAGATGACACCGTATGAACCGTGGTTTGGCAAGAAACCAAAGTTGTCGTTTCTTAAAGTTCGGGACTGCGATGCTTATGTGAAAAAGTTTCAACATGATAAGCTCGAACCCAAATCAGAGAAGTAAATCTTCATAGGATACCCAAAAGAAAATGTTGGGTACACCTTCTATCATAGATCCGAAGGCAAGATATTCATTGCTGAGAATGGATCCTTTCTAGAGAAGGAGTTTCTCTCGAAAGAAGTGAGTGGGAGGAAAGTAGAACTTGATGAGGTAACTGTACCTGCTCCCTTATTGGAAGGTAGTTCATCACAGAAATCTGTTCCTGTGACTACTACACCAATTAGTCAGGAAGCTAATGATGATGATCATGTTAGTTCAGATCAAGTTACTACCAAACCTCGTAGGTAAACCAGAGTGAGATCCGCACCAGAGTGGTACGGTAATCCTGTTCTGGAGGTCATGTTACTTGACCATGACAAACCTACGAACTATGAGGAAGCGATGATGAGCCCAGATTCCGCGAAATGGCTTGAGGCCATGAAATCTGAGATGAGATCCATGTATGAGAGCAAAGTATGGACTTTGATTGACTTGCCCAATGATCGGCGAGCCATTGAGATTAAATGGATCTTCAAGAGTAAGACGGACGCTGATAGTAGTGTTTCCATCTACAAAGCTAGAATTGTCGCAAAAAGGTTTTCGAGAAGTTCAAGGTGTTGACTACGATGAGAGTTTCTCACTCGTATCTATGCTTAAGTCTGTCCGAATCATGTTAGCAATTGCCGCATTTTATGAAATCTGGCAAATGGATAAACAAAACTACATTCCTTAATGGATTTATTAAAGAAGAGTTGTATATGATGCAACCAGAAGGTTTTGTCAATCCTAAAGGTGCTAACAAAATATGCAAGCTCCAACGATCCATCTATGGACTGGTGCAAGCATCTCGGAGTTGGAATATACGCTTTGATAAGTTGATCAAAGCATATAGTTTTATACAGACTTGCGGTGAAGCCTGTATTTACAAGAAAGTGAGTGGGAGCACTACAACATTTTTGATAAGCATATGTGTATGACATATTGTTGATCGGAGATAATGTAGATTTATTCTGCAAAGCATAAAGGAATGTTTGAAAGGAGTTTTTCAAAGAAAGACCTCGGTGAAGCTGCTTACATACTGAGCATCAAGATCTATAGAAATAGATCAAGACGCTTGATAAGTTTTTCGATGAGTACATACCTTGACAAGATTTTGAAGTAGTTCAAAATGGAACAGTCAAAGAAGGAGTTCTTGCCTATGTTACAAAGGTGTGAAGTTGAGTAAGACTCAAAACCCGACCACGGTAGAAGATAGAGAGAGAATGAAAGTCATTCCCTATGCCTCAGCCATAGGTTTTATAAAGTATGCCATGCTGTGTACCAGACCTATTGTATACCCTGCCCTAAGTTTGGCAAGGGAGTACAATAGTGATCTAGGAGTAGATCACTGGACATTGGTCAAAATTATCCTTAGTGGAATAAGGATATGTTTCTCGATTATGGAGGTGACAAAAGGTTCGTCGTAAAAGGTTACGTTGATGCAAGTTTTGACACTGATCCAGATGACTCAAAGTCTCAATCTGGATACATATTGAAAGTGGGAGCAATTAGCTAGAGTAGCTTAGTGCAGAGCATTGTTGACATAGAAATTTGCAAAATACTTACGGATCTGAATGTGGCAGACCCGTTGACTAAACTTCTCTCACAAGCAAAACATGATCACACCTTAGTACTCTTTGGGCGTTAATCACATAGCGATGTGAACTAGATTATTGAATCTAGTAAATCCTTTGGGTGTTGGTCACATGACGATGTGAACTATGGGTGTTAATCACATGGTGATGTGAACTATTGATGTTAAACCACATGGCGATGTGAACTAGATTATTGACTCTAGTGCAAGTGGGAGACTGAAGGAAATATGCCCTAGAGGCAATAATAAAGTTATTATTTATTTCCTTATTTCATGATAAATGTCTATTATTCATGCTAGAATTGTATTAACCGGAAACATAATACATGTGTGAATACATAGACAAACAGTGTGTCACTAGTATGCCTCTACTTGACTAGCTCGTTGAATCAAAGATGGTTAAGTTTCCTAGCCATAGACATGAGTTGTCATTTTATTAACGGGGTCACATCATTAGAGAATGATGTGATTGACTTGACCCATTCCGTTAGCTTAGCACACGATCGTTTAGTATGTTGCTATTGCTTTCTTCATGACTTATACATGTTCCTATGACTGAGATTATGCAACTCCCGTTTACCGGAGGAACACTTTGTGTGCCACCAATGTCACACCATAACTGGGTGATTATAAAGGTGCTCTACAAGTGTCTCCAAAGGTACTTGTTGGGTTGGCGTATTTCGAGATTAGGATTTGTCACTCCGATTGTCGGAGAGGTATCTCTGGGCCCTCTCGGTAATGCACATCACTTAAAGCCTTGCAAGCATTGCAACTAATGAGTTAGTTGCGAGATGATGTATTACGGAACGTGTAAAGAGATTTGCCGGTAACGAGATTGAATTAGGTATTGAGATACCGACGATCGAATCTAGGGCAAGTAACATACCGATGACAAAGGGAACAACGTATGTTGTTATGCGGTTTGACCGATAAAGATCTTCGTAGAATATGTGGGAGCCAATATGAGCATCCAGGTTTCGCTATTGGTTATTGGCCGGAGACGAGTCTCGGTCATGTATACATAGTTCTCGAACCCGTAGGGTCCGCATGCTTAAAGTTTCGGTGACGATTGTATTATGAGTTTATGTGATTTGATGTACCGAAGGTAGTTCGGAGTCCCGGATGAGATCGGGGACATGACGAGGAGTCTCGAAATGGTCGAGGCGTAAAGATTGATATATTGGACGACTATATTCGGACATCGGAAAGGTTCCGAGTGATTCAGGTATTTTCGGGGGTACCGGAGAGTTACGGGAATACGAGGAAGAAGTAATGGGCCTCATGGGGCAAGTGGTGGAAGAGAGGAGGCAGGGCGCGCGCCCCCCTAGCCCAAACCGAATTGGACTAAGGGGCCGGCCCCCCTTTCCTCCTTTTCCTCCCTCTCCTTCCTTCTCCTTCTCCTCCTTCCTTTCCTCCTCCTAGTAGGAGTAGGAAAGGGGAGTCCTACTCCTACTAGGAGGAGGACACCTCCTCCTGGCGCGCCCATAGAGGGCCGGCCGGCCTCCCCCCTTGCTCCTTTATATACGGGTGCAGGGGGCACCTCTAGACACACAAGTTGATCTGTTGATCTCTCCCAGCCGTGTGCGGTGCCCCCCTCCACCATATTTCGCCTCGGTCATATCGTAGCGGTGCTTAGGCGAAGCCCTGCGTCGGTAGCAACATCATCACCGTCATCACACCGTCGTGCTGACGGAACTCTCCCGTGAAGCTCTGCTGGATCGGAGTTCGCGGGATGTCATCGAGCTGAACTCGGAGGTGCCATGCGTTCGGTACTTGGATCGGTCGGATCGTGAAGATGTACGATTATATCAACCGCGTTGTGCTAACGCTTCCACTTTCAGTCTACGAGGGTACGTGGACAACACTCTCCCCTCTCGTTGCTGTGCATCACCATGATCTTGCGTGTGCGTAGGAATATTTTTTGAAATTACTATGTTCCCCAACAAAGGCTAGCAAAAGACTGGGAAGCGACCAGCTAGAGAGCGACAACAGTCATGAACATGCATTAAAATTAATCAACACCGAATGCAAGCATGAGTAGGATATAATCCACCATGAACATAAATATCGTCAAGGCTATGTTGATTTTGTTTCAACTACATGCGTGAACATGCGCCAAGTCAAGTCACTTAAATCATTCAGAGGAGGATACCACCCTATCATACCACATCATAACCATTTCAATAGCATATTGGCACGCAAGGTAAACCATTATAACTCATAGATAATCAAGCATGGCACAAGAAATTATGATCTCTAGTTGTCATTGCAAACATGTTTATTCATAATAGGCTGAATCAGGAACGATGAACTAATCATATTTACAAAAACAAAAGAGGTCGAGTTCATACCAGCTTTTCTCATCTCAGTCAGTCCATCATATATCGTCATAATTGCCTTTCACTTGCATGACCGAACGATGTGAATAATAATAATAGTGCACGTGCATTGGACTAAGCTGGAATCTGCAAGCATTCAATAAACAGGAGAAGACAAGGCAATATGGACTCTTTCGTCAGATCAACATTTATGCATATAAGAGCCACTTCAACAATTTAATCATGGTCTTCTCCTATCGACCCCCAAAGAAAAGAAAAGAAATAAAACTATTTACACGGGAAAGCTCCCAACAAGCAAAAGAAGAACATGAAATATTTTTGGTTTTTTTATTACTACTACAAGCATGGAAAGTAAACTAATTAAAAGCTACAACTAAATTTTTTTGTTTGTTTTTCTTAAGGTTTATCAAACACACAAGAAGAAAGTATAAAAAGGGAAATAAACTAGCATGGATGATACAATTAAAAAGTATGAGCACCGACATCTGGCAATGAGTGTGTGAACATAAATGTAATGCCTGTGGGAAATACGTACTCCCCCAAGCTTAGGTTTTTGGCCTAAGTTGGTCTATGGCCACGGCTGGCCTGGCGGATATCCATAATAATAGTTGGGGTCGTACTGCGATGCAGCGGCTATTGCCTGCTGAGCTGTAGCGTGGCGACGAGCGGCCTCCGCTCTCCTCTCGTACTAATCTGCCTCCTCTCTGGTGATAGTATATCTTCCTTTTGCCTAATGATCAAAGAAAGCAGGAGCAGGGATTGTAATATGGACAGCACAGCGTCTGTCAAAGATTAGTCGATACTGGAGAGGTGATTCATTCCTCTCGACAAACTGGTGGTGAACCATAGCATTAAAGTCTAGGTAAGCAGGAGGTAATTCAATATCATCTTCGTGTATGGCTATACCAAGAAAATTAGCTATGCAGGTTGCATAAATTCCTCCAAAGAAATCTCCATTAAATCTATTAAGATGCAACCTACGTGCAACAATGGCTCCTAAATTATAAGATTTGTCTCCCAGCACAACACTCCTAAGAATACTAAGGTTAGGAACGCACATATGACATGCTTCATCTTTACCATTTATGCATCTACATATGAACAGAGCAAAATAATGTATAGCTGGAAAGTGAATGCTCCCTATGGTGGCTTGTGTTATACTCTAGATTCTCCCACAGTTATGCTAGCAAGAAAATCTCTAAATTCAGATTTGTGAGGATCCCTTATGCTACCCCATTGTGGAAGTTAGCAAGAAGTGGTAAAATCCTCTAAGTCCATAGTATAAGAATTTTCATAAAGATCAAACAGGACAGTTGGAGAATTAAGTGAAGTTGAAAATTCAAACCTCCTCACAAAGGTACTGGTGAGGTTGTGATACTGGCTGCACTTCTCTTCCTCGAAACTCACAAGATGAGCGTTATGCAAATATGCGTTAAATTCTTCCTTAATTCCTGCTCGATCCATAAAGTTTTTCGAAGGCCACTCACAAGGACACGCTGGAGCTTCTCTTGGTGGCTCTTCATCAGCATCACGCATTGCAAGCCTGGGTCCTTGCTTCCTTGAGGAACCACCTTGGAACATTTTCCTAAGCATTTTTCTTCCTCTGAAAAATTCTGAATTTTTTTAGTAACTTCAAAATAAAAGTAAACCAAACTCAATAATATTGATAGCAACTACTACTACAAGTGCCTAGGGCCTATATCATGCATCAAAACTACTTTTGACCATATAAATTTGACATGCAAGCTCAAGAACAGGGTCACCTAAGCAGCAAAAATTTGCAATGAATAAAGCACTAGAACAAAAACTAATTGGACCAATGGAGGAGTCACATACCAAGGAACAATCTCCCAAGCAGTTTTGTGAGAGGTGCTTTGAGCAAGGAGATCGAAAATGGCAGCAAGATGAGCTAGAACTCGTGCTTGAGCTGGATATTCATGTTTGTGGGAGGAAGAAGAAGTGTGTGGGTGCAGGAATAAGTGGAGGAGGGCCACCGTGGGCCCACGAGGCAGGGGGCAAGCCCAGGGGGTAGGGCGTGCCCTCCACCCTCGTGGGCAGGACCCCCCTGCTATGTTCTCAGTGCCAAATATTCTCAAATATTCTAGAAAAAAATCATATTTAAATTTCAGGGCATTTGGAGAACTTTTATTTTCGGGGTATTTTTATACTGCACGGATAATCAGATAACAGACAGAAAAATATTTATTTTTATTTTATTTAATATAAATAACAGAAAGTAAAAGTGGGATACAGAAGGTTGTGCCTTCTAGTTTCATCCATCTCATGATCGTCAAAAGGAATCCACTAACAAGGTTGATCAAGTCTTGTTAACGAACTCATTCCGAATAACATGGAACCGGAGAAATTTCGAATAACACTATGTTACCTCAACAGGGATATGCACATCCCCAATAATAAGAATATCATATTTCTTCCTGACAGTAGGAAGAGGAAACCTCCAAATATAATTGATGGAATTTTTCCAATAGAATTGATACTGTGGACTTGAGGTTGTTTCCTCGGAAAGTGTACCGTATGCTCATTACCATTAACATGAAAAGTGACATTGCCTTTAGTGCAATCAATGACAGCCCCTGCAGTATTCAAAAAGGGTCTTCCAAGAATAATAGACATACTATCGTCATCGGGAATATCAAGAATAACAAAGTCCGTTAAAATAGTAACGTTTGCAACTACAACGGGCACATCCTCACAAATACCGACAGGTATAGCAGTTGATTTATTAGCCATTTTCAAAGATATTTCAATAGGTGTCAACTTATTCAAATCAAGTCTACGATATAAAGAGAGAGGCATGACACTAACACCGGCTCCAAGAGCACATAAAGCAATTTTAACATAGTTTCTTTTAATAGAGCATGGTATAGTGGGTACTTCTGGATCTCCAAGTTTCTTAGGTATTACACCCTTAAAAGTATAATTAGCAAGCATGGTGGAAATTTCAGCTTCCGGTATCTTTCTTTTATTGTAACAATTTCTTTCATATACTTAGCATAAGGATTCATTTTGAGCATATCAGTTAATCGCATACGCAAAAAGATAGGTCTAATCATTTCAGCAAAGCGCTCAAAATCCTCATCATCCTTTTTCTTGGATGGTTTGGGAGGAAAAGGCATGGGTTTCTGAACCCATGGTTCTCTTTCTTTACCGTGTTTCCTAGCAACAAAGTCTTTCTTATCATAACATTGATCCTTTGATTGTGGGTTATCAAGATCAACAACATGTTCAATTTCTATATCATTATCATTACTAGGTTGAGCATCATCATGAACATTATCATTAACATTATCACTAGTTTCAGGTTCATTACCAGATTGAGTTTCAGCATCAGAAATAGAAATATCATTTGGGTTCTCAGGTGTTTCAATAACAGGTTCACTAGAAGCATGCAAAGTCCTATCATTTTTCTTTTTCTTCCTTTTAGAAGGACTAGGTGCATCTACATTATTTCTCTGAGAATCTTGCTCAATTCTCTTAGGATGGCCTTCAGGATACAAAGGTTCCTGAGTCATTCTACCACCTCTAGTCATAACTCTAACAACATTATCATTATCTTTACTATTCAATTCATTGAGCAAGTCATTTTGAGCTTTAAGTACTTGTTCTACTTGAGTGGTAACCATAGAAGCATGTTTACTAATGAGTTTAAGTTCACCTTTAACATTAGCCATATAATCATCCAAGTGTTCAAGCATATTTGAATTGTATTTCAATTGTCTACCAAAATAAGCATTATAGTCTTCTTGCTTAGCCATAAATTTATCAAACTCATCTAAGCATGGGCTGGCAAACTTAGTAAATGGGATTTCAGCTTTATCATATCTATAGAGAGAATTTACCTTTACTACCTGTGTCGGGTTATCAAGACCATGAGTTTCTTCAATAGGTAAAGGATTAAGACCATGTATTTCTTCAATAGGAGGTAAATTCTTAACATCTTCAGCTTTAATACCTTTTTCTTTCATAGATTTCTTTGCCTCTTGCATATCTTCAGGACTAAGAAATGGAATACCCCTCTTCTTCGGAGTTGGTTTAGGGATAGGCTCAGGAATTGGCTCCGGAGGTGTCCAATTATTTTCATTTGTCAACATATTATTCAATAGAATTTCAGCTTCATCTGGTGTTCTTTCCCTAAAAACAGAACCAGCACAACTATCCAGGTAATCTCTGGAAGCATCGGTTAGTCCATTATAAAAGATATCAAGTACTTCATTTTTCTTAAGAGGATGATCAGGCAAAACATTAAGTAATTGGAGAAGCCTCCCCCAATCTTGTGGGAGACTCTCTTCTTCAATTTGCATAAAAAATAATATATATATATATATATCCCTTAAAGCAGCTTGTTTCTTATGAGTAGGGAAATATTTAGCAGAGAAGTAATAAATCATATCCTGGGGACTACGCACACAACCAGGATCAAGAGAATTAAACCATATCTTAGCATCACCATTTAATGAGAACGGAAATATTTTAAGGATATAAAAGTAGCGAGTTCTCTCATCTTTAGTGAACAGGGTGGCAATATCATTTAATTTAGTAAGATGTGCCACAACAGTTTCAGATTCATAGCCATGAAAAGGATCAGATTCAACCAAAGTAATTATATTAGGATCAACAGAGAATTCATAATCCTTATCGGTAACACATATAGGTGAAGTAGCAAAAGCAGGGTCAGGTTTCATTCTAGCATTTATAGATTTCTTATTCCATTTAGCTAATAAACTCTTAAGTTCGTATCTATCTTTGCAAGATAAAATAGCTAAAGAGGCTTCTTGATCAAAAACATAACCCTCAGGAATAACAAGTGATTCTTCATCATCACTTTCATTAGTATTATCAAATTCAATATTTTCAATCTCTCTAGCCCTAGCAAGTTGTTCATAAAGAAATTCACCAAGTGGCACAGTAGTATCAAGCATAGAAGTAGTTTCATCATAAGTATCATGTATAGCAGAAGTAGCATCATCAATAACATGCGACATATCCGAACGAATAGCAGAAGGAGTTTTAGGTGTCGCAAGCTTACTCAAAACAGAAGGTGAATCAAGTGCAGAGCTAGATGGCAGTTCCTTACCTCCCCTCGTAGTTGAGGGATAAATCTTGGTTCTTCGATCTTTAAAGTTCTTCATAATGATAAGCAGATATAAATCCCAAGTGAGTCAAAGAATAGAGCTATGCTCCCCGGCAACGGCGCCACAAAATAGTCTTGATAACCCACAAGTATAGGGGATCGCAACAGTTTTCGAGGGTAAAGTATTCAACCCAAATTTATTGATTCCACACAAGGGGAGCCAAAGAATACTCTCAAGTATTAGCAGCTGAGTTGTCAATTCAACCACACCTAGAAACTTAGTATCTGCAGGAAAGTATTTAGTAGAAAAGTAATATGATAGTAGTGGTAACGGTAACAAAAGGTAACCGTAGTAAAAGTGATGTTTTTTGTATTTTGTAGTGATGATAGAAATAGCAACGGAAAAGTAAATAAGCGAAGAACAATGTATGGAAAAGCTCGTAGGCAATGGATCGGTGATAGAGAATTATGCCGGATGCGGTTCATCATGTAACAGTCATAACCTAGGGTGACATAGAACTAGCTCCAGTTCATTGATATAATGTAGGCATGTATTCCGAATATAGTCATACGTGCTTATGGAAAAGAACTTGCATGACATCTTTTGTCCTACCCTCCCGTGGCAGCGGGGTCCTTACGGAAACTAAGGGATATTAAGGCCTCCTTTTAATAGAGTACCGGAACAAAGCATTAACACATAGTGAATACATGAACTCCTCAAACTATGGTCATCACCAGTAAGTATCCCGATTATTGTCACTTCGGGGTTAACGGATCATAACACATAATAGGTGACTATAGACTTGCAAGATAGGATCAAGAACACTCATATATTGATGAAAACATAATAGGTTCAGATCTGAAATCATGGCACTCGGGCCCTAGTGACAAGCATTAAGCATAGCAAAGTCATAGCAACATCAATCTTAGAACATAGTGGATACTAGGGATCAAACCCTAACAAAACTAACTCGATTACATGATAGATCCCATCCAACCCATCACCGTCCAGCAAGCCTATGATGGAATTACTCACACACGGCGGTGAGCATCATGAAATTGGTGATGGATGATGGTTGATGATGACGATGGCAACAGATTCCCCTTTTCGGAGCCCCGAACGGACTCCAGATCAGCCCTCCCGAGAGATTTTACGGCTTGGCGGCGGCTCCGTATCGTAAAACGCGATGAATTCTTCTCTCTGATTTTTTCTCCCCAAAACACAATATATGGAGTTGGAGTCGGAGAGGCACCAGGGGGCCCACGAGGTAGGGGGCGCGCCCCCACCCTCGTGGAGAGGTGGTGGGCCCCCTGGCCTTCATCTTTTGCAGGTATTTTTTATATTTTCCAAAGAGTTACTCCGTGAAGTTTCAGGTCATTCCGAGAACGTTTTTTTCTGCACATAAATGTAACGCCCTCGATGCGACTATATCTCCCACGTGTCGAAGCACGACTTAGACGCATAACCGCATTGAAAGCAATGTCGCAAGTGAGGTAATCTTCACACAACCCATGTAATACATAAGGGAAAGAGATACATAGTTGGCTTACAATCGCCACTTCACACAATACATGAATAAACCATTACATCATCCAGATACAATCAGGGTCCGACTACGGAACCAAAATAAAAGAAGACTACCCCAAACGCTACACAGATCCCCGATCGACCCCAACTGGGCTACACTACTGATCAACTGGAAACAGAACAACATAAAGAACGAGATCTTCATCGAGCTCCTCCTTGAGCTGGGTTGCGTCACCTGCACGGTTCAACGGCACCTGCAAGCTGGTTTTTAAAGAATCTGTGAGTCACGGGGACTCAGCAATCTCACACCCTCGTGATCAAGACTATTTAAGCTTATAGGTAGGGTAAAAGGTAAGAGGTGGAGCTGCAGCAAGCGACTAGCATATTTGGTGGCTAATATACGCAAATGAGAGCGAGAAGAGAAGGCAAAGCAGGTTCGAGAAACTATGATCAAGAAGTGATCCTAGAACAACCTACGTCAAGCATTACTCCAACACCGTGTTCACTTCGCGTACTCCGCCGAGAAGAGACCATCACGGTTACACACGCGGTTGATGCATTTTAATAAAGTTAAGTTTCAGGTTTTCTACAATCGGACATTAACAAATTCCCATCTGCCCATAACCGCGGGCATGGCTTTCGAAAGTTCATAACCCTGCAGGGGTGTCCCAACTTAGCCCATCACAAGCTCTCACGGTCAACGAAGGATATTCCTTCTCCCAAGACAATCTGATCAGACTCGGCATCCCGGTTACAAGACATCTCGACAATGGTAAAACAAGACCAGCAAGACCGCCCAATGCGTCGACATCCTGATAGGAGCTGCACATATCTTATTCTCAGGGCAACATCGGATGAACACTACGTACAGCTAAAACCAGCCCTCAAGTTTCCCTGAGGTGGCGCCGCAAGTGGCTCTGGTTCAGACCAACACTTAGACAAGCACTGGCCCCGGGGGGGTTAAAATAAAGATGACCCTCGGGATGCGCGACTCCCAAGGGAAAAAGACTAGGTGGCGAATGGTAAAACCAAGGTTGGGCCTTGCTGGAGGAGTTTTATTCAAAGCGAACTATCAAGGGGTTCCCATTATAACCCAACCGTGCAAGGAACGCAAAATCAAGGAACATAACACCGGTATGACGGAAACTAGGGCGGCAAGAGTGGAACAAAACACCAGGCATAAGGCCGAGCCTTCCACTCTTTACCAAGTATATAGATGCATTAATTAAATAAGAGATATTGTGATATCCCAACAAAATATCCATGTTCAACAAGGAATAAACTTCATCTTCACCTACAACTAACAATGCTATAAGAGGGGCTGAGCAAAGCGGTAACATAGCCAAACAACGGTTTGCTAGGACAAGGTGGGTTAGAGGCTTGGCTTAACAATATGGGAGGCATGATAAGCAAGTGGTAGGTATCGCAGCATAGGCATAGCAAAAGAGCGAGCATCTAGCAAGCAAAGATAGAAGTGATTTCGAAGGTATGGTCATCTTGCCTGAAATCCCGCAAGGAAGAAGAACGAGTCCAAGAAGAAGACAAATGGGCGAAGTCGAACGGATCCTCACAAACGCAACGTTACCGGATTACCAAGAAGTGGTACACCAGAAAGGAAGCAAACAACATAGTAAACAACCAACACATGAACATGGCATGATGCACAACCAAGTATGATGCATGTCCGGTTTAAGGAAGCATGGCATGGCAAAGTGCACAAACAACCCTACAAATTAAGTGGAACTCAATATGCAACTCCGTTGCATATTGACGAAACACCATGTGACTTATTTAGTTCGATCTTGTTATGAACCCAACAATATTAAATGTTCTTAACATGGCAAGAGCTGAGGCATAACAAAACTACACCATCGAACAATTTAAATGGGGTCGGATATAACAAATAACGAATCCGGTAAAACCCCATATGCCTTAGTAATTTAATGCAACAACAGTTTTAAATATTTTAATTGATGTTAACATGATGCGGATGACATGAGCAAGTTTTATGCAAGTTTTAAAGAAAATGTTGATAAGAGCATATTATGAAGCATTTGTCATCGTGGCGGAAACGAAAGGGGTGCCACGGCAACGATAACGAAAATGGTGCCACGGCAGCGTTCCGGTTCCGGTAACTCGATTGAGATACCGATGCAAAGGAGAAGTGTGCGGATGCGTGCAAAAGATGGTGGGGCGCTCCCGGATTCCGGGTGTCCCACGAGTTGGCGACAAGGAAACGAGGGAACAACTAACGTTCACGGGCGGGTTACAACAACCAACATGCATCTCATACAACTCATGCATATGGTCCACGGGTGGTCGTCGCGGGGTTATACCTTCGAAGCGTGCCTTTTCGGAACGGAACGGATCGAGTTCGGCGGTAGTGGTACACGTGTCGAAGGGGAAGTAGTTGTTCACGAGGTCGTCGTGGGAAGTAGCGGTTCACACGACGGTAGTTGAACTTGACGTTTGCGTTACACGGGTCTTTGGCGATGATCGTCGTACATGGTTCGGAGTGGTACTTGCATCTTCGGACTTGTCGGTCTCGATTCTTGCGACGGTAGCGGTATATGTCTCGTTTTCGGGGAGGTACTTGGGGTCATTTGAACTTGTCGGTCTCGTCATCTCGAAGGGGTGCTTGACGTTCTTAGCGATTCCGAAGACGGTGGTAGATGTACTTGATGCCAATATGGTCTTCGGGTACTTGACGACTCCGGACGGGGCAACAAAACATAGTCGACCTTGCCGTTTCGGTGTTGTAGTGGAACGAACGTTCGTGTAGCCTTGCCGGTGTAGGTACTTGACGGTATCCGTGTGTAGAGGTACTTGGCAGTTTCATGTAGACGAACTTGAGGTACTCCGGGGCAGAGGTCGCGACGTTGCAACGATGGTCTCGACGCATCCAGATCGAAACAAAGCCAAGTGGCCTCGGGCATTGCAGATCGAGGAAGTGGCAGGCGCTCGTCTCCTGCTCGAAGCAGAGGCGAGGCCGACGACACAGGGCTTGGGGTGCATAGAGGCTGAAGGGCGGAGCAGGTTCGGGTGCAGGAGGAGGCTGGCGAAGCAGGACGGACCGACCTCGGCCAAACCGGGTCGAAAACGGGGTGCAGCGGCGCCGGGGTGCTACGGATGAGGACCGGCGTCAAAGATGCGCTCCTGTTGGTCGCCGCCGGCGAGCTCTTGTTGGCTGCTGGTGCTCCGGCGGCATTGGAGATCGAGGCAAGCTCGAGGACGAGAGGAAGGAGACCTCCAGGGACGGGCGTAGGTGCGCGAGCCGAGGAGCTCCAACTCCTTCTCCTGTGGTCGCAGTGCGGCACCATGGCCGAAGGCCAATGTCAGGGTCTGAGAGGAGGAGGCGCCGGGCAGCGCGCAGGCACGGAGGAGAGGGAGGCGCGGCTGCGCAGGTTCCAGGCGGAGGAGGAGAAGGGACACGCAAGGCTCCAGGCGGCGCTGGGGAGGATCGGGCGCAGCGCGGCGCTGGGGAGGATCGGGCGCAGCATGTGTGTGGGAGCGCTCGGGAGGAGGACAAGGGGAATCGAGGGGATCGGCGCTGGCGGCGCAAGGGAATAGAGAGGAGGGGGTACAGGGGATCGGGTGATGGTGCGCTAGGGTTAGACGGGGAGTGGGCCTTGGGAGGCCGGCCAAGTGGTGAGGGCGCCGGCTGGGCTTTCTCTCCCTCCCTACTCAACATGCTTTTCCATTAAAACAAGACAGAAAAAGATAAAGAAAAGAAAGAGAAGGTAGGGGCGGAATCTAGGCACGAGGACAATTTTCCCGGACTCTTAAAAATATGCATGGTCCGAGAAAATTAGAAGTGGTAAGATCGGAAGATATGAATTCAAACTCATTTGAGTTTAATCAAATGGTTTGAACTAGGGCTAGGGTTTTGAAGTGCCCAGAAATGTTGAGAATTTAGGTGGAGCTCGGGGAAGTGACGAAAGAAATAACAGGACAAGTTCGGGGACCAAACTTGAAGCAGAAAAGGGCATGTGATAAATTGCAAGTGTGTTATAGGTGATTCCCAAAATGGAAGATTTAATATAGCTCCCTAATATCGGGAGGATATGTTATAAAGAGAATCACCATGTGAATTCCCTCGATTTAAATGGATCAAAGATCCATACAAATTATTTAGTTGAGATGCAAAAGACTTATGACCTGATGACATGATGCAATGCACATGATGCAACGAACGAAAACGAATCACCCGACAACACTCGGAAACATGGAAGGCATCTGAAGCTCCGGTCTTGGGGCATTACAATAAATAACACCATGGTAATTCTGCTGAAAACAACGTCAATCCAGGTTAGTTCCATTCAAATCATGCAAGTTAGAGTCCGAAACAAGGGCAAAAGTGTTTGGAAAAGTAGATACGTTGGAGATGTATCAACTCCCCCAAGCTTAAACCTTTGCTTGTCCTCAAACAATTCAGTTGACAAACTGAAAGTGATAAAGAAAAACTTTTACAAACTCTATTTGCTCTTGTTGTTGTAAATATGTAAAGCCAGCATTCAAGTTTTTAGCAAAGATCATAACTAACCACATTCGCAATAACGCTTAGGTCTCAAGTTTACTCATATCAATAACATAATCAACTAGCGAGCAATAATAATAAATCTCGGATGACGACACTTTCTCAAAACAATCAATTGAGAAACATAAATGCAGAGCACCTTTAAAGACCAAGGACTGACTAGACATTGTAATTCATGGTAAAAGAGATCTAGTTGATACGTCTCCGTCGTATCTATAATTTTTGATTGTTCCAAGCCAATATTATTCAACTTTCATATACTTTTTGGCAAATTTTTATATTATTTTTGGGACTAACATATTGATCTAGTGCCCAGTGCCAGTTCCTGTCTGTTGCATGTTTTTTGTTTCACAGAATATCCATATCAAACGGAGTCCAAACGGGGTAAAAATGGACGGAGCTTATTTTTGGAAAATATGGAAAATTCGGAAGGAAAATCAACGCGAACCAGTGCCCGAGGTGGTCACGAGGCAGGCCCCCCCCCTTAGGGCGCGCCCTACCCTCGTGAGCCCACCATAAGGCGGTTGACGCTCTTCTTTTGCCGCAAGAAAACTAATATTCGGAAAAAAATCACGGCGAAGGTTTCAGGCCAATCGGAGTTACGGATCTCCATATATATATGAAACGGTGAAACAAAGCCAGAGAGAACGCAGAACCAGGGAGAAACATAGAGATAGATCCAATCTCGGAGGGGCTCTCGCCCCTCCCACACCATGGGAGCCAAGGACCAGAGGGGAAACCCTTCCCCCATCTAGGGAGGAGGTCGAGGAAGAAGAAGAAGAAGGGGGGCCCTCTCCCCCTTGCTTCCGGTGGCGCCGGAGTGCCACCGGGGGTCATCATCATCACCGCAATCTTCACCAACAACTTCACCGCCACCATCACCAACTCTTCCCCCCTCTATGAAGCGGTGTAACCTCTCTCTCTTACCCGTTGTAATCTCTACTTAAACATGGTGCTCAACGCTATATATTATTTCCCAATGATGTATGGCTATCCCATGATGTTTGAGTAGATCTGTTTTTTCCTAATGGCTATTTGATGATCGTGATTGGTTTGAGTTGTATGTTTTATTATTGGTGTTGTCCTATGGTGCTCTCTGTGTCGCGCAAGCGTGAGGGATTCCCGCTGTAGGGTTTGCAATATGCTTATGATTTGCTTATGGTGGGTGGAGTGAGTGACGGAAGCACAGACGCGAGTAAATAGGTTGTTTGCGTATGGGATAAATGGGACTTGATACTTTAATGCTATGGTTGGGTTTTACCTTAATGAATCTTTAGTAGTTGTGGATGCTTGCTAGAGTTCCAATCATAAGTGCATATGATCCAAGTAGAGAAAGTATGTTAGCTTATGCCTCTCCCTCAAATAAAATTGCAATAATGATTACCGGTCTAGTTATCGATTGCCTAGGGACAAATAACTTTCTTGTTGACAAAATCTCTCTACTAAAACTAATTTAGTTGTGTCTTTATCTAAACAGCCCCTAGCTTTTATTTTCGTGTTCTTTACTTTCTTGCAAGCTTAACCAAAAACACCTACAAAGTACTTCTAGTTTCATACTTGTTCTAGGTAAAGCGAACGTCAAGCGTGCGTAGAGTTGTATTGGTGGTCGATAGAACTTGAGGGAATATTTGTTCTACCTTTAGCTCCTCGTTGGGTTCGACACTCTTACTTATCGAAAGAGGCTACAATTGATCCCCTATACTTGTGGGTTATCAAATCCTTTTTCTGGCGCCGTTGCCGGGGAGCAATAGCGTGGGGTGAATATTCTCGTGTGTGCTTGTTTGCTTTATCACTAAGTAATTTTTATTTGCTGTTCTTAGTTGTTTCCTATCTTTAGTTATGGGTAGGAAACGCAAAATACCAAAAAAAATAGTTGTGCCTACTGAACCAATTGTATAAGAACCAATCAAAATCTATCACACTGCTGAAGCTTATTACTTGGATCATCTTCGATCCCTATGTGCTCGTGCTGAAACCCCAACTAGCTTAGTTGAGGGCAAATCTTTAGATGAGCATGCTTGTTATGTGCGACACCGTATATCTCAAAAAAAGGGAAACTTTTACATCATCAAATTAATACTATGCAATGCTATGCTTGGAATTTATGCTATTATTATGATTTTACTTGTTGTTCTAAAACCCCTAAGAAACACCTTCCCTACCAATGTGAGTTTAGTGATAATGGAATCGTATCTTCGTATGCTAAAGGTGCTTATAGTTACTATGATGTTCAACAAATTGAAGAATTTGTTGCTTTTAAGGGTGCTTTTGAAATTGCTTCTTTGATTGAAAAGTATGATGCTACTCTTTACAAATCTGAAAATTTTGCCATACTTGAATATTGTTATGAGAATTATGCTTCTAATGCCTATGTTAAACAATATATTGAGGAGTACTCCGCTGCCCAAGAAGAAACTAATATTTTGCAGGAGTCTATGGAAGAAGAAATTGATGAAACTGTGAGCTCATTGGATGAAAAAGATGATGAGGAGAGCGAAGAACAAAAGGAGGAAGAGCAGATTAGCTACCCGTGCCCACCTTCTAATGAGAGTAACTCTTCAACTCATACATTGTTTAAATTCCCTTCGTGCTTACGGAAGGATGATTGCTATGATGACTGTTATGATCCCGTTGATTCTTTTGAAATATCTCTTTTTGATGATGCTTGCTATGCTTGTGGCCAAGATGCCAATATGAATTATGCTTATGGAGATGAACTTGCTATAGTTCCTTATGTTAAACATGAAATTGTTGCTATTGCACCCACGCATGATAGTCCTATTATCTTTTTGAATTCTCCCAACTACACTATATCGGAGAAGTTTGCACTTATTAAGGATTATATTGATGGGTTGCCTTTTACCGTTGCACATGATGATTTTGATAGATATAATATGCATGTGCTTGCTGCTCCTACTTGCAATTATTATGAGAGAGGAACTATATCTCCAGCTCTCTATGTTTCCAATACGATAAAATTGAAGATAATGTTTATACTATGCATTAGCCTTTACTATGTGTGCATGAATTGTTCTTTTATGACATGTCGATGCATAGGAAGAGAGTTAGACTTCGTCATTACATGATATATGTTGATTTGTGCTCACTACTAAATTACAAATCATTGTTAATTAAAATTGGCTTTGATATACCTTGGGATCCGGGTGGATTCACTACTTGAGCACTATATGCCTAGCTTAATGGCTTTAAAGAAAGCGCTGCCTGGGAGACAACCCGGAAGTTTTAGAGAGTCATTTATTTCTGTTGAGTGCTTTCATATAGTTTAAAAACAACAAAAATAAAGAGGGGAACCCAAAGCTTTTTCAAAAAGAAAAGTGAAAGTGATAGAGACAAGCATTGTTGAAGTGGGAGCTAGCCTTGAACTTTGTTCATGCTCACGGAAACTTTGTGAATCTTGATTACAGAAACTTTTCAATAAAAATAATTATCCCCTTGTGCAATTCCATTGTATTATAAAAATAATGTGCCAAGGTTTGCCTTTAGGATGTTTACATTTGCTTGATGGTTTGTACGGTGCAGGACAGAAACTTTGGCTGTAGTGCGCGATTTTACATTTTTTTGCTGGAACGTCAAATGGTTCTGATTCTTTTTGCACTGTATTCCTATACAAATTTCTATTTTTCCTAATTTTGGCAGAATTTTTCAACTATCAGAAGTATGGTGAATGTTCAAATTGCTACAGACTGTTCTGCTTTAGACAAATTCTGTTTTTGATGCATAGTTTGCTTGTTTTGATGAAACTATCAATTCATATCAGTGGATTAAGCCATGAAAAAGTTATATTAAAGTAGACACAATGCAAAAAAAAAATATGAATTGGTTTGCAACAATACTTAGAGTAGTGATTTGCTTTATTATACTAACGGATCTTACCGAGTTTTCTGTTGAAGTTTTGTGTGGATGAAGTGTTCGATGATTGAGAAGGTCTCGATGTGAGAAGAAGGAAGAGAGGCAAGAGCTCAAGCTTGGGGATGCCCGAGGCACCCCAAGTAAATATTCAAGAAGACTCAAGCGTCTAAGCTTGGGGATGCTTGGAAGGCATCCCCTCTTTCTTCAACAAACATCGGTATGTTTTTAGATTCGTTTCGTTCATGCGATATGTTCAATCTTGGAGCGTCTTTTGCATTTAGGTTTTTACTTTTTCTTTTTATGCACCATGATGGTATGAGATGGTCCTTGGTTGATTTATAGAATGCTCTTTGCACTTCACTTATATCTTTTGAGTATGGCTTTATAGAATGCTTCATGTGCTTCACTTATATCATTTGAAGTTTGGATTGCCTGATTCTCTTCACTTAGACAACCGCCATTTGTAGAATGCTCTTTTGCTTCACTTATGTTTGTTAGAGCGTGGGCATATCTTTTGTAGAAAGAATTAAACTCTCTTGCTTCACTTATATCTATTTAGAGAGATGACAGGAACTGGTCATTCACATGGTTAGTCATAAAATCCTACATAAACTTGTAGATCGCTGAATATGATATGTTTGATTCCTTGCAATAGTTTTGCGATATAAAGGTGGTGATATTAGAGTCATGCTAGTCGAGTAATTGTGAAATTGAGAAATACTTGTGGTGAGGTTTGCAAGTCCCGTAGCATGCACGTATGGTGAACCGTTATGTAACGAAGTCGGAGCATGAGGTGTTTATTGATTGTCTTCCTTATGAGTGGCGGTCGGGGACGAGCGATGGTATTTTCCTATCAATCTATCCCCCTAGGAGCATGCGCGTAGTACTTTGTTTTGATGACTAATAGATTTTTGCAATAAGTATGTGAGTTCTTTATGACTAATGTTGAGTCCATGGATTATACGCACTCTCACCTTTCCATCATTGCTAGCCTCTTCGGTACCGTGCATTGCCCTTTCTCACCTCGAGAGTTGTGCAAACTTCACCGGTGCATCCAAACCCCGTGATATGATACGCTCTGTCACACATAAACCTCCTTATATCTTCCTCAAAACAGCCACCATACCTACCTATCATGGCATTTCCATAGCCATTCTGAGATATATTGCCATGCAACTTCCATCATCATCATATACATGACTTGAGCATTTATTGTCATATTGCTTTGCATGATCGTAAGATAGCTAGCATGATGTTTTCATGGCTTGTCCGTTTTTTGATGTCATTGCTATGCTAGATCATTGCACATCCCGGTACACCGCCGGAGGCATTCATATAGAGTCATATATTTGTTCTAGTATCGAATTGTAAGTAAATAAAAGTGTGATGATCATCATTATTAGAGCATTACCCCAGTGAGGAAAGGATGATGGAGACTATGATTCCCCCACAAGTCGGGATGAGACTCCGGACGAAAAAAAAAGAAAAAAAAGAAAAAGGCCAAAATAAAAAAAGAGAAGGCCCAAAAAAAGGAAAAAAAGAAAAAAAATGAGAGAAAAAGAGAGAAGGGGCAATGTTACTATCCTTTTACCACACTTGTGCTTCAAAGTAGCACCATGTTCTTCATATAGAGAGTCTCTTGAGTTATCACTTTCATATACTAGTGGGAATTTTCATTATAGAACTTGGCTTGTATATTCCGATGATGGGATTCCTCAAATGCCCGAGGTCTTCATGAGCAAGCAAGTTGGATGCACACCCACTTAGTTTCCAGTTTGAGCTTTCATAAACTTATAGCTCTTAGTGCATCCGTTGCATGGCAATCCCTACTCCTCACATTGATATCTATTAATGGGCATCTCCATAGCTCGTTAATACGCCTAGTTGATGTGAGACTTTCTCCCTTTTTGTCTTCTCCACATAACCCCCATCATCATATTCTATTCCACCTATAGTGCTATGTACCTAGCTCACGCTCATGTATTGCGTGAAAGTTGAAAAGGTTTGAGAACGTCAAAAGTATGAAACAATTGATTGGCTTGTCATCAGGGTTGTGCATGATGTGAATATTTTGTGTGGTGAAGATGGAGCATAGCCAGACTATATGATTTTGTAGGGATGAGCTTTCTTTGGCTATGTTATTTCAATAAGACATAATTGCTTGGTTGGTATGCTTGAAGTATTATTATTTTTATGTCAAAGGATAGACTATTGCTTTGAATCACTCGTGTCTTAATATTCATGCCATGATTAGACATATGATCAAGATTATGTTAGGTAGCATTCCACATCAAAAATTATCTTTTTTATCATTTACCTACTAAAGGACGAGTAGGAATTAAGCTTGGGGATGCTGATACGTCTCCGTCGTATCTATAATTTTTGATTGTTCCATGCCAATATTATTCAACTTTCATATACTTTTTGGCAACTTTTTAAATTATTTTTGGGACTAACATATTGATCCAGTGCCCAGTGCAAGTTCCTCTCTGTTGCATGTTTTTGGTTTCGTAGAATATCCATATCAAACGGAGTCCAAACGGGATAAAAACGGACGGAGCTTATTTGTGGAAAATATGGAAAATTTGGAAGGAAAATCAACGCGAACCAGTGCCCGAGGTGGTCACGAGGCAGGGGGGCGCCCCTTAGGGTGCGCCCCCTACCCTCGTGAGCCCACCGTAAGGCGGTTGACGCTCTTCTTTTGCCGCAAGAAAGCTAATATTCAGAAAAAAAATCACAGCGAAGGTTTCAGGCCAATCGGAGTTACGGATCTCTATATATATACGAAACGGTGAAACAGAGCCAGAGAGAACGCAGAACCAGGGAGAAACAGAGAGATAGATCCAATCTCGGAGGGGCTCTCGCCCCTCCCACGCCATGGGAGCCAAGGACCAGAGGGGAAACCCTTCCCCCATCTAGGGAGGAGGTCAAGGAAGAAGAAGAACAAGAAGAAGAAGAAGGGGAGCCCTCTCCCCCTTGCTTCCGATGGCGCCGGAGTGCCACCGGGGGTCATCATCATCACCACAATCTTCACCAACAACTTCACCGCCACCATCACCAACTCTTCCCCCCTCTATGAAGCGGTGTAACCTCTCTCTTACCCGCTGTAATCTCTACTTAAACATGGTGCTCAACGCTATATATTATTTCCCAATGATGTATGGCTATCCTATGATGTTTGAGTAGATCTGTTTTGTCCTAATGGCTATTTGATGATCGTGATTGGTTTGAGTTGTATGTTTTATTATTGGTGCTGTCCTATGGTGCTCTCTGTGTCACGCAAGCGTGAGGAATTCCCATTGTAGGGTTTGCAATATGCTTATGATTTGCTTATGGTGGGTGGCGTGAGTGACAGAAGCACAGACCCGAGTAAGTAGGTTGTTTGCGTATGGGATAAAGGGGACTTGATACTTTAATGCTATGGTTGGGTTTTACCTTAATGAATCTTTAGTAGTTGTGGATGCTTGCTAGAGTTCCAATCATAAGTGCATATGATCCAAGTAGAGAAAGTATGTTAGCTTATGCCTCTCCCTCAAATAAAATTGCAATAATGATTACCGGTCTAGTTATCGATTGCCTAGGGACAAATAACTTTCTTGTTGACAAAAGCTCTGTACTAAAACTAATTTAGTTGTGTCTTTATCTAAACAGCCCCTAGCTTTTATTTTTGTGTTCTTTACTTTCTTGCAAGCTTACCCAAAAACACCTACAAAGTACTTCTAGTTTCATACTTGTTCTAGGTAAAGCGAATGTCAAGCGTGCGTAGAGTTGTATCAGTGGTCGATAGAACTTGAGGGAATATTTGTTCTACCTTTAGCTCCTCGTTGGGTTCGACACTCTTACTTATCGAAAGAGGCTACAATTGATCCCCTATACTTGTGGGTTATCACCAGTCAAGCCATACTCAATGTAAACTGACAATAATGAATGCAAATGACAGCGGTGCTCTCCAACTGGTGCTTTTTAATAAGAGGATAATGACTCAGCATAAAAGTAAATAGATAGGCCCTTTGCAAAGGGAAGCAGGGATTTGTAGAGGTGCCAGAGCTCGGTTTTGAAACAGAGGTGAATAATATTTTGAGCAGTATACTTTCATTGTCAACATAACAACCAAGAGATGGCGATATCTTCCATGCTACACACATTATAGGCGGTTCCCAAATAGAATTGTAAAGTTTATACTCCCCCTTCCACCAACAAGCATCAATCCATGGCTTGCTCGAAACAAAGAGTGCCTCCAACTAACAAGAGTCCCAGGGGAGTTTTGTTTGCAATTATTTTGATTTAGTTTGCATAAAGCATGGGACTGGGCATCCCGGTGACCAGCCATTTATCTCGTGAGTGAGGAGCGGAGTCCACTCCTCTTGAGAATAACCCGCCTAACATGGAAGATACGGACAACCCTAGTTGATACATGAGCTATTCGGGCATACAAAACAGGATATTTATTTGAAGGTTTAGAGTTTGGCACATACAAATTTACTTGGAACGGCATGTAGATACCGTATATAGGTAGGTATAGTGGACTCATGTGGAATAACTTTGGGGTTTAAGGGATTGGATGCACAAGCAGTATTCCCGCTTAGTACAGGTGAAGGCTAGCAAAAGACTGGGAAGTGACTAGCTAGAGAGCGACAATAGTCACGAACATGCATTAAAATTAATCAACACCGAATGCAAGCATGAGTAGGATATAATCCACCATGAACATAAATATCGTGAAGGCTATGTTGATTTTGTTTCAAATACATGCATGAACATGCGCCAAGTCAAGTCACTTAAATCATTCAAAGGAGGATACCACCCTATCATACCACATCATAACTATTTCAATAGCATGTTGGCATGCAAGGTAAATCATTATAACTCATAGCTAATCAAGCATGGCACAAGAAATTATGATCCCTAGTTGTCATTGCAAACATGTTAATTCATAATAGGCTGAATCGGGAACGATGAACTAATCATATTTACAAAAACAAAAGAGGTCGAGTTCATAGCAGCTATTCTCATCTCATTCAGTCCATCATACATCGTCATAATTGCCTTTCACTTGCACGACCGAACGATGTGAATAATAATAATAGTGCACGTGCATTGGACTAACCTGGAATCTGCAAGCATTCAATAAATAGGAGAAGACAAGGCAATATGGATTCTTTCGTCAGATCAACATTTATGCATATAAGAGCCACTTCAACAATTTAATCATGGTCTTCTCCTATCGACCCCAAAGAGAAGAAAAGAAATAAAACTATTTACACGGGAAAGCTCCCAACAAGCAAAAGAAGAACATGAAATATTTTTGGGTTTTTTTATTACTACTACAAGCATGGAAAGTAAACTAATTAAAAGCTACAACTAATTTTTGTTTGTTTGTTTTTCTTAAGGTTTATCAAACACACAAGAAGAAAGCATAAAAAGGGAAATAAACTAGCATGGATGATACAATGAAAAAGTATGAGCACCGACATCTGGCAATGAGTGTGTGAACATAAATGTAATGTCGGTGGGAAATATGTACTCCCCCAAGCTTAGGCTTTTGGCCTAAGTTGGTCTATGGCCAGGGCTGGCCTGGCGGATATCCATAATAATAGTTGGGGTCGTACTGCGATGCAGCGGCTATCGCCTGCTGAGCTGCAGCATGGTGACGAGCGGCCTCTGCTCCCCTCTCGTACTCATACATAAAATAATTCATAGGAGATTCAAATATTGTTCATAGATAATCTTGATCAAAAACCCACAATTCATCGGATCTCGACAAACACACTGCAAAAAGAGTTACATCGAATAGATCTCCAAGAAGATCGAGGAGAACTTTGTATTGAGATCCAAAGAGAGAGAAGAAGCCATCTAGCTAATAACTATGGACCCGAAGGTCTGATGTAAACTACTCACACATCATCGGAGAGGCTATGGTGTTGATGTAGAAGCCCTCTGTGTTCGATGCCCCTCCGGCGGAGCGCCGGAAAAGGCCCGAAGATGGGATCTCACGGTACAGAAGGTTGCGGCGGTGGAAATAGGGTTTCGTGGTGCTCCTGGATGTTTTCAGGGTATATGAGTATACATAGGCGAAGGAAGTCGGTCAGGAGAGCCATGAGGGGCCCACGAGGGTGGGGACGTGCCCAGGGGGGCAGGCGCGCCTCCCTGCCTCGTGGCCTCCTCGGTTGTTTCTTGACGTCGTCCTCTAGATCACGTTTGATCCAAAAATCACGCTCCCGAAGGTTTCAATCCGTTTGGACTCAGTTTGATATTCCTTTTCTGTGAAACACTGAAATAGGCAAAAAGACAGCAATTTGCATTGGGCCTTGGGTTAATGGGTTAGTCCCAAAAATAATATAAAAGTGTATAATAAAGCCCATTAAACATCCAAAACAGAATATATATATATATAATAGCATGGAACAATCAAAAATATAGATACGTTGGAGATGTATCAGTGCCTCTTCGGTGTGACAATGGAAGTGCCATCAAGATTTCTCTCAACCCGGTGCAACATTTCAAGACGAAGCATATTGAGATTCGGTATCACTTCATTCGGGATCATATTAGGCGAGGGGAGATTGAGCTCAACTATGTCAACACTCATGATAACCTTGCAGATATCTTCACAAAGCCTTTGGATGAAGCAAGATTTCGCGAGTTAAGGCATGAGCTAAAAATCATTGATTCGAGCAATGTTGCTTGAACCCTTGCACACCCCACCATACTCAACGTGTTATCTTGTTTAGGTGTAGGCATGAACATAGGGGGAGTGTTGTTCTCTCAATGAACTCTCCCTCCCCCATTATGCATAAATTGATCAACTCTTTCACATTAGTCATTTGTGATGGTACTTGTGCTTCAAAGACGAATTTTTGTCATGGGCCCAAGGATAATTCTTCGCGGTGCCATACCAATTAACTCAAACATAGGTGGCTCCAGCCACCGCCCTCTCCTTGGAGAGGTTGTGTCTCGCGGTTGGTGCTTGTTGTCTTTTGCCCTCCCTTCTTCGTGCCGATCTTGTGTTTGAGTTGCCTCGTGTGTTAGCTCATTGGCGTGTCCATTCGCTTGAAGGTTGCATTGCAAAGGCTGTTTTCCTCTCTTGTTTGCGAAACTTGCATCTTCTTGGGTTCACGGTACTACCGTGGCTTGCCACGGTACTACCGCAGGAGTTGTGCACAGTACTACCACAACCAGCACGACAGTAATTTTTTACTGCCGCTGGAAGAGCGGTACTACCGCCCCGCGTGCGGTACTACCACACAGTCGCGAGCGCGTGGGGGTTAAGAGCAGGCAGGGGGAGTTCCAACTCCCCCATACCCATTCAACTCATCTTCCCCATGAAGTCTCTCTCTCTCCTACCCAAGAACAGCGCCGGAGAACCTCGCCGGATCTCCGTCTCCGGCCGCTCTCCTCGCATTCCGTCCGGTGGGATCGTTCCCCACCACGTCCTCTTGCCATGGAACAAGGTTTCTCCCCAAATCCCTCTCTCCTTGTCTCATTGTTTTGTCTCTAGGTTTTTGGGGAGATGCATGTTGTTCTTGAGATTTTAGGCCAAATCTTTGCAAGAGTAGGATGTAGGAGAGTAGTGATGCGTAGAGATGCTATTTGGTTTGTTGCTACTTGGTAGGTTTGATCAACCGTAGTACCGCTCCGTAGGCATGGATGTTCTCAGATCAGTTTTGTTTCAGATATGAACTCGAGCGGTACTACCGCAACTCCCGAGTGGTACTACCGCTCCAGCCGAGTTCACCTCGTACGGTACTACCGCTCCTCAGGAGCGGTACTACTGTGCGAGGCACGGAAGTAAAATTTTACTACCGCTCCAGGCGGGGTACTACCGTGCCATCCCAGCGAGGTACTACCGCTGCTGGAGCAGTAGTAAAATTTTAGTTCCGCACACTTGTGCGGTACTACCGTTGAGTCCGAACCGTCACTATAGCAACTACCCAATGTTGTTTCTACTTGTTTCATTTGTTTCACTGTGGTCTTTGCATTGATCCTTCTCGCTTTTCTTGCGTGTTCTTGTGTTGTGTGTCATAGGTGGTGGCTCCGGTTCCAATGTACGTCGTTCGAACCCCATTCGCGACACAGGCTCAAAGCATCTGCACAACCAAGATGAAGCTCCAGAGGGCTCCAATGCCCCCCAACGCAGAACCAAGTCAACCGCAACCAAGTACAAGGAGCCAGCAATGAGCATGGATGAGATGCCACTAGCCGAGTTTGTCACTCGAAGGAAGATCAACCCCTATGTGAATCCCCGTGCAAACTTCAGAGGGAATGAGTTGTTCTAGACCAAGCAACAGTATCTTATCTATATGGATGTGATCAAGGCCAAGCAGAACATCTACGTGGACATGCACTGGATTGACATGCATCATATGAGGCAGGATAAGCACCGCGCCTATTTTGGTGAGGCTTTGGACCTGGTGGAGCAGTTTGGCATTGAGGACTTGATCACGTTCCACCTGGACTTTGACCCTGAGATTGTGGCTCAGTTCTTTGCCACGGTCCACTTCCATTCTGATGAGGAATGGACCTTGACGTGGATGACAAATGGACAACAGCTGACCGCCAAGTGGAAGGACTTCATGGATATGCTACAAGTTCGTGACAAGGGGCTCGACAAGCCCGTTGGTGTTCGCCCTCATGCCAACTCCGAGTCCGCTAACAAGAACAAGCTCTAGCCATACTATGTTGAGAAGCAGCTTCCCAGTGGCAACAAGGCTTGGGTTCTGAACCCATTCCTTGACATCATGTATCGGATCTTTCGCAACACCCTCTTCCCATGTATTGGTGACAAGGATAAGGTTCATGCCTATCTCGTGGATATGATGCTCATCTGATAGAGGCAGAGGTGTCCCGTCTTTCGATGAGATGGTGGCTATCGTTTTGGTGGAAGCCGACTTTGACGATCCGACTACGAACGTGCGAGGATGTCGTGCCTTAGCAATCGCTAAACCAACTCTGAGAGGTTATTGACCATGCCGAAGCACGATCAACCTGACCACGAAGGTCTGTTTCCTGCAGGCAGACGAAGAACAAGCAAGAAACTGAGATTGCAATCTGTATATTGCGAACATAAGAGGAAAGCTTTATTGATCAAGGTGGGGTTTTGTGGCGCCTTTGTCTGGTCGTTGAACACAAACGAAGTACGCGAAGTTGCAGCTATGGAGAACTTTAATCTAAACAAAACCCAAAGTCTAAACGATGCCCTAAGGGTTGTATATATGGAGGAGAGAGGGGGAATTTCATGGCCCTTGGAGGAGTGGTCCGAAAGCAACCCTAACTCTTGTTTCTCCATACATACGGACTCTAAAAACAGCCTATAATCAAGTATTTCGAAATTACATGGGCCTGACCCAAAAATAAGGTGACGCAGCACCTACAATAGCCTCTGGACGAAATTTATGAAGTGGCATCTTGTATATTTCGTCCAAGGCTTCATGCACTCGGTATGGTGGCTTCAAAGTCCTGGAATCATCACTTGTAACTCTGTTCTTGTTTCCCTCGCGCACGCCATCATCTCCATGCTTGAACTTGCTCCAAGGTTCATCTTTCTTGTCCAAGCTAGGCCCTTCATTTATAAGCAAAACAAATGTATCCAATTTAGGCAGCATCATATTCTCATGAACACTAGAATCGTTACCAAGAAACGAAAGTACCTGGTAATTTAATTGGCGTGCGAGAGCTCTAGTAATTGGTCCAGTATGTATAGCAGTAGGGGATGTGGGTGTAACAATGGTATTGATGTCCTCGTCATCCTCCCCTTCTTGAAATGAAGTCGTCCTCGATGAAAGCTCATCTTCCTCACCCAAATAAGGCTTCAAATCTGCAATGTTAAAAGTGGGACTAACCCCAAAATCTACTGGCAGCTCAAGTTTATATGGATTATCATTTATTTTCTCTAAGACCTTAAAAGGACGATCATCACGTGGCATTAGCTTTGCTTTGCGCAAATTAGGAAATCTATCCTTACGCAAATGTAACCAAACAAGATCTCCAGGTGCAAACACAACATGTTTTCTACCCTTATCTCCAGCAAGTTTATATTTAGCATTCATACGCTCAATGTTTTCCTTAGTTAACTCATGCATTTTTAAAATCAATTCAACATGTTCTTTAGCATCAAAATTAACCTTCTCCGAAGATGGAAGAGGCAACAAATCTATAGGTGCACGAGGTAGGAAACCATACACAATTTCAAAAGGGTACATCTTAGTAGTAGAATGCAATGAACGATTATAAGCAAATTCAATATGAGGCAAGCATTCTTCCCATATTTTCTTATTATTCTTGAAAACAGCCCTAAGCATAGTAGACAATGTTCTATTGACTACTTCAGTTTGTCCATCAGTTTGGGGGTGATAAGTAGTACTAAAAAGCAGTTTAGTCCCCAATTTAGCCCATAAACATCTCCAAAAGTGGCTAAGAAATTTAGTATCACGATCTGAAACAATAGTATTTGGCACACCGAATAATTTCACGAAAGAACAAATCAGCAACATTAACAGCATCATCGCTTTTATGACATGGTATAAAGTGTGCCATTTTCGAGAATCTATCCACGACGACAAATATGCTATCCCTCCCTTCTTTGTTCGAGGTAAACCTAAAACAAAGTCCATAGATATGTTCTCCCAAGGAACACTAGGTACAGGCAAAGGCATATATAAACCATAAGGATTGAGTCGTGACTTAGCTTTTTGACATGTAGTGCAGCGAGCAACAAAACGCTCAACATCCCGTCTCATCTTTGGCCAAAAGAAATATGTAGCAAGTATGTCCTCCGTCTTCTTCACGCCAAAGTGTCCCATTAATCCTCCTCCATGCGCCTCCTGCAACAACAAAAGACGAACGGAGCTAGCTCGAATGCATAGCTTGTTAGCACGGAACACAAATCCATCATTAACGACAAACTTGTTCCACGTTCTTCCTTCTTTGCAATTCTGCATTACATCTTTAAAATTAGCATCATGCACATATTGATCTTTGATGGTCTCCAAACCAAATATTTTATAGTCAAGTTGTGAAATCATAGTATAGCGACGAGACAATGCATCAGCAATAACATTTTCTTTACCCTTCTTATGTTTATTGACATAAGGGAAAGTCTCAATGAATTCAACCCATTTAGCATGTTTACGAATCAGTTTAGCTTGACTTTTAATATGTTTCAACGATTCATGATCAGAATGTATAACAAATTCTTTGGGCCATAAATAATGTTGCCATGTTTCTAAAGTCCGAACAAGAGCATATAATTCTTTATCATAAGTAGAATAATTCAGACTAGGCCCACTCAATTTTTCAGAAAAGTATGCAACAGATTCCACTAGCATGACATTCAAGCTCAAAAGTCTTATTAAAATTAGGAAGTTGGAGTAAAGGAGCATGTGTCAACTTATCTTTCAATACCGTGAAGGCTTCTTCCTGTGCGGTACCCCAAACAAAAGGTACATCCTTCTTTGTAAGCTCATTGAGAGGTGCAGCAATGGTGCTGAAATCTCTCACAAAACACCTATAGAATCCAGAGGCCAAGAAAACTCCTCACTTGTGTGACCGTTTTGGGTTGCGGCCAACTCTCAATAGCTTCAATCTTGGCTTTATCAACTTCAATTCCCTGTGGAGTAACAACATAGCCAAGAAAAGATACTCGGTCGGTGCAGAAGCTGCACTTCCCAAGGTTACCAAACAAACGTGCATCACATAGAGCAATAAAAACAGCACATAAATGTTCAAATGTTCCTCCAAAGATCTGCTATAAATCAGTATATCATCAAAATAGACTACCACAAATCGTCCAATGAAAGCATGTAAAACTTCGTTCATTAATCTCATGAAAGTACTAGGTGCATTAGTTAACCCAAAAGGCGTGACTAACCACTCATATAATCCAAACTTAGTTTTAAATGATGTTTTCCATTCATCTCCCAATTTCATACAAATTTGATGGTATCCACTACGCAAATCAACTTTGGAGAATATTGTAGAGCCACTCAATTCATCAAGCATGTCTTCTAACCTAGGAATTGGATGATGATAACAAATAGTAATATTATTAATGCCTCTACAATCAACACACATACGCGACGTACCATCCTTTTTCGGCACTAAAATGATAGGAACAGCACAAGGACTACGGGATTCGCGTATATAACCTTTGTCGAGCAGCTCATGTACTTGACGCATAATCTCCTTCGTCTCGTATGGATTGGTACGGTATGGCGCACGGTTGGGTAATGATGCACCGGGAATTAAGTCAATTTGATGCTCAATCCCTCGAATAGGTGGTAATCCCGGTGGCACATCTTGTGGAAAGACGTCAGCGAACTCCTGCAAAATTTTAGTGACAGCAGGAGGCAAAGAGGAAGGCACGTCCTCGAATGAAAATAATGCCTCTTTGCACACAAAAGCATAGCAAACAGATTTGCTAAAATCTAGATCATCAATATCAGATTTGGTGGCAAGTAAACATGCACTTTTCAATTTAATTTCAGAAGCAACACTAGATGGTTTATTATTAGGCTTCATTTGTTGGTTAAATTCTTTTGCCACAATCTGATTTTCACTCTTATTTTGCTCCTATTTTTCTTTATTAGCTCTATTAATATCATCTTTCAAAATGGAATTAGGAGTCATAGGAAGCAAAGTAATAATTTTTTTCCTTATGAACAAGAGTATACTGATTGTCTCTACCATGGTGTACATATTTTTTATCAAATTGCCATGGTCTACCAAGTAATAAGGAACATGCTTGCATATGTACCATATCACAATCAACATAATCAGCATATGTAGAGATACTAAAATGCACACAAACGATACGTGTTACCTTAACCTTGCCGCTATTGTTGAACCATTGGATGTAGTAAGGATGTGGATGTGGTCTTGTGGTGAGAGAGAGCTTCTCCACCATCTCCATGCTAGTCAAGTTGTTGCAGCTCCCTCCATCTATGATGACGCGAATAGAACGTTCCTTCACAACTCCCTTTGTATGGAACAAATTATGCCTCTGATTTTGCTCAGCTTATGTAACCTGCACACTCAAAACACGTTGAGCAACTAAACATTCATACCTGTCAGCATCCTCAGCAGCCATGTATTGCGTCTCATGATCAGAATCATCTCCATCGTGTTCTTCATGTGTAATAAGAGCCAAAGTCTCCTCATCATAGTCACTAGCGGACTCATACCCACCATCCTCGGTAGCAATCATCACACGTTGAGATTTGCATTCTCTCGCAAAATGTCCTCTTCCCTTACAACGACGACAAATAATATCACTTGTGTGCCCTATTGATGCCATGGAAGAAGAAGAGCTCTGCGCAGGCCCGGCAGGTGTGCTCTTGGCATATAGTGGTGGTTGTGCCTGCTTTCTTGTATCACAGCTGGAGGTGGCACCTGATGGAGGTGCTGGTGTAGTGGAAGTAGAGGATGCACGTGGTGTCCATGATGAAGATCGACCTGCAGAAAAGTTAGTTCGCGCCAATGCATGTCGATCCTGCACTTCACGTTCAACTTTACAAGCAAGATGGAATAAACGAGTGATATTATTATACTCCTTATACTCTAGAATGGTCTGAATCTCTCTAGTTAATCCACCCATAAAACGTGCAAGCATAGCTTCATTCTCCTCAACAATACCACATCTAATCATTCCAGTTTGTAATTCCTGATAATATTCTTCTACATAATTTTTCCTTGTCTTAAACGCTGCAATTTTTGAAGTAATTCATGTTGATAATATGGTGGAACCCAACGAGTACACATAGCAGTTTTCAAAACAGCCCAAGTAGTTGGAATAGGATATAATCTACAATGCTCAGACCACCAAACACATGCAAAGCTAGTGAAAGCACAAACAGGAACAGGAACACGTCTCTCCTCGGGATATTGTAAACATGTAAAACGTTGTTCAATTTCTAACTCCCAAGTAAGATATACATCAGGAACATATCTACCCTCAAATGGTGGAATATTCAACTTCAGTTTAGGAAAAAGGTCATGGTCTCGTACCTCAGGTGGTGGTGCAGCCCTACCATTGCGATGATATACCTGAGGACGACCTGGTGGTGGTGGTGCTGGTGGTTGCACGTAGTTCTGATTTTGATCAACCTCATCCTCGTAATGGTCCTCCACCTCTGCAATAGCAGCAGGAGCTACAGAAGCATCAACAGCGGCACAAGAATTTTGCCCAGGGTCAATGGGAACACGCTGTGCTCGTCCCACTTGATTTGGAAGGCAACGTTGTTGTTGTTGTTGTTGTTGTTGTTGTAGAGGAGCGTTAGGTGCAGCCGATGGTGGTGGTGGAAGACGCGCGAGCAATTCATTAAATTTGTTATCGAGCTTTGTTTCGAATGTCTTCTCCATGCCATCTATCTTCTCCATGGCCTCTTCAAATCTGTTTAGCACATCTTGCACCTGTCCACTCATCATTTGCTGAAATTTATCATGCAACTCCTTATTCGTCATGTTCTTCTAGTCATTCTCGTTGGCTTGTGATCCTGCCATGGTTAGCAGCAATAGAAACACACAAGAATATGATCCTACAGACTACTAACAAGAGGTGGTGGTGGGTGTCACAAATCCATCAAGCAAATCTCAAATTCTTACCAGTTCTTACCCAACAGCAGGCGGTGATTGACAACCGTCGTAGTCAAAACACTCAAAGCTTGGATAGAGCGATTACCAGGGGGAGTCAAACGCACGACGTAGATGTATGTGGAGCTGGGAAGGCTTATAATATGGTAGCAAAAAGGGTCAGCAATAATCAATTCAGAGATGCAAAGTTGAATAAACGCTCAACGACGGTACTGTGTTGGTCCTAGGCTAGACCATGCTAGAACCGCGAGCCTAGAACACCAACAAAATCATGGCGCTGCACGTAAACAAGGGAAAAGCACACTTGAATTTTTTTCACTCTGTCTTTTTTGCGCTCCTCTTTTTTTGTGAAAAATCACTATAATGGCGAGTGTCTCAAAACTCTTCCCTCGTCAAACTGACAGGATAGGCAGGAATTTTTTTTGACTTTTTTCGGAAATCAGGGCAGCAACGATGAAAAAGTGCGACAAAAAATCACTATGATGGCACGTGGCTCAAAAGACTCAAAAAACCTAAAAATAGGATAGGGAAAAATATTTTTCCGTGTGAAAATTTTGGCCTAAAAACTGCCCGGGGGTGTCCAGACTTTTTTTTTCCAAAACCTACTCAGGCAAGGAAACACGAATCAGAAATTAGACGGATCTCGAAAACAAACCTAATATGAAAGGACTCGGATTAGTGGTGGGTATATGGTGGTAGGATATGGTAGCGGCGGTGGTATATGGATACGGATTGGTGGTGGTATATGGATACAGATTGGTGGTGGTATATGGATACGGATTGGTGATGGTATATGGAGATGGATCGGTGGCGGATAAGCGATGGTGGTAGATGGCAGGGGCGATGATGATGGTGCGGTGGCGGCGTGACAACTTATGACCAGAACTCGAAACTTTAAAAGACTAGACTCTAAGACCGGCAACTAGACACGATGATGCAACCGCAAATTCAACAAAGCAAAATACTGAAAAGACTATGCAAAGGCTCAGACTGGTTCGGATAAGATGAACTAACCCTAATTTTTTTGGCTTTTTTGTGGACTGTAGGTATGAAGAACAGACTCGATCTAAACTACGAAAAACTGTAAAATCTCACCGAGCAACTTGGAAATCTGATACCACTTGATAGGGGCAAAGGTGTCCCGTCTTTCGATGAGATGGTGGCTATCATTTTGGTGGAAGCCGACTTTAACGGTCCGACTACGAACGTGCGAGGACGTCGTGCCTTAGCAATCGCTAAACCAACTCCGAGAGGTTATTGACCACGCCGGAGCACGATCAACCTGACCACGAAGGTCTGTTTCCTGCAAGCAAACGAAGAACAAGCAAGAAACTGATATTGCAATCTGGATATTGCGAATATAAGAGGAAAGCTTTATTGATCAATGTGGGGTTCTGTAACGCCTTTGTCTGGTCGTTGAACACAAACGAAGTACGCGAAGTTGTAGCTATGGTGAACTTTAATCTAAACAAAACCCAAAGTCTAAACGATGTCCTAAGGGATGTATATATGGAGGAGAGAGGGGGGAATTTCGTGGCCCTTGGAGGAGGGGTCCGAAACCAACCCTAACTCTTGTTTCCCCATACATACGGACTCTAAAAACAGCCTATAATCAAGTATTTCGAAATTACATGGGCCTGGCCCAAAAATAAGGTGAGGCAACACCTAGGATAGCCTCTGGACGAAATTTATGAAGTGGCATCTTGTATATTTCGTCCAAGGCTTCACGCACTCGGTATGGTGGCTTCAAAGTCCTAAAATCATCACTTGTAACTCTGTTCTTGTTCCCCTCGTGCACGCCCATCATCTCCATGCTTGAACTTGCTCCAAGGTTCATCTTTCTTGTCCAAGCTAGGCCCTTCATTTGTAAGCAAAACAAATATATCCAATTTAGGCAGCATCATATTCTCATGAACATTAGAATCGTTACCAAGAAACGAAAGTAACTGGTAATTTAATTGGCGTGCGCGAGCTCTAGTAATTGGTCCAGTATGTATAGTAGTAGGGGCTGTGGGTGTAACAATGGTATTGATGTCCTCATCATCATCATCTGTGAGGAGGCGCGTCGTGTTCAGACGCAACCACTTGATGTCTCACATATCATGTGGTGTGAGCTACGGTTTGCGGTGTTCAACCATAAGGTCCCCATCTATGGTCCTTACCTGTTTCACCTGATCTCGAAGACTTGGGAGAAGCTCTATCCCAATGTTGAGTTTGAGTCCCCCGACTGGACCTGTCACGAGCCCATCAAGCTCCACGTCAAGCCTAAGTGGGCTAACACCACTACCCGTGCTGACGCAGCGGCTGCTCAGATGGATGTCGATGAGGATGAGATTGAGGAGGAAGCGGATGAGGACAACTCTACTGGGTATGCTCCTCCCTCTACTGAGCCCTCATGGGCTAAGAAGCTGAAGGCAAAGATGAAGACTTTGTTCTACATGCAAGCCAAGGGACAGTACAGGACCCATGTTGCTTCCAAGGAGAGTTGCCGTCGCGACAAGAGGATCTTGAGGACGTTTGGCGAGGAGATATCTGGTGGGTCCGAGAAGCACATCACTCCAGAAGCAGAATGGATAGCGAAGCAGGGCTACCAGTGGACTGAGTCTGAGGAGGTGACCATCCCCGCTGCTGAGACTGACAAGGACCGTGACGAGTGATTGCTCCAGCTTGAGCTACCACATTTGTCGTAGGTGTCCTCTCTGCCTTTTTGGTGTCTCGATTCCAAAGGGGGAGAGAGTGTAGGGATTTGAGAGTCTTGTGTCGTGTTTGTTGCTTGTGTCGTGTTTGCTCTCGTTCTGTTGGACCTCGTTTGCTTTGGTTTGGTTTGTCGTGAGTCGTGTTCCCATATCATATGGTGTAATACATATGCACTCTATCATATCTTATGCTTATGCTATCTTGTGCTAGTTAATTTATGCTCTTGTGTATTATCTTGCCTCTCTGTTAGTATTAGTTACTCCTTTGCAAGATTTGCCTCGTCTATAAAATATAGGGGGAGTGTTCATCCTAGTATGTGTGCCGTGCAGTCCAAAGCACATCTCCAGAGTGCACACATCTAGAGGGAGCCCGTCTATATTTTATATATGTTGGGTTTGCCTGTGCTTTATTTATATTCCTATGTGCAAATCCCATATTGTCATCAATCCAACAAAAAGGGGGAGATTGTAAGGGCATATTTATCCCTTAGTAGTTTTTGTGATTGATGACAATGCTTTTGTGAACTAATCGTGTGCATTGAGCATTTCAGATATATCATGTCTAGACACAAGACGATTTGGTGCCACTCGAAGACTATTGAAGACGACGTTTCTCTATGTTTCTTTTCGGTGGTTTGAGTCGTAGGAAAGCCGTACTGTTAAGAGGGGGTCCGCGCTGGAAAGGTTTGGGTGGAATCAACACGTACACGTCTGTTCCTTTTGCACCACCTTTCCTTTGGCTCTTTGGAGCATTCTCCGTTTCTCTGAATCTCTGCAAAAAGTTTGACTTCGAGTGTTGCTGAACTGGGGCATGCGGTAGTACTGCTCCTCAGAGCAGTAGTACCGCAGGCCCCTGCGGTAGTACCGGCCTTGGGCACGGTAGTACCGCAGGTGCTCGCGGTAGTACCACTTCTCTGACGCGGTAGTACCGTGCCCTCAGGTCTGGCTCAGCAGCACAAGCGGAAGTAGGGCGGATGTAATTTTTTACATCCGCGCCCTACGCGGTAGTACCGCTCCTGGCTTCCGGTACTACAGTGTCGGATTTTTGCATAGATCTTAACTCAGTGAAAGTTGCCACGAATGTATTTTTATATGTCCGTGCCTTCTCAAATCTAGACTATCCCTGCCTTGCAGTAGTACCGCAAGGGGGAGCGGTAGTACCACGCCAGCGGTTCTACCGCCCTCTACTTCATCGCATCAGGGCTGTGTTGGATACTGCTGCATGGGCGGTAGTACTGCAGTGCCTTGCGGTAGTACCGTGGGCCCTTGCGGTAGTACCACGTCTCCGGTGTGGTAGTATCGTGCGTCGCAGGCTGAGTTGGTGGATAACAGTTGGATTTGCTCTTCCATTATAAAAGGGAGTCATCTTCTCCGAGTTGACTTACCTCTTCCACACCCAAGCTCCATTGTTGCTCTAAGCTCCATTTTCACCCGATCTCTCTCCCTAGCCAATCAAACTTGTTTATCTCGTAGGGATTGGTTGAGAAGGCCTATATCTACACATACACCAAGAGATATTTGATTCCCCCACTAATCCCTCGCAGATCTTGTTACTCTTGGGTGTTTGAGCACCCTAGACGGTTGAGGTCATCGCGGAGCCATACTCCATTGTGGTGAAGCTTCATGGTGTTGCTGGGAGCCTCCAATTAAGTTGTGGAGATTTCCCCAACCTTGTTTGTAAAGGTTCGGTCGTCGCCTTCAAGGACACCAATAGTGGAATCACGGCATCTCGCATTGTGTGAGGGCGTGAGGAGAATACGGTGGCCCTAGTGGCTTCTTGGGGAGCATTGTGCCTCCACACCACTCCAACGGAGACGTACTTCCTCTCAAAGGGAAGGAACTTCGATAACACATCCTCGTCTTCACCGACTCCACTCTTGGTTATCACATCCCTTTATTCGTGCAAGCTTATCTTGTGTTACATCCCTTGCTTGCTTGTTTACTTATTGTTGTTGCATCATATAGGTTGCTCACCTAGTTGCATATCTAGACAACCTACTTTGATGCAAAGTTTAAATTGGTAAAGAAAAGCTAAAAATTGTTAGTTGCCGATTCACCCCCCTCTAGTCAACTATATCGATCCTTTTAGTAGGTGTGGTGGCTGTTTTGAGGAAGATATAAGGAGGCTTATGTGTGATAGAGCGTATCATATCACGGGGTTTGGATGCACCGGCGAAGTTTGCACCAACTCTCGAGGTGAGAAAGGGCAATGCACGGTACCGAAGAGGCTAGCAATGATGGAAGGGTGAGAGTGCGTATAATCCATGGACTCAACATTAGTCATAAAGAACTCACATACTTATTGTAAAAAATCTACAAGTCATCAAAACCAAGTACTACGCGCATGCTCCTAGGGGGATAGATTGGTAGGAAAATACCATCGCTCATCCCCGACCGCCACTCATAAGGAAGGAAATCAAAGAACACCTCATGCTTCAGATTTGTCACACAACAGTTACCATACGTGCATGCTACGGGACTTGCAAACCTCAACACAAGTATTTCTCAATTTCACAATTACTCAACTAGCACGAATCTAATATCACCATCTTTATATCTCAAAACAATTATCAAGTATCAAACTTCTCATAGTATTTAATGCACTCTATATAAAAGTTTTTATTATATCCATCTTGGATGCTCATCATATTGGGACTAGTTTCATAACCAAAGCAAACTACCATGCTGTTCTAAAGACTCTAAAAATAATATAAGTGAAGCACGAGAGTTCATCTATTTCTCCAAAATAAAACCACTGCCGTGCTCTAAAAAGATATAAGTGAAGCACTAGAGCAAATGACAAACTACCCCGAAAGATATAAGTGAAGATCAATGAGTAGTCGAATAATTATGCAACTATGTGAAGACTCTCTAATATTTAAGAATTTCATATCTTGGTATTTTATTCAAACATCAAGAAAAACAAAATAAAATAAAATGACACTCCAAGCAAAATACATATCATGTGGTGAATAAAAATATAGCTCCAAGTAAAGTTACCGATGAACGAAGACGAAAGAGGGGATGCCATCTGGGGCATCCCCAAGCTTAGGCTCTTGGTTGTCCTTGAATATTACATTGGGCTGCCTTGGGAATCCCCAAGCTTAGGCTCTTGCCACTCCTTATTCCATAGTCTATCGAATCTTTACCCAAAACTTGAAAACTTCACAACACAAAACTCAACAGAAAATCTCATGAGCTCCGTTAGTATAAGAAAACAAACCACCACTTCAAGGTACTGTAATGAACTCATTATTTGTTTATATTGGTGTTAAACCTACTGTATTCCAACTTATCTATGGTTCATACCCCCCGATACTAGCCATAGATTCATCAAAATAAGCGAACAACACACACAAAACAGAATCTGTCAAAAACAGAACAGTCTGTAGTAATCTGTAGGTTTCGAATACTTCTGTAACTCCAAAACTCCTGAGAAATTAGGACATCCTAAATCATTTGTATATTGATCTAATGCAGTTGGAATTAGTATTTTATCACTCTCTGGTAAAAAATGAAAATTATTCTCATGAGCGCATACTTTATGTTTTTATCAGCAAGATCAAACAACAATCACAGATCCTAAAGGCTTTACTTGGCACAAATACTAATTAAAACATAAAAATACCATCATAACAGAGGCTATATGAATTATTTATTACTAAACAGGAACAAAAATTAAAGGACAAAAATAAAATTGGGTTGCCTCCCAACAAGCGCTATTGTTTAACGCCCCTAACTAGGCATGATGATTTCAATGATGCTCACATAAAAGATAAGAATTGAAACATAGAGAGAGCATCATGAATAATATGACTAGCACATTTAAGTCTAACTCACTTCCTATGCATAAGAATTTTGTGAGCAAACAACTTGTGGGAACAATAATCAACTAGCATAGGAAGGCAAAACAAGCATAACTTTAAAACTTTAAGCACATAAAGAGGAAACTTGATATTATTGCAATTCCTACAAGCATATATTCCTCCCTCATAATAATTTTCAGTAGCATCATGAATGAATTCAACAATATAGCTATCACATAAAGCATTATTTTCATGTTGCATAAGCATAGAAATTTTATTACTCTTCACATAAACAAATTTATTGTCATGGATAATAGTGGGAGCAAACTCAACAAAATAACTATCATGTTCATCATCCAAAGTTTTAGTGCCAAACATTTTAATACATTCTTCTTCTAACACTTTGGCACAATTATCGGAATCCTTATTTTCACGAAAGACATTAAAAAGATGAAGCATATGAGGCAACCTCAATTCCATTTTTTGTAGTTTTCTTTTATAGACTAAACTAGTGATAAAATAAGAAGCTAAAAGATGCTATTGCAAGATCTAAAGATATACCTTCAAGCGCTAACCTCCTCGGCAACGGCGCTAGAAAAGAGCTTGATGTCTACTACACGACCTTCTTCTTGTAGAAAATGTTGGGCCTCCATGTGCAGAGGTTTGTAGGACACTAGCAAATTTCCCTCAAGTGGATGACCTAAGGTTTATCAATCCGTGGGAGCCTTAGGATGAAGATGGTCTCTCTCAAACAACCCTGCAACCAAATAGAAAGAGTCTCTTGTGCCCCCAACACACCCAATACAATGGTAAATTGTATAGGTGCACTAGTTCGGCGAAGAGATGGTGATACAAGTGCAATATGGATGGTAGATAAAGGTTTTTGTAATCTGAAAATATAAAAACTGCAAGGTAACTAATGATAAAAGTGAGCGTAAAGGGTATTGCAATGCTAGGAAACAAGGCCTAGGGTGCATGCTTTCACTAGTGCAAATTCTCTCAACAATAATAACATAATCGGATCATATAACTATCCCTCAACATGCAACAAAGAGTCACTCCAAAGTCACTAATAGCGAAGAACAAACGAAGAGACTATTGTAGGGTATAAAATCACCTCAAAGTTATTCTTTCTGATCGATCTATTCAAGAGTCTGTAGTAAAATAACATGAAGCTATTCTTTCCGTTCGATCTATCCTAGAGTTCGTACTAGAATAACACCTTAAGACACAAATCAACCAAAACCCTAATGTCACCTAGATACTCCAATGTTACCTCAAGTATCCGTGTGTATGATTATATGATATGCATCACACAATCTCAGATTCACCTATTCAACCAACACAAAGAACTTTAAAGAGTGCCCCAAAGTTTCTACCGGAGAGTCAAGACGAAAACGTGTGCCAACCCCTATGCATAAGTTCACGAGGTCACGGAACCCGCAAGTTGATCACCAAAACATACATCAAGTAGATCACGTGAATATCCCATTGTCACCACAGATAAACACATGCAAGACATACATCAAGTGTTCTCAAATCCTTAAAGACTCAATCCGATAAGATAACTTCAAAGGGAAAACTCAATCCATTACAAGAGAATAGAGGGGGAGAAACATCATAAGATCCAACTATAATAGCAAAGCTCGCGATACATCAAGATCGTGCCAAATCAAGAACATGAGAGAGAGAGATCAAACACATAGCTACTGGTATATACCCTCAGCCGCGAGGGTGAACTACTCCCTCCTCGTCATGGAGAGCGTCGGGATGATGAAGATGGCCACCGGAGATGGATTCCCCCTCCGGCAGGGTGCCGGAACAGGTCTAGATTGGTTTTCGGTGGCTACGGAGCCTTGCGGTGGTGGAGATCCCAATCTAGGTTATTTTTTGGAGGATTCTGTATTTATAGGAATTTTTGGCGTCGGGAACAAGTCAGGGGGGTCCCCGAGTCCTCCACGAGATAGGGCGGCACGCCCGGGGGGTAGGGCGCGCCCCCACCCTCGTGGATGGCCCGGGACTCTTCTGGCCCAACTCTTTTACTCAGGGGGCTTCTTTTGGTCCATAAAAAATCATCAAAAATTGGCACGTCCATTGGACTCCGTTTGGTATTCCTTTTCTGTAAAACTCAAAAACAAGGAAAAAACATAAACTGGCACTGGGCTCTAGGTTAATAGGTTAGTCCCTAAAATCATATAAAATAGCATATAAATGCATATAATACATTTTAGATGGATAATATAATAGCATGGAACAATCAAAAATTATAGATACATTGGAGACGTATCAGTGTGCACCTTATATTGTTGGTACATGGATTAGTCAAAATAAATACATTTGTCTTGTGCACTATGAGGATCGTGGGAAGAGATGTACTCCCTCCGTCCGGAAATACTTGTCATCAAAATGTCTAGATACATATCCTTTTATTCATTTTGATAAAAAAATATTTCCGGAGGGAGGGAGTATGTAACATCTCATAGGGAATAATATGGGGGTCCGGGACCTTGCTACGCAAAACGACTCTGTGCTGCTGAAGATACTTCACCGTCTACACTCAGATATCCCGTCTAGGTGGGCTGCCTGGGTTTAGGGTACCCTGGACGGGTGACTCCTTCTCAACTCGCGGGGCTCTGTGCTCGCCGGTGAGCACTGGGCGTGTCTCCGCGGCCTCATGCCACTCTACCGCTCTCTATCCCAGGTTGTGGTGGGGGATGGGAGAATGACGGCCTTCTGGGAGGATAGATGGCTCCCCTGCGGGCCTCTCCGGCTTCCCTTCCCTTCCCTTGCCACCCACACTATCGCCCGAGGTGTCGTTTTTGTGGTGCGAGCCCGGGGCCTCGACGCGGTCCTAGTTCCGCGTCTCTCCTCTGTTGCCGCTGGTGAGCGTCTTCCGGTTCTGCAGATGGTTGGCACGACAACTATGGTTGTCCCGGACGTCAGAACCCTGCCTTTGTGTGGGAAGAAGGGCGGCGAGCTTGCCTCTTCTGCTGTGTACAAGTTGTCGCGGCGAGGCGCTGGCAAACGTGGCCTTCCTCTGGGGGTCCACAGCAACGTCTCGGGTCAAGTTTTTCTCCTGGCTTCTCTCCATGGGAAGAATCCACACCCGCGATGCCTTGATGAAGAAGCATATCATCGAGCTGTCCGGCGCCGGATGCCCGGAGTGCGGGGCGGTGCTGGAGACGCCGGACCACCTCATCTTCGCGTACCGGTTCGCATGCACTTTCTGGGCAGTGCTCGGGATGGACACGGCTGGCTGTTCTACTCGGGATCTCCATCTCTTTGACGCCTCTGCCGCAGTCGGGCCTGCGTTCCCCCGCGCCTTCTCACTGCTCTGCTGCTGGCACCTGTGGAAAAGGCGAAATGCGGTGGTGTTTCGATGGGAGTCCCCTTCCCTTGCTACGACACTGAAAGCCTGTCGAGATGATGTCGTGCTCTGGCGCGGGCGGTTCCGCTCCAGTGAACAAGATCACGTTGATGCCTGGCTGCGAGTGCTTCGCTTGTAATCTACCCCCTCCCCCTCCCCATGTATTGTTGTTGCCCTGACAGTGTTCGCGCGGCTCCGCCGCTGTTCATGATATATCAATAGATTCAGGTGGAGGAGTTCTCCCCCCCCTTGAAAATTCAAAAAAGAAACCCGGCCTTTGTATTTGATGCACACAAGCATATTTTATTATAATTGATGTAGGCCAATGAAACCAAATATCAACAAGCAAAGTACATAACATGGGCAACCACACTTGAACCATTACAAGATATGAAATTAACACCTACGACTAAATTGACTTCTTCTGCAACAATGCCTCCAAAAAGGAATAACGTCCTTGCGTCGTCGTCATTACATCTTGTTGGAGAAGATGGAACAAGAACTTTCATCCTGTGGTTGCCGAGACCAACCAATGAAGGTTGGGACAATGGCAAGGAGACAAGGTCTTCAACAGGGTAACGATGCAATTTTGTCATTGTTGAGCCCAATCAATAAAAGTGAGGACAAGGGTTTTCACCCCGGACATGCAATGTTGCTCCGATCATCATCTTCGCGTCAGATATTCCAATAATTGCACTAGTCAGTACTCCATGCCATGCCGAAAAGGCACTATCACATTGGTGAGAATTCTTCCCACCTTAGACCATCGTCACGGTCACGTTTGAATATTTTCACCCTTCGATGATTTGTTATGCCGTTAGTTTGAGCTCATCACGAACTAAAAAAAACATAAGCGGACATTTAAAGGACATGGCAGGATGGTCAGCTCCATATCACTGTCCACGAACCAGTCCGGGATAAATAAAGTCCGTTCTTGGGACGATGTTGGAAATGCCCTTAGAAACTGGGTTTAGTACCCCCCCCCCCTCCCCCCCCCAAAAAAAACTGGGTTTAGTACATGAGGAGGCGTATTGTGAATTTCGGAAAACGAGAAGCACATAACACGTGTTGCAGCAAAAACAAAAGGAATATGACTGATGGAATGTATCGCTCTCTGTCTCAACCTCTACCATGAAGATCACTTTTCCAATAATAGCACCAGCACTCATCCTAATAGTGGCTACGTGTCACAAGGAGATGGCATTGGATCACTACTAGAAAGGGATGCACCGTTCACATTGTGTGTTTTGACCAAACTTCGCTCTCGCTTTTGATCACATCAAATGTCCATCGAGACCTTTAACCTTTTATATACAAATAAATTGTTTATCTTACATCCACGTGTCGTGCCACAATCACGCACGTGCAAAAGAAACGGGCCTCCATTTCACGGTAGTACTAGTACAAGCTTGCAACGTGTCTTCATCAATATTCTAAGGTATACAAGTTTGAAACAAGCTGATGATAAAGAAATCATCAGGGAAGCAAAGATGTCTCAACTCAACTAGACATCCCTTCACAAAGTATTGATAACAAATCGTGAAGGCATCAAACCTTTACCGACATACGTACCACACAAGACGAGAACGATTCACTCCTTTTGGTCGGTTTCTGCTTGCGATTTCAGCTGGGTTGGTTAGACGAAATAACAATAGTGTCAGCAGGAGCTAATTAATTTGCCCATCTTTGCGTCGAGGTTGAGGTCAGAACATTGCGGCGTACGACAAGGACATCCGGTCAAACAAGCTTTGACGGCTATGCTTCTACGGATGGGTTTGCATTTAGACACGCGTCTCATTTCTGGACGGGGTGTGAAGCCAAGGAATGCGCCATTCTTTCTTTTTCTCCACTCCTCCCATCTTAGGAGCCAGCAAAGATGATATTTGCATTGTTAGTGTCGTGCTGGTTTGGACAAAAAACAAATGCGTGCAAATCGAATGCCATTAAAAAGGACAGGTTTCTGTTTCCTGGCCAAGACGACTGGATCATTCCTAGTAGTATATTCAATGAATGCAATGCAGAGCCAGCCTTTGTACGAGCAGTTCAGATCAAGAAAATCCCCATCACCATCGCTTCACTACTTTTAGTTGACTATCTAAACGGGAGAAGATTTGTATAGGATCTGTCCTTTGGTGAGATCAAATTTTTTGAAGATGCAAACATGTTCAAAAATTCTGAAATTTTTTGGACACACATTTATGTGTGATGTAGAAGCTCAAAAAGTTTCAGTTCCTAATTCGAAATACACCTAAAGGACCAAACAAGACAAAATCAAATGTGAATAGTGTAAAATATTATTCACCCCAAAGCTGACGCTATTCATAATCGGATTTGTCTTTTTGAATCTCTAACTATATATTGAGTTTTGAGCTGGTTTTTTTTTTAAGTTGTAGACATACCCCACAGGTCTGTTGTGTTCTTTTTTCAGATTTTTTTGGATTGTTCAAATATAAAATGTTTGGGTCGATCCTACGATCTCGCTTAAAGGGCAAATTCTATACTAGTCTCCCCCATCTAAACGCGGAATGCTCAGATAAATTTGACCCGAAGACAAAGTTAACTATCTAGAAACCATCTCTAGTAAGGGCATCTCCAACAATAACACGCAAAAATCCTCCCGCATCCGTCCGCGGACACGGATGCGGGAGGCAGCCATCCAACCGTAGCCGCATACATTTTCATAACAACTCGAACCAACCGACTAGTTTATTCAAACAAGTCCAGAATTCATATAAACATGAAGAATTTCATTACAAGTACATTAAAACGTCCCTAGGCAGGCTCTGAAGTATAATTAATACCTAATCTAAATGATCGCCGGCGTATGGTCCCCGTCTCTGGCCATCAGCCCCGAGAACTGAAACTTCACTGTTTTCAGTTCCGTCTCGATGCTCTCCAGCTCCGCCTCCGGAGCCCTGGGAACTGAAGCTGTCCGCCTCGACGTCGCCGCCAAGTGACTAATCAGCCGAAGATGCTCAACCCACCAAGCTTGGCGTCGACGAGAGGGGAGGAGCGGTGGCCTTCCTGGGACACGAGCGGTGGCGACCTACCGTGCACTACTCTTCCTCCCTGTCGGTGGCGCCCGCGGATGTGTCGCCTTCTTTGTAGTCGTGGCACCGGGGCACGGCCTCGGCGATGTCCTCCTTGTCGGTGTCATCGAACAACGCCTCGCCTGCGTCGTCATCGCACCCCTTGCAGGCGGCCTCCACCTGCTGCCAAAACCGCCACCGGGCGACGCGGATCTCGTGGGTAGAGCGGTAGGACTCGAGCAGTGCAACCTGCTCTGCCAGTTCGCTGTCCGGCGCGACCGCCCTGCCGGCGACGACCTACTCCTCCCGTGTAGATGCTCCTGGAGGAGGTTGTGGTTGTAGTTGGCGTTGACCCGCGCCTCCTGAAATTACTCATCCTGCCCCATGTCCATATAATGGGCACGGGCCTCGCCGATGGTCATGGTGCAATGCACCAACGAGGGTGGAGCGGAGGAGAAGGGTGTCGTGAAGGAAGAGGAGGGTGGCGCTGGCTCGTCGGAGGAGGCGTCCTCCATTTGCACATCCTTCGGCTGCCTGCCAGCCTGCCAGTCGGCATCAATGGCGACCATGGCCTTCTTATGCTCTGACATCAGCCCATCCCGGAGAGCTTTGGCGGCGGAGGGATCCATGGTGGGGAGTGGTGTGAAGAGGGATGATTGTGACTATGGCCGGGGCAGCGGTTTATATAGCACCGATGGGCGGCAGAGGGACGAACGGGTGGCACCGAAGGAGACGCCTCAGCAACCACGTGCAATCAATGTGGACGGCAGAAGGACGGACGAGCGACCGTCCTGTCCTTTGAATGCACGGCAGTTGCTTGCACCGAAAAGCGGCGCGGACGACGCTCTCTCAGCCAGCGTGCCGCTTCAATGCCGGCGCCAGTGAGCGGTTGCGTTCGCTCTGGACAGGCATGAGTGCGGGCTCTGACGCACTGGAGCAGTGGTGACCGAAAACACGCGGGAAGGGGTTGGGATTTTTGGTGGGCCGGGGCGGTCAGAAATGGGCTTGGGATCGGTCCAGACTCCCGCAAACCTCCCGCACTTTTGTCTCCGTTTTGTGAGAGAAATCACGCCTGGACTGTCCCGCGGACCAATACAGGACCGCATTGGATGGCTTCCGCAGTCCGGACAACGCAGTCTGGACCGTTGCGGGAGGTTTGTGGGTCGGCGTTGGAGGGGGACCCGCAAACCACATGCATCCGTCCGGACCGTGTTGTCCAGACCATGGGAGCCATCCAACGCGGGCCTGTATTGGTCCGTGGGGGTCCGGATGTGGTTTCTCCCGCAAAATGGAGACAAAAGTGGCGGAGCTTTACGGGCGGACACGTGAAACATAGGAATGCGACACCCCAAACCCACCCAAAACCCTTCCTGAACCTCGCGACTCCATTGTCCCCATTTTCTCTCATTCCTTCTTTCTCCCTTGTCGTCGTCGCCGCTCCACCAACCCGGCCACCACACCACACCCCTAGCGGAAATCTGCGTCTCCACCACCTCTAGCGCTCCAGCAGGCCTCCACCCCGCTTCTCCTTCGTCTCCGTTCAACCCATGTCCTCCGAATGTCCCGCCAGGTACCATCCACTACTTGTAACGCCCCCATAATCATGCTACAGTAAACTCCTACTAATGACTGCCAAGTCATCACAATTATTTTGCTAATCATCACTTTGTTCCAAATCAAATTCATATTCATATTCAAATTTCATGTCAAATTTTTTTCTTCAAAAATAAAACAAAAATGTTGGTCGGGTTGCAAATATTCACTAGCTAATTATAAGGTGGCAACCAACATCATTTGGCTCTCCCTTTAATCCCTAGGAAAATATAAGTGGCCCAATAGCATATTAATTGACCTATTCAATTTCTAAAAGTGCTTGAACAATTACATTGGCTCTAAAACATTTTTTTGCAACACCACAATGTTGTTCTCGAATGGTGTGCCAAGTTTCAAGTTTTACTAAATTCATTTTTGTCACTCAAATAAATACGAACAGTGGCTAACTGAAATACATAAAAGGGAAAATAGAAAATGGCCCAACTAAACTGCACTGTGCACTTAACCGGCCCAGTGAATAGTGGAGCCCAGCCCGACTCCCCTGTTTTCTTCCTCCCCTGTTCACGAGAGACTCGGTGGACACCGCTGTGACGCCCCGAGACCGACGCTTCAGAAGACTTTCATATTTTCGTGATCACCATGTGTTTTATTTTTGCTTGCTCCATTTTTTTGCATTGCATCATGTCATCATGCCATCATGTCATAAATCTTTTGCATCTCAACCAAATAAACTGTATGGATCTTTGATTCATTTAAGTCGAGAGAACTCACATGGTGGTTTCTCTTTAAACATACCCTCCCGATATTTAGGGAGATATTATAAAATATTCCATTGTTTTGGAATCACCCATGAACCCACTTGCATATTAAATCCTTGGCCTTTTCTTCTTCAAGTTTCGACTCTCTAGCCTTGCCAATATTTCTTTTACCATTTTTCGGAGCTCTACCAAAATTCTCAACATTTTTGGATACTCCTAAAACCTCGTCCTAGTTCAAACCCATTCGAATTAAATTCAAATGAGTTTGAATCCTTATCATTCGATCTTGCCACTTCTAATTTTCTTAGACCATGCACGTTTTTGTGAGTCCGGGGAAATTATCCCCATGCACAAAATCCTTCCCTAACCCTCTCTTTCTTTTCCTCTCTCTAATTTATTTTCTGTTAAAGAAAATAAGTTATTTAAGAGAGAGGGAGATATAGCAGCAGTGCCCCTTGGGCCTCACTGTTCAAGCTCAGCAGGCCACGAGGCCCAGCAGAAGCCAGCCCACTTAAAACCCTCAACCCTAGTCGATCGCCCTCGGTCCCTCCTAGCGCCGCCAGAGGGATCGAGAGATCCCTCGACCTCTCCCCTCTGCCCGATCCCCACTTCCCCTCCTCTCGTCCTCCCCGCGCCTGGCCCTCTCCTCCCAGAGCCTTCCCGAGCGCCATGGCCGCCACACGCTCCCTGCAGCCACCTGCGCCTCGCTCCCTCTCCCCATCCCTCCAGTGCCGCCGTCGCCCCGCCTCCGTTCGGCTCCCACGCCGGAGGCCGCCGCAGCGACCCTGCCGGCCCGGAGCGCCGCGCCTCCGCCCCTGCCATGGACACCGCGCCTGTCTTCGTCGCCACCAGCAGGAGCCCCATGGCTTTCACCGCCGTCCTGCCTACTCCGTTGGAGCTCCCCGACGCCGGATCAGGAGCTCCGCCTCCCTGCTTCGCCACGCCTACGCCGGACCAGCTCATCGGAGCTCTCAACGCTGGCGATCTCCAGGAACTTTTTCCTCGCGCCTCTTCTTCCTTCTCTTTCTCTCCTCTACCTCTGATCTCTCTCTTGTTCTCTGTAACAGGAGACCACCTCATGGCCGCCGAACCCTTGCTTCGCCTCGGTTCCCACCTGAGACGTCGTCCAGCGCCCGGATCAGCACCTCCCTCCGTTCCCTGCACCGTTGCATCTCTCGGATCAGCGCCTCGGTTCTCATGCACCTCTGGTGCTTGCTGCATGGATGCCAAGGCCGTCGTTGCCTTTGCCTAGTGTTTCCGCCACTGTAGCGGGCACCACATACGCAAACCCTCTTCCTTCGGACGTGACCGGTTCTTTTTGTCCTAGACACTGTTGATGGAAGCCTCTTGTGTTGTTTCGTATTTGGGTCATGTCAAGTTTGTTTCCAAGACCCTTTCGTGGAGTGTCGTCTAGTCCCACGGCGACTGAGGGATTCGAAGACGGTCAAGTTCCTCTCCGAACGTGAACCATCACCGTCGCCAAGATCAAGAGTACCTCTACGGATCGCCAAGTACCCCAACGGCAAGATCACAAGGACCCTGGGTACAACTACACGGTGATGCGTCAAGTACCTTTTCGCAAGAACAAGTTCCTCTACGATATGTGTACAACTACCGTCGTCCCGAAAACGTTAGATTCGTCAAGTACCTTTCCGGAAACGAACGTGTACCACTACATCCACTTTCATCGTCGAGGATTGATAGTACCACTACTTCTACTACCGTTGCAAGAACGACTACTTCCTCTACTTTCCTAGACGAAATCGTTTCGCCCCAAAAAACGCACGCTTCGAAGGTATACCGCCGAGACAATCACCGTGGACGAATGCATGTGTGTTGTATGAGATGCATGTTTAGATGTTGTATTCGCCCATGAACGTTAGTTGTTCCTCCTCGTTGCCCTGCCGTCCACCCGTGGGAACCCGGTAACCGGGATCACCCCATCATCTTTTGCACGCTCCCGCCACACTTCCTTTGCACCGGTATCTCCATGAGCTATCGGATCCAGAATGTCGCCATGCTAACATTTCCGTTTCGCCGCCGTGGCACCCCTTTTCCTTCCGCCATGGCGACAAATGCTTCATATCTATGTTCATATCAACATTTTCATAATTATTGCATAAAACTTGCACATGTCATCCGCATCATGATAACAACATTTATAATGGTTAAAAATTGTTGTTTGCTTCAATTGCTAAATGACATGTGGGGATTTACCGGAATGGCTATTTGTTGTTTGCGGCCTCACTTAAAATTGCCTAAAGTGTGTAGTTACTTTTGCCTCACCTCTTGCCATGTTTAAACAACATTTAATTGTGTTGACTAGTTTAAATGGGAGAGAACTAAATAATTAATTGTGGTGTTTCTTCAATATGCAACTCGTTGCATATTGAACTCCACTTAATTTGTAGTATTGTTTGATGTTCTTTGGCATGCCATGCCTCTTTAAACCGGACATGCATCATATTTGGTTGTGCATCATGCCATGTTTATGTGATGGGTGTTTTACTATGTTGCTTGCTTCTTTCCGGGTTGCTTCTCTCATTAGCTTCGGTTTCGTTTCGGAGTTGTGAGGATCCGTTCGACTATGTCCGCTTGTCTTCTTCATGGACTCGTTCTTCTTCCTTGCGAGATCTCAGGCAAGATGACCATACCCTTGAAATCACTTCTATCTTTGCTTGCTAGTTGCTCGCTCTATTGCTATGCCGCGATACCTACCACTTGATATATCATGCCTCCCATATTGCCATGTCAAGCCTCTAACCCATCTTTCCTAGCAAACCGTTGTTTGGCTATGTTACCGCTTTTGCTCAGCCCCTCTTATAGCGTTGCTAGTTGCAGGTGAAGATGAAGTTTGTTCCATGTTGGAACATGGTTATGTTGGGATATCACAATATCTCTTATTTAATTAATGCATCTATATACTTGGTAAAGGGTGGAAGGCTCGGCCTTATGCCCGGTGTTTTGTTCCACTCTTGCCGCCCTAGTTTCCATCATACCGGTGTTATGTTCCTTGATTTTGCGTTCCTTACACGGTTGGGTGTTATGGGGACCCCTTGACAGTTCGCTTTGAATAAAACTCCTCCAGCAAGGCCCAACCTTGGTTTTACATTTGCCTCACCTAGCCTTTTTTCCCTTGGGTTTCCGGAGCCCGAGGGTCATCTTTATTTTAACCCCCCGGGCCAGTGCTCCTCTGAGTGTTGGTCTAACCTGTCAGCCGCCGATGTTCACCAGGGACAACTCTGGGCTGGCCTACCGGAAGTTTGGACAATCCGGTGTGCCCTGAGAACGAGATATGTGCAGCTCCTATTGGGATTTGTCGGCACATCTGGGCAGCTTTGCTGGTCTTGTTTTACCATTGTCGAAATGTCTTGTAACCGAGATTCTGAGTCTAATCGGGTCTTCCTGGGAGAAGGAATGTCCTTCGTTGACCGTGAGAGCGTGTGCTGGGCTAAGTTGGGACACCCCTGCAGGGTTTGAACTTTCGAAAGACGTGCCTGCGGTTATGGGCAGATGAGAATTTGTTAATGTCCAGTTGTAGAGAACTTGACACTTAACTTAATTAAAATGCATCAACCGCGTGTGTAGCCGTGATGGTCTCTTTCCGGCGGAGTCCGGGAAGTGAACACGGTTCTTGTGTTATGCTTGAACGTAAGTAGCTTCAGGATCACTTCTTGATCACTTCTAGTTTCACGACCGTTGCTTTGCTTCTCTTCTCGCTCTTATTTGCGTAAATTAGCCACCTTATATGCTTAGTGCTTGCTGCAGCTCCACCTCACTACCTTTCCCTACCCATAAGCTTAAATAGTCTTGATCTCGCGGGTGTGAGATTGCTGAGTCCTCGTGGCTCACAGATACTTCCAAACAGTTGCAGGTGCCGATGATACCAGTGCAGATGACACAACTGAGCTCAAGTGGGAGCTCGATGAAGATCGTGTTCGTTGTGTTGTTTCGTTTCCAGTTGATCAGTAGTGGAGCCCAGTTGGGATGATCGGAGATCTATCATTTGGGGTTGTCTTCTTTTATTTTGGTTCCGTAGTCGGACCTTGTTTGTATTCTGGATGATGTATGTTTAACTTGCATTTGTGTGAAGTGGCGATTGCAAGCCAACTCTTTATCCCTTTCTTATTCAGTACATGGGATTGTGTGAAGATTACCCCTCTTGCGACAAAGCTATCATGCGGCTATGCCTCTAAGTCGTGCCCCGACACGTGGGAGATATAGCCGCATTGTGGGTGTTACAACCGCGCGCTCGTCCGTGGCCATGGATGGCCACGTGCCGAGCATCCAACCCTCCCCGGCGACTACTTGACCCGCCCTCGACCCCTCCGGAACCCTAATCCCCCCTCTTCCTCTCCCACCTTGCGCCGCTCTCTCCTTCTAGCGCAAGGCGGAGCCGCCGTTGGCATGCCTCACCTCACCCGCGTGCTCTACGTCGTTCTCATGCCCGGGGACCGTGCCCCACAGCCTCGTTGTGCTCTGCTACGTCATCTACACCTACGAGAACAAGCTGGAGGCCACTCCATCGCCGGATCCTCGTCGTCATCTACCTCCGCCCCGTCGATCTGCCACTGTCGCTGCACCTCGGCCTCCCCAAGTTGACTGCGAGCACCGCTGTGAGTCGTCGTTCATTTTCCCTCTCTCCCCGTTGCTCAATCTAGTCATCGTAGCACCTTTCCTGCTGAACTCGTGTGAGCACCGCCTCGAAACCCGACGCCGTCGATGAATCTGACCACGCCAGTCCCCACCCTCGCGCCACCTGCGTACGAGCTCCGGCGGCCGCCTCGCCCCGCTGCGCGTCGCCGCCCCACCCTTGCGCCCGACCGCGCCCAGGACCGCTTCCGCCGATGCTGCCTACGCTACCTACCGCTCCTACCTTTCCCCCCGCAGCCCGCTGCTGCTACCGCATGCTCGCACTAGGCCGCGCTCGACCACGCGCGCGTCCGCTACCTCCTGCGCCTGCACACCTCCTCCTTCGTCGTCTGCCGCTCGCTTCGCCGGCGCCTCCGCATGCCCCTATTGCTCGTCGGCCCCTGTGCCGCCCGTCGCCGCGCCCCTGCCTGCCTGCCTCCGCGCGCGCAGCCTCCCCTGCTGCCTCCGCCGCCTGCCCGCGCCATGCCCCGCTCGCGCCGCCCGCCCGCACCGGCCACCGCTCATCGGGCCATGCCCCTTGCCCCGCGTCGCCCGCCTCCGGCCGCTGGCCCCTGCGTCGCTCCCAGTCGGCCTGGCCCGCCCGGGCACTAGCGCCCGGTGCCCATGCCCGCGCCCAATCCCCGTTTGTGGCCTGGGCCTATGACAATGGGCCCCACACCCCTTTTCTAAAAAAGGAAATAATGAAATTAATTATTTAATTAATTAACCAATTAATTAGCTTAATTAACTTTGTTTAGTTTACCTAATTAACTTGATTAGTTAATTAAAATTATTAGTTAGTTACTACTCAATGACAGACGGGCCCCACTGCCCGGTTTAACCAGTCAATGGTCAGTGTTGACCACTGACGTCACGATGAGATCATGCTGGTGCAATAACTTTGTTTTAGAATTAATAATACTTTCAGAATGTTGTTAAATCTTTCGAAAAATCATAGAAATTAAACCGTAACTCCGATGAAAATGTTTTCTACATGAAAGTTGCTCAGAATGACGAGACGAATCCGAACACGCGGCCCGTTCATCCGACACACATCCCTAGCATAGCAAACATCAAACTTTTCCCCTCCGGTTCATTTGTTCAAAAATCCCAAACTTCGGGAAAGCATTCTCGGATGTTACCCCCCTTCGCCGGTAGCGTGTAGCACCGCGTTAGAACACGTCTAGCTCTGCCTATTATCCTGTTATGCTCTTGCTTGCTATGTATTTACTGTCCTCCCCCCTCTTCTCTTCGGTAGACCTCGTGATGGTTGCCGATACCACTGCGATCAACTACGTCACCGACGCCCCCTCCTTCTCGTGTGAGCAACCAGGCAAGCCCCCCCTTTGATCGTCAGATATCGCCTACTCTTCTCTCTACTTCTTGCATTAGAGTAGTGTAGCATGTTACTGCTTTCCGTTAATCCTATCCTGATGCATAGCCTATCCTTGCTACTACTGTTGATACCTTTACCTGCAATCCTAATGCTTAGTATAGGATGCTAGTTTATCATCAGTGGCCCTACATTCTTGTCCATCTGCTATGCTATGCTATACTATCTGGCCATGATCACTCGGGAGGTGATCACGGGTATATACTATATACTTATACATGATACATGTGGTGACTAAAGTCGGGTCAACTCGTAGAGTACCCGTGAGTGATTCACGGATTGGGGGCTGAAAGGACCTTTGTCCTGACGGCCCTCTGGGTGGATCTTTGTGGCGGAGCGACAGGGCAGGTTGAGACCACCCAGGAGAGAGGTGGGTGTCGGGGATATACTCGGCGGCGTAAACCGGCCGGAAGTATAACCCGGCTGGACTTGGCAGTTTACTTGAGACCCGGTTTACACTTGGTGATTCACTGGCAACCCGCCCTGACCTGGCGGTTTACAAGCAACCCGCCGGAACATTATGACACACTGGTGACCCGGCGGACGGGTCAGATGAATGACAAGGCCCAAGGCCCAGAAGGCCGGTTTATCTTAATGGTGGGCCGGTTTAAGAGGAAAGGCGTGAGGAATATTTACCTTACAAGGAGTTAAGACCCGGACTTGTATCCGGTTTGTATTAGAGATAGACTAGTCCTAATTCTAATAGGACTCCACATGTAACCCGCCCCTTCAACATATATAAGGAGGGGCAGGGCTCCCCTAAAAAGGGACAAGATTCACAAGTTCCACAAGTTGGACAAGTTAGGTTTAGACAATAGCTCTCGAGATAGAGCACTCTTGTAACCGTGATCATCATCATCAATATCAATGAAGCAGGATGTAGGCTTTTACCTCCGCCGTGAGGGGCCGAACCTGGGTAAAACATCGCGTCTCTCGTCCCGCTCAACCCCTCTCAAGCTACCACATAGACGCGTTGGCCTCGCGACTAAGTCCTGACACTAAGGACATCTGCCGTGACAATTCCACGACAGTTGGCGCCCACCGTGGGGCCTGCGCACGGTGGTGTTGAGTTCTTGGAGGGATCTTTCTCAGGGATCGAGAGGTTCATGATCAATCCGAACGACCATGGACAGAGTCGGCAAATTTATTCTTGGGAGATCAGAATTATGGTAAAAAAAATTTGGAGCCAGCAGATACAAGATCCGTAGAGTTGTTAGGGTTTGGCTGTGGCGCCTCATGCGTTGCACGGTGACCCATTGGATTCGAGCACAGATCGTTTTGTTCGTTACACATGAGACCGGACAAGAGTCTGATTCAATGTCACCAAGTAATCAGTATCCGGGTCAAACTGCTTCTCCTCTTTATGTCCACATCAGTACGGATGAAGGCTGATAATGAGTGTTTAATCCGGCTGCAAAAAAAATCCAAGGAATCAACTAGTACTTGCACTAGTACGTGACCAAGACTAGTACTAATTGAGTGCCGCATTATTTAAGTACTACTACATCTACAGCCACGAAGGCACCTACCAGATCATGGATAAAGAGTGTTTTTCCTCCGCGGTGTCCAGAGCGATCAGCAATCTGATGGCCGTGTTCATCGAGTCCTGGTTCTAAAAAGGAAAGGGAACAATTCCATCGGAATAAGAGAAGAAAGAAGCCAGACTCGATCTCTGAGCTGCCCCCATGCATACCTCGCGTCGCTTTGCTGTTCCTCGGTACCAATAGCCGTTCCGCCCGTGCACCCGCCTCTGATTCACTTTGCACCGGCCCCGTCGGGCTGTGTCAAACCGGCCTCTGAACCGCCAAGTGCCGTGTTGAAGTCATTGCCGGTTTACCTCACTGCGTTCCTTCGAGCTACCCCCGCCGACGGTTCGTCCCCTCTGTGGCCGATGCCACCTCGTCGCACCATGTTTTGATCAGGAGAAGGTCACGTGGAGACATCAGACATTTGATATGTTTTGATCCCAGTATCCACGTTCATCCGACAAAAAAATCAGGTGACATCCATCTAAGTTTATTTATTAGTGCATATTGTTTTTGTCAAAGAACAATTACTTTGATCTGTATATTTTTGTATACAGGATAATTATTCACTACAAATGTGGTTTATACCACGGTATGGTGCACGGGCTGATAATGCTCCACCCGGCGATAATCCGTGACATATTACCCGTTGAATGGACGCGCACAAGTCGTCGCCCTTGCGGCCCGGTTTACATCGACTTGCCGGGATCGCGTTTGATTGTTGTTCAATGGACGTGCACAAAGCTGCCGCCTCTGCGGACCCGGTCTACATTAATTCGTCTGTCCGTGCCGGTTTACAACACCGGTACTGATTTTCGCCGTCCGCACCGGCTTGCAATGCCGTGACATGCGGCTGACTCATCTGTCTGAGCTGCCTCTGATACTGTGGTCGTCTTTGCTGTCTGTTTCTCGCAGCCTGGTCTACATCAACATACCGGGCCGCACCTGTCTGCATGAGCTGTTTATTGAGTATGAGCAAGTCACAGCTTAGGTAGCCCGGTTTTTCTTCCAATAAATTGGAGGCAAATTATCATCCAGCCACAGTCTGCACTGGATGGATCAATGGACATGCGCACAAATTGCTGCCACTACAGTTTGGTCAAACTTCAAACAGCCAGTCGGAAGGAACCATTGGCCGAGTTATTGACACGGCTCATACGGGATCATTTATAACCCGCCGCAGTCACCTCAATCTTCTGTGGATTTACATCGCGTTGTTAACACCGATGATATATACCTTCTGCTATGGTCAAGTACGGAGAATCTCAAGACAACTCCTTGAGTCATCTTAAGACTCAGGGGCTACGATGATATGACGCAGCAAGTCTTGCCAGTTTCAGCAAATTCAAGTGCCCTAGGATGTTGAAGGGAAACCCGGTCCCGGAGGCTAATGTTATATTTATGAAAATTTAAAGGCCGTCAGAAATATTCCGGCTCACAATGATACTTCCGGTTTATAATCCGGTTCAAGGGAAATCTATTCTCCCACAAAGCTCTGAAGCGCTCAAATCCGGTTTAAAAATGTCCGGTTTAAAAAGGAATTAACTTCTCGCAAGTTCGAGTTGAAAGGCTGTCAGAAAATTTCCGGCTGAAAATGAAGATTCCGGTTTGCAATCCGGTTTAAGGGAAATTTGTTCTCCTACATAGCTTTGATGCTCTCAATATCCGGTTCAAAATCCCGGTTCAAGAAGGATTTATCTCTTGCAAAAAGTTAAAGGGTGCCAAAGAGGACCTGCTGCCATGATGCGCGGTTCAAACATGGGTATCATGCCTTATTGGCTTATCATATTATTGATCACTTGGGGGCTTGGTCATGTCTGAACCATAGTCACACCTCTTGATCGGCCTAGTGCCACAGCATCAGTTGGGGGCTTTGGTCGTGTCCGAACCAATGCAACACCTTTTTGATAGGCGAAAGCCACCAGATCACTTGGGGACTTGGTCATGTCTGAACCAGTCACGCCTCTTGATCGGCCTAAGGCCACAGAATCACTTGGGGGCTTGGTCGAACCCGAACCATTGCCATGCCTCTTGATCGGCATAATGCCACTGTTTCATTTGGGGACCTGGCTGACTTGAACCATAGCTACGCCTATCGGGGGCTTGGTCATGTCCGACCATGGTAACGCCATTTGATCGGCTCAGTAAGCCTCTTTTTGCAAATGGTTTTATCATTGCCTTTGCTTGAAATTTTCTTTGATAGATATTTCTTTTATTTTTGTTGCGTTTTTAAACTGACATTGTTAATCCGGTTCAACTGTCAATTACAAATTGTCGGAACACAGACAAATCTTAATCCGGAGACTATCTACCCGGTTTGGTTTTAAGTTACCATCCTATTATGGAGTAAACCGGTGTTTATCAACCCGGCTCGGCTTTCAACTACAAGTTGTCAGTACACAATCAAATTATAACCCGGAGACTATCAGCCCGGTCTGGTTTGACTACGAGTCGCCGGTATTATATATGGTTAAACCGGTGTTTATCACAACCCGGTACGGTTTTATCATAAACCGGCACAATATGGAAGGAGTTATCAGTACTCAAGATTCGGGTTATCACCCTTACTACAAAAAGTTGGTAAATCAACAATGTGATTCAATGTCACAGGTATGATATGTTTCATATTTGATTATTCTTAAGTGCAGCCTTGGTTATAAACCCAGGTTATATGTTGGACATTATGACCCGTCCGGCGGTAAACTGCCAGGACATTTTAAACTTGTTGTATGCAGAAACAGGTTGAATAAAGCATGATTATAAGTCACCGTTGTTTATTAAACCGGCCCAGCTTTCGACTATATGTCGCCAGTATGATGATAAATTATCTGGTGTTTCTTAAACCGGCCTGGCTTTAAGACGATAAATCGCCAGTCTATGATGAGAAATTGTTCGGTGTTTATTAAACCGGCCTGGCTTTGGACTATAAGTCGCCAGTATATATTTGGATTGCGCCATTGGAATCATGCGCTTATTGGGTTATATTATTCAAATAGCCAAACTTGGCTGGATTTTCATTATGATATTGAATGAATAAGGTTTTCATACCGGATTATATTTCTTGAATAGCCAACATGGCTGGATTTTATTATGATCATTAATAACCGGTATTATTGAGGATTTCAAAGTCGCTTTAGCGCAATGGCTATTATTTTATCAAAGGATATGATTTATTTTACAATGGAAGGAATAGTTCCATATCGCTGCAGGCTTACAACCCGGCACTTGGGGGCTACATTATTCAAATTGAGATTACATGCAAGTCTCATGTCGCTGCAAGCATGCACCATGACACTTGGGGGCTAATGCAAAGTCATTTTTTGCTCGTCTTATTGAAGACCCGACTCATCACATCATAATGAGCCGGCCCTTGGGGGCTACCAATTGCTCCTGTCAACAATTCAAGTCTACATGATCATATCTACAAAGTCCCTGCTCATTATTGCATAATGACCCGGCCCTTTGGGGCTACACATCACTGCTAAAATCTACATAATTATATTTACAAAGTTCCTGCTCATTATTGCATAATGACCCGGCCCTTGGGGGTTACACTGGTTGAAGTTTTTATAAGCAATTACAAGTCCCAGGTTGCTGCAAGCATGACAACCCGACACTTGGGGGCTACATATATGGAGTATTCAGTTTTTAGATGAACAAACCAGATTTCTTCAAGGTTGAAACACTTATTGGAGCAAGTCTTAAGTTATCACTATGTTCTCCTCTTAAGACTTGGGGGCTACAGGTATTATGCATATAAAGGAGGAACATCTTCATTTTATCAGTTTTGAGCAAATCAGGAAGATCAGTTACATGACCCGGTGTCGACAACAATTATGACCCGGTGCCGTCAATATTTGTAAACCGGTAATGATAAACCGACAAGTTCAAGTCTTAAACCGGACTTCCCAGAAGGAGGAAATAACAAGGACTTAAGGGTGATCAGGTACCGGTTTACAAGAATTCTTAACCCGGAGCATAATCTGTCAAATTTGCTCTTGTGTTTGTTTTACATGATCAGTTTAACATGGATAAATCCAAATTAAACTGGGGGCTAATGTCGGGGATATACCCGGCGACGTAAACCGGCCAGAAGTATAACCCGACTGGACTTGGCAGTTTACTTGAGACCCGGTTTACACTTGGCGATTCACTGGTGACCCGCCCTGACCTGGCGGTTTACAAGCAACCCGCCGGAACATTATGACACACTGGTGACCCGGCGGACGGGTCAGATGAATGACAAGGCCCAAGGCCCAGAAGGCCGGTTTATGTTACTGGTGGGCCGGTTTAAGAGGAAAGGCGTGAGGAATATTTACCTTACAAGGAGTTAAGACCCGGACTTGTATCCGGTTTGTATTAGAGATAGACTAGTCCTAATTCTAATAGGACTCCACATGTAACCCGCCCCTTCAACATATATAAGGAGGGGCAGGGCTCCCCCAAAAAGGGACAAGATTCACAAGTTCCACAAGTTGGACAAGTTAGGTTTAGACAATAGCTCTCGAGATAGAACACTCTTGTAACCGTGATCATCATCATCAATATCAATGAAGCAGGATGTAGGCTTTTACCTCCGCCGTGAGGGGCCGAACCTGGGTAAAACATCGCGTCTCTCGTCCCGCTCAACCCCTCTCAAGCTACCACATAGATGTGTTGGCCTCGCGACTAAGTCCTGACACTAAGGACATCTGCCGTGACAATTCCACGACAGTGGGCCTGGCCCTGGTCGGCGTTCGCGATTACTTCAAAATAACACGCTTAACGAGATCTTGGTATTTGATCTGAGTCTGGCCACTGGCCTATACGCACTAACCAACACACACCCTTCCAAGTGCCAGATACAACCGGTGATCGCTCTCTCACAGGGCGGCGAGGGGAGGATCACCGGGTAGGATTATGCTATGCGATGATACTTGGTGAACTTACCATCTACTCTCTTCTACATGCTGCAAGATGGAGGCTGCCAGAAGAATAGTATTCGATAGGACTAGCTATCCCCCTCTTATTCCGACATTCTGCAGTTCAGCCCACATATGCCCCCCCTTTTCCATTTGATACCAATGCATGCATATGTAGTGTAGCTCCTTGCTTGCGAGTACTTTGGATGAGTACTCACGGTTGCTTTGCTCCCCCTTTTCCCCCTTTCTATATCCGATTGTTGCGACCAGATGTTGGAGTCCAGGAGCAAGACGCCACCGTTGACGATGACTCCTACTACACTGGAGGTGCCTACTACTAAGTGCAGGCCGCTGACGACGACCAGGAGTAGTTTAGGAGGATCCCAGGCATGAGGCATGCACCTCTTTCGATATGTATCCATGTTTGTGCTAGCCATCTTATGGCAACTTGTTTAACTTATGTCTGTACTCAGATATTGTTGCTTCCGCTGACTCATCTATGATCGAGGTCTTGTATGCGAGCCCTCGAGGGCCCTGGCTTGTAATATGATGCTTGTATGACTTATTTTATTTGAAGAGTTGTGTTGTGATATCTTCCCGTGAGTCCCTGATCTTGATCATACACGTTTGCATGTATGATTAGTGTACGATCAAATTGGGGTCTTCACGAGTTGGTATCAGAGCCGACTGCCTGTAGGAATCCCCCTTCCACACACCTTGGCCGAAGTTGAGTCTAGACATTGAAAAAAAAAGTTTTACTAACATGGATGTTTGTCTTACGGGCCCACGTCGCCATTGGGTGGTATTAGGATCTTTTATTCCTCATCTATACTCTGGGACTCTGATCTCTCTTCTATTCAGGTTAAAAGATTTTGCTAACTCTAACTCTAGGTTCTCGTAATTACTTCCTTCCGGAGAGCCCCTTATTACAGATGATCGCCTACTGCACCAGAGGATTCAGAAGACCCTCTCCGAAGTTATCTCGAGAACTTGTGCTCATTGCTTTTGCAATTCCCTTCCACCGTCAACCCCTATAGATAACTACATGCACTTGCCATTCTTACCTTAGTCCCCAGTTGCTCTTGTTATTACGAGATACCTCAAAATACTCGTTGTTGTTCCGAAAATCCTTGTGCCTACTGACTGACAGTTCCTTGTCACCTGAATACACCTACAAATTAATCCTCGCACAGACCAAGGATTTTTTTCTCCCCAGTTGTTCATGTGTTTCACCAAAGTCTTCGAAATACTAATTGATCTTCCAAAAATCCTCAACCGCCAGTTGTTCTTGAAATTCTTGCTTGCTTGCATTATGGTTAATCCCATAAGTATACAAATACTAGTGGCATCCTTGGTCACTATCATTTTTGAGTCCATTGATTCAATAAGTTGCAAATGTTCACAATCATCAGTCGAATCCTAGGATTATCCTTCCAGCTCAGACGTCATTTTAAACTTGAGCTAGATCTCGACCAACCAAATTGCCATTGATTATACCCCTAAGGCTATTCAACTTATCCATCCCTCATCAGAGCATTGCTTCTGATCCCTTGTCTTGGAATTCATAATTCTTTGCATTTGAGCTTTGAGTTAGTCAGTTGTTTCTATAATCTGACCTCCTTGCACTCTTTCTTCCTCTAGTTGAGTACCGATGCTCACATCAGATCCCTTGTGGACCACCAGACCCTTTATCGGATTTTATCCGACCGTGTCCTTCATATTGAATAACCTTGTGAGCCTTTCCATGGGTATATAACGCTTTGGTAAATTGTATCCTCTGATTTGTGAACCATGCTCTACTTTCGAGCTTGTATTATTTACTCCAAAGTTTGTGCTATATGTTCCTAAGATGCTCTGATGGGTTGAACCTACGCCTTCCCTAATCCGTGTGAACCCGAAAGATTTCACGGGTCATACTTATCTGGTATTGCACCAGGTAAAGATTTCAACAACTAATGTCATTTTCGAAATGCGAGAGGTGAATGGAAGGTTATACATTGAAGAAGTGGGAGTCGACCTTGAACTTTGTGTTCATGCCCATGGACACGATGTATATCCTATCATGGAAGCTTCTTGTAATAATAACTATTCCCTTGATATAATATCATTTGGTATATGTGAATTGAGCATTTGCAATCGTGGTTCCGACCATGATTGTTCTCCTTTGAATCCATTTCTCAGACAAGATGAAGTACTTGTCTTCTACAGATCATTTAACGTGTCCACCCTCTACTCTGCTCTACCGTCGAGTATTACACACTGGTATCTCGAGAATATCATGGAACTGCATAACTTCTTATGGATTCTTCATCAACTGTTATTTCTCACCGATTCCAATTTTCCTGGGTTCTGGGTTGTCGTTAACCGAGAACACTGAATTGTGAATCGAGTTCGCACTCCGATTCGATAACTCTAAGTAATTTTCGTTGCTTACAAGTTTAATAATCCTTCAAGTCATCCCAAGCCTTATCGGCTATATCATTATCGTGCTAAATTTTAACTGTGCTACCTGGTCCTTCTTCCCTGAGCACAATTTTCGACGATGAGCTAAGCTTACGTCGATTTTCCTCGTCATATCATTTCACCTTGAACAGCAAGCTTGATTTCGAGTTTGTGTCGTACCCGTGGTTCCAATAACCTTTCGCTTCGTCATTCCTTTGACTTGATGTCATTCCAATTGATTACACCTTCATGAAATCTCTCGACAATGTGTCGTGATCATCATCAGCATTCTGAGCTCTTCCAGGATATCAATTGAATTCATGATGAGAAATACCATCCTTGCCCTTGATGATTTGTGTTGTCATCGACCACTTTATTGCCTCCCCTCCAACACAAACTTGTTCGTGTTCTGTGTTATACCTTGAGTTCCTTGCTATCCAGCTTATGTTATGTTCTACCTTGGCGTATCACCATCCCTTATGTCAAGAACGTTGTTAGAATTTCACCACCTCTTAAGAATTCTTGATACAGGTGATACTTCTTGCCATATCCGTTCATCCCTTGGTCCCCGTGTTGTTTCTAACCGGAAAACCGACAATTGAACTATGATGCGCCACTTCAAAAGTTCTAGCAACCCTATTGCTTTGAAGTTAATGGTCGATATTTCATTCTTAGACCATTGGTTATCAAATCACCATTCTAACATTGATCATGCTACCTCTGCCCATATTTCGGGCGCAACTTTCAACCAATGTTTAATTGTGTGTGTTTTCATCGAGCATACATCATTATATCATTTGATCCGACTAATGTTATCTCCTTGTTCACATAATTGTTGAAATCCATCTTGTCAAAAATCTCGATGAATTGACGCTGAGTCCCTCGGCCACCTCCCCATCCTCTCCTTGGTTTAATGATGAACTCTTGTTTCGGAACTCGCTTCCATAGTTCATTTCCCGATAATCTTGCAATGCCATCTCATCAATTTGTGTTGCACCTTTTTCTTCTCAGGCATCCTGAGTCTGAGGTATCCTGACACCAATCAGATTTGAATCTCGGTCATATATGATGGTTGGAATATATTTCCAAAGACTTATAACATTGGTCTTTATATGACCCGGTAAGGTGATGTCATTCCGAGCACACCTGGCCGGAGGACCTCTTGTTATCATTTCCTTTTTAGCAAGGTTAGCCATTCTTCCATGAGGAAATTCTAAGACTTATTCTATAAGTTGTTCCTGGTGAATCCTTTGAGTATCCAAGGTCCGACCTTGCTTACAAACCATGTCAATGCTATCTCTAAGCATGTCTGTGGTACTTTGATTTTCAATAAAAACATTTGTAGCACAATGCTAAATTTTTCTTATCAATTATCCAAACACCTTTGTATGGGTAATGTCATGAAATTTCTCCTTTCTTACCTAAAGGGTTTTCTATGTTATATACTGTCATGGATATCATGCTCTGTTTGTCCTTGGGAAGGATATACCCCTGAAATTTGTGTTTAAACACATTTTCCTTTCCATTGTTCTGTTTAATATGAAGATCACCTTTTCCTTTCCATTGTTTTGTTTAACCTTTATGGTGATTGTCGGTGTCAAAACCGGCGGATCTCGGGTAGGGTGTCCCGAACTGTGCGTCTAAGGCGGATGGTAACAGGAGGCCGGGGACACGATGTTTACCCAGGTTCGGGCCCTCTTGATGGAGGTAATACCCTACGTCCTGCTTGATTGTTCTTGATAATATGAGTAGTACAAGAGTTGATCTACCACGAGATCGAAGAGGCTAAACCCTAGAAGCTAGCCTATGGTATGATTGTGTGTTGTTGGTCCTAGGGACTAAACCCTCTGGTTTATATAGACACCGGAGGGGGCTAGGGTTACACAGAGTCGGTTACAAGGAAGAAGATCTACATATCCGTACTACCAAGCTTGCCTTCCACGCCAAGGAGAGTCCCATCCGGACACGGGACGAAGTCTTCAATCTTGTATCTTCATAGTCCAACAATCTGGCCAAAGGATATAGTCCGGCTTTCCGGATACCCCCTAATCCAGGACTCCCTCAGTAGCCCCCGAACCAGGCTTCAATGATGATGAGTCCGGCGCGCAGATTGTCTTCAGCATTGCAAGGCGGGTTCTTCTTCAAACTCTCGTAAATGTTGCACTTCTTGGCTTCTGCATCCAATAATGGCCATCTTCCATGTGTCAAGCGAATGTGAGGAGTCAGGGTGTTTTTACATTTACCACCCCATCTATGTGAATGAACTGTCTATTAAAGAGACGAGGATCCTCAGATCCAAACCACACCATCCTCCCTCAGTGAGCACTCATCGGAGCGCGCCCGAAAAAATCCATCCCAACATGGCCGGCCAGTGCAGCTCCTCCTCTCGCTCCCGCAGCCCCAAGCCCGGAGACTGGGAGAAGTGTTCCGTCCCGCACAACCAATTAGTGAAGCTACAGACCCAGGGATTCCTCCCTCTAGTGTATATTGTCCCGGTTCGAGCCGGGCTCGCCACCTATAATGGCGGGGAGCAAGCGGAGAGCTTTCCCAACCCCTCTAAGGGAGAGTGGGTATGCCTTGTCCCTTATTTGTTAAGGGGACTCGGATTTCCAATCCATCCATTTCTCGGAGGGCTCCCGGAGTTCTACGGCCTCCAGTTGCACAACCTCACCCCTGCCTCCATATTGCACATCGCTGGTTACGTAGCCCTTTGCGAGATGTTTTTGGGTTGCGAAGCTCATTTCGCGTTGTGGAAGAAGTTATTCTGCCTTGTGCCCCGTACACAGAGGGGATCAATATATCAAGTGGGCGGAGCCGAAGTATGGTGCATCGCCGGGACCGGATACCTATCCGGTACCCCGAAGAAGACGTCCGAGGACTGGCCTTCGGAGTGGTTTTATATGGAGGATGTTCCTCTCCCGGATCCTATCCGTATTGGTCTTCCTGAGTTCAACAATGCCCCTTTGAAGAAACGCCTAAGCTGGCGCCCACGGAGCCCACAGGAGGAAGATGATAGAGACGTATTTTATCTGATGGGCCGGATAAAGTTGCTGGCCAAATCAGGACTGACCATAACTGAGGTTATGGCAATATGCATTATGCGGGGGGTGCGGCCACTTCAATATCGAGGCCACCCCATGTGGCACTTCAACGGGGAAGATGATGCCACTCGCTGCGGGCGCAAGGGACCGGACTCAGTTGCTGTTCTAGCAAAAATTCTATCCGATCTGTATAAGGGGCAAGAAGAGGAGTTCCTCCGCATCAAGCCACAGGATGGATTCTCCATGAACAACCCTCGAAGCTGGGTGAGCTTCCGCTCTTTTTACTTCCATCCTACCCTTGTTTTCGTGATAAATATTTACCTTGTCGTTTCATCGCAGGAACTGCGTAAGGCGGTAGGGGAGATCAATAGCCCACCTCCACAACCGGAGGATCCTGAACGGGTCCTCGACCCCGGCCTCAAAGAGGATCCGGACATATTCGTGGAGTTGATTGATAGGATTTTCTATCAGCTAAGCTGTGATGATGCCATGGTGGCCATTATAGCCGACTACCCTGGGCTACTCCCAGCCTCACAGGTAAATGAGACCGGAGTCCCAACCTTTGAAAAGGATTTCCTTTTATGCACTTCACCTACCGCATACAAACGGTGTTTTATAGGGAAGGCCCTCGGGATGCCATGCCGAGCCCGCGGTGACTCGCCAACAAGGGGTTTCAAAGTCGGACAGGCTAAAAAGGAAGGCGGTCCGGACGGAGACGCCGGCGCAGAGGTATGATGCAACACCTCACTCCGTGGTTGTCGTCTTTAAAAACATAATAACACCCGTGTTTCCTAGAAGGAAGAACACTCGCAGGACAATATCCGGAGAGGTCGCCGATCACGCCTCTACCAGTCGAGCTCCAGGGCCGGACACAGAGGCGGAAGCTAACACGAGGCACACGCCGGATACTCCTTCTACAGAGGATGCGGATAAGATATCCGCTACGAATTCCAAAGTGGAGAGCGCCATGAATCACAGGCGTCGCCGAGCCGTACTCCGTGACACTTGTTTCTCCCGAGAGGCGTTTGATGCATTCAACTCAGGAGATGCGTACATCCGTGCTGCTCAAAATGGTCTAGCCAGAGCCATGGACCAGTATGTAAAGGATGTACGGGTAAGAAAATTTGATGAGTATATATATCGGTAGCCCCTCAGACTTGAAACAGTTGGCGCAACTGATTTAAGGATCATTTATTGTGCAGGTTCTTACAGAGAAGAATACTCGACTGTCACAGGAGCTAGAGGAATGCAAGACCCAACTTCGGGCCGCCGTTGCCACATTGAAGGAACCTGAAAAGTCCCCAGCTGGTAACATTTGTTTCAAAGAATGATAGGTACCAGATAGTGTGCGGCATGGCTGCAGATCTAACAATAGATATTGCAGATGACTCCGAAGAGAATCCGAAGGACCAGCATGTCGTACGATAGCTAAAGGCTGGCAAACGCGTGCTGATTAAGGTCATGCGGGAGAAAAACAATCTCCAAGACGCCAATACCAAGCTGAGCGTGGAACTAAAAGATGTTCGAGCCCAGCTTGCGGACTCCGTGAAGGAGAATAAGTGGCTTCGACGCGGCATTTTCAATAAGTGCTTGAACGAACCCTTAAAAAGAGTGCGGCGGAGAAGCCGGCTAACAGAGTTATGTCTGCAGGTATGCTGACGGGTCATCCCCCGGAGAAGATGCCCGGGTCTGCGGGTGATCTTCTACCCGAGCTCTCACAACTGCACGAACAAGTTTGGCAGGTGATGCAAGGTATTGCCCAGGCCTTGTGGCCATCCGTCTCCCTGCCAGCAGACATTGGAGAGCTTGCGGAGAAGCTCAAGGGAGCACGGCACCGCTTCCGATTATGGAAGATATCGGCCTGTCGTCAAGGTGCCAGGGAAGTCTGGGCCATGGTGAAGACGCGGTATACCAAGGCTAACCCAAAACACATGGCCGAGGTCGGACCTGTGGGGCCCGATGGGAAAGAGATCCCCGTTAGCTTAGTGTATGGGCAAGTAGAATTAGCCGCAAAGTATTCCCAACGGGATTGTAGGCTAGACAGCCTGTTGGATGGTATAGAAGAGGAATTTAGTCAGTCTACATGACTATGTAATTAAAGTGACATGTATAATGCCTTCTAGCCGGATTGTAAATCATTTGTCATGGCGGGCCTTTTCGCTTCAACCTCGGGACCCGATAGTCCAGAGTGTATCCGAATACCCGCTCAATTATATAAGAACCGGGGTATGCGTGGAAACCAGGCATAGGGGTCATTAGTGCTTGAACAGACAAGTACCCAACTAGTTATGTTATATTACATGGGTAGTAAGAAACATCTTCCAGGGAGAATAGTTCCGTTAAGGGTTCCTTTCCCTGGGTACGCATGCCCTAAAGTGCATGTCCGAACTACGAGAGGAGACGCGGGCAAAAACATCTAGGGGGCACATATGGAAAATAAATAAAAATCATCTTTTGTTCACCGACCGAATATTCCCTTAAGAACGCTAGCTTTCGGCTTCACCCAGTCTGAGGTACACATCCGGCTGACCCGGCAGTAACAATCGCAGAGGTGCTCCCCTTATGCCCTAGCCGAATTAACGGGAACGTAGGGCATAAATACAAGAGCCAGACAACCCAGCTTGGCCAAAACTTAAGTCATATTGATGCATATAATGGCGAAGAAAAGGTACATGCGGAAGAATAACACATGTGCGGGGCATGAAGCCCAGATAAATAATTAAGCTTCTGTGTAAGAAGACCCAGGTATAATGAGCGCGGTTAGCGCGTCAATAGTGTGCAAGCAAGGCACAAGTTGGCCCTTGAAGGCCTTGAGAAAGAATAAAAGAAAGAAAGAGAAAAAAGACAGATAATGTATATGCAAAAAATGGACAGAGGAAGGAGACAAACATAGAGTCCGGCACTAGGCGTAGAATCCTCGGAGCCTGGCTGCGTTCCATGGGTTCGGCTCAAGTCGATTATTCGATGCATCCCGCAGACGGCACGCTCCACCGGTCAGAACTTGGTCAATAATGAAGGGACCTTCCCATTTGGGCTCGAGCTTGGTCTTTTTCTTCTCCGGCAGGCGTAGAACTAGCTCGCCAACGTTATAAGTTTTGGCCCGTACTTCTCTGCTTTGGTATCTGGAAGCCTGTTGCTGATAGAATGCGGAACGAGCTTTTGCAACGTCGCGCTCCTCCTCCAGGGTGTCCAGACTATCCTGCCGATCGAGCTCGGCTTCTCTTTCTTCGTACATGCGCACTCGAGGTGAGTCATGAATTATGTCGCAGGGCAGAACCGCCTCTGCGCTGTACACCATAAAGAAGGGTGTGTATCCGGTAGTACGATTCTGTCAGGACCCCGATTCCAAGTCACATCGATCTAGCCGCTAACACCTCATATCACTTTGCGGCCTCACGCACGGAATTCCCGCGGGTGTCGCCTTACCATGGCCCGGGACCGTTTGCGCCTTTTGGCTCACGTATATGATAGTGTCGCTAGCATCCATATGACAGAGAATCCGGGCCGACATGGCTAGTCATGAACCCAAAGCGGCTCTAACCTATGGGGACAGGCAAACATGAATCACATCGAGCATGTCGGTCAGCAGCGTGTGAATCCGGGCTGTAGCACTGGGCTAACAGGACTCTGGGAACCCGGGCTGTAGCAGGCTAGGCAGGACTCCGGATGTCACCGCATGACATTTCCCCGAAGGGACAGACACAGGAACGAAGTGAAACACATGCCGGCCAGTCAAGTGTCCTGAGCAGTAGTGCTGCGCTAACAGGACTCCGGTGAACCGGGCTGTAGCGGACTACTATGGCTCATGGAAGCACTAGACTACATTTCCCCAAAAGAGAGGCTGCCAAGGATAAACAACTAGATTGTCGGATCCCACACATACCAAGCATTTCAATCATACACACAATATGCTCGATATGTGTAAATACAACATGGCATCACAACATAACTCTACAACTCAAGTATTTATTCATTAGGCTCCGGGAAGCGAGATATTACACACATGGGTCTCATGACCCATCATTCAGAGCATACAAATCAAAGCACATGGGAAATCTTAACATGTCTGGGTACAGACATCTACAAATGAAAAAGGCTGAGAAGCCTGACTATCTACCAGATCCTGCCGAGGGCACGAGATCGTAGCTGAGGTATCAAGCTAAACATCGAAGTCCACACGGAACTACTAGCGAGACTGGCGTCTCTCTTCAAAACATAAAATAGGCAAACGTGAGTACAAATGTACCCAGCAAGACTTACATCAGAACTATCTACATATGCATCGGTATCAATAAAAGGGGTGGTGGAGTTTAACTGCAGCAAGCCAGCTTTGACTCAGTGGCTAACCTGAACTACGACTGCAAGCAACTCTTTTGAGGTGGTGCACACGACTCCACATATTCACCATTCAATACACCACTATGGATCCGCTCCCGTCTCCCTACGAGAGGGCCATCCATAGCACTCACACTTATCGTGCGAGTTTTAAAGTATCCACTTTCACTTGTCTATGAACTGTTATAGGCAACCCAGAAGTCCTTTACCGCGGACATAGCTATTTGAATAGATCATTTATAACCCTGCAGGGGTGTACTTCTTCACACATGCTCTCGCCACTTACCACCATGTACACGTCGTGTATCTCAGCAACCTTCAAGCGGAAGCCTGGCGAGGGAGTCGGCCACGACCTGACTGTAACATCCCAAATTTTCAATTTGGAATGTTATACATTAGATCATCAATGCATACCATATTTTATTTTGCATTTTGGTTGATCCTAGAAATTCCACGTAACTCAATGACCTACGGAGAGAGTTGGGGATTTCGCTATTTTCATATTTGAGTTTTCTCAAATTTTGAGAATAGGATCATTTGATTTTATTTATTTTATCATCAATTATTTCTACTACAAAAATATGAGAGAGGGAATAAAATGACTTTCCCAAAATAAAGAAATATTGACGATATAATAATAAAATCAAATAAGATTTTATTTCGGAGTTTTTCGGTGTTTTATTTGAATTTAGGAAAAAAAGTGCGTTTTCCAAAATTGCATTTAGGTCCCAAATAAATGTTCACCTTGTGTGGCTTGATTTTAGAAGCCCGTGAAAATTTATTTCGGAATTTTTGGAGTCCGTTTAGTATTTATTTTTATTTTTCTTCCGAGCGGAATAATTTAAAAAAAACGAACCGACCTACGGGCCGTGTCCGACTAGGACTCAGGCCCGAGGGGGCCTTTATAAGCTGAGGCCCAGCCCCGGGGAACCCTAAGCGCCACCCGGTCCCGCCGCCGCCGCCGCCCGCCACCGCGCCGCCCCGCGCTGCCGTCGCCGGCCGCCGCCGCCGCCGAGGTTCGCCGCCGCCTTGACTTCCGTGCCAACGTTTTTTAAAAAAAAATCGATTTTCGTCGGTTTTTTTAGTTTCATTTTTTTAATAGATCGGTTTTTCCAATTTATTTAAATAGCGAGCGTTCATCCGTTCGTTCGTTCTAGCGAGCGTTCGTCATTTTTCTTTTTCTCGGATTAAATCCGCGATTTTTCTGATCGCGATTCCTGATCCGATTTTCGTTTTAGTATAACTTTTCGCTCGTTTATCGGAATCAGGCGATTCAAGCGCCTAGAGTTTCGTCTCGAAACCCTCTATCCGTTTAACCGACTTAAACAAGATTTTGCTACTGTAAAATTTTCCCTAGATCCAGATTACTAGAACGAAGTTGTTTTCTTTCGCCGTTTGACTTTCATTGCTTCATTCGATTTGATTCTTTTTGCCAACCGGAGTTCTTAATTTGAACTTTCTGGTTAGATCTCTTATTTGAGTTTTACCTGTGCATTAGATGAGTACTTATTGTATGCTTCTTTGTTTGTCTGCGATAGAGTACCCGGAGTGCGCCGCTTGTTACTTCGAATCGTTAGGTTTCGCGGATCATCAGTAAGGCAAGTAACACTTTGATCATACCTTTTCTATTACCCAGTTTTATTGCATTAGATCAATCCTCACACATTGCATGATTATGATCTAATTAAATTGTGGGATGGGAAGTAGATGAGGTAGTACCTATCACCTGTTATTATCAAACCTTTGGGAGTTACTTCTACGTTTGCTTATTATGCCATGCTATGCTAGTAGATGTGGATTGGGTGAGTGATATCCATGACAGATGTGAGATTGTTAATTAATGGTTTATCTAAGGTGGCAACTTAAACACACATCTGGGTGGATTGAGGCACTTGGGTATTCCAGGACTTGCCTGTTTTCTTTTGGACTGCCACCCAGGCTCAAAGGGATCATGAGACTATTCATACTAGAAACTTCGGTGTGCAGCCACAAGCTATTATGGGATCTAGCATAGTTGACTAAGTTGTGCGAACTCTTACAGTGGTAGACTAGCAGATGTAGGGATGTAGGTGGTACGGTCTACCTGATCGTAAGGTGCTAGCGCTTCTGAAAGACTATGTCTCGGTCATCCGTCTTCTCAAACACCATGTAGTGCGAGAAACGAAACAGAGGCGATCGAGTCTTGTGGGGAAAAGTGCGCAAACCTCTGCAGAGTGTAACAAACTAATCATGGTTAGCCGTGTCCCCGGTTATGGACATCTTGAGTATCTAGTACTTGGATTATCATATGAATCTCAACATGTTACTCTAAATTAATTTTGTTGGGTTATGTTTAATGATGATGCTTAATTGGGATTGAGAATGCTGTCAACCATTCTCAATGTTCAACAACTACCATGATAGTTAAATAAATTTATTCTTTTGAAGTAGGGAAAAATTGGCTTTACGCAAAACTGTAACCATAGAGCTTTCCACCAGCCAAATATGCATATAGTATAGCTATTTCATTCCATTACTCTCTATGTGTTACCTTGGCAGCATATTCCATGTGCTGACCCGTTTCGGGCTGCAACGTTAATGTTGCAGACTTTTCAGATGACGATTAAGGAGTTTTTAGGTCGTGGTTCTATACTCAGTGATGCCGTTGGAGTTGATGGACTCACTTATCTTCCAAGCCTTCCGCTGTTATCGTTATTAGATGGCCTTAAGCCATATTTATTGTAATAAGTTCTATTTTGAGACACTCGGTGTAATAAGTGTGTGATTGCTACTCTGCTATAAATCCTCCGAGTACTGTATGGTGTCAGCATTACTGATCCAGGGATGACACCGGAGCACAGAGATCAGACTGTTTGAGGTCTGGTTGCTACACTGACTAACCACACAAGTCTCTAGTCCAGATTTATCGCCTATTCGGGTTCCATCCATGAGGAGATCCGGTTGGAGTTTCGCTCACAGTTCCAAACGATGTGTGCAGGGTTCCCGAGACACCAAACAGGCGCCCGGTACACCGTGCCACGGTGTATCTACCGCATCATAGCCCACCCCTAGGGTCAGTGCTACACACGGCCGCCAACACATATCCTACAAACACCAGAAACTAGTTGCAACTCCTGGACAGAGGGCAAGGGCAGTTAATAAGTCGAGAGGGTCCATTGGTTTCGGGCCCAATGCGTGGTAGTAGCTGTTCATGGATCACAAACTCAGAACCCAGTTCCTGAGAACGGTTTCAATGAGACAACCCATCATGTACTCCTACGTGGCCTCTCACCGCTACCTTTACCAAATCATGTTCACACACTTAGCTCTCAATGGTAGGGCATGTTCACACACCTCTGATTCATCCCTGATGAATCAGACCTGACTCAACTCTAAGAAGTAGCAGGCATGACAAACAAGCATGAATGAGTAGGCACATCAGGGCTCAAACAACTCCTACTCATGCTAGTGGGTTTCATCTATTTACTGTGGCAATGACAGGTCATGCAGAGGAAAGGGGTTCAACTACCGCAACATGTAACAGTTGAATCGTTGTTGTCCTAATGTAGTAAAAGAGAGTAGGAGCGAGAGAGTGGGATTGTATCGGAATGAACAATGGGGTTTTGCTTGCATGGCACTTCTGAAGATGATATAGCTCTTCATCGGTGTCATCGATCACGTCGTCGGAAACATCGTCTACTAAGAGGGAACAACCACCGACAAACACAAAAGGAACCACAATCAATGCAATGCACATTCATATGAATGATATGTCATATTAAAGTACTGAATTGATCTAGTGCAACAGTTAGTCATATTCATTGAAGTGGAATTCAAACCTATAGCAAATTCCAACTCCAAAACTAATTACCATTTATTCCATAATAATGAATTGTCCTATTCAGTGAGGTTAACTTGTTCAAACATGCATGAAAATGCCATAAACAGATTCTTTGGATTTTTCTGATAATTTTTCATATATAAATTATTTCATTTGGAGTTACGGTTTAATTTCTATGAATTTTAGAAGTTTTGGATATTTTCTGGAAATAATAAATCATTTAAGATTTATTTAAATTCCAGAAAGGAATTATTACGTCAGCATGACCTCACAGTGACATCAGCAGGTCAACGGCTCGGTCCAGGTCAAACCTGGGCGATGGGGCCCGCGTGTTAGTGTCACAGGGCTAATCCTATTTTAGTTAAACCTAAACTAGGTAATTAGCAGGGGCTGGCCCCACATGTCAATGACCCAGGGGAGGTCAAACCCCTGGTCAACAGGCCTAACACGCCGGCGGCTCGTCGCCGGTGACAGCACGCACGGCGGAGGCTCGGGTTTCGCCCTCAGGCGACCAAAAGGATGGCGGAGGGGCTCTGCGTGGAGCTGGGCGTGCGCCGCATCCAGGGAAGCACACGAGAGGGGCCGGGGTGGCGGAGTCGACGGCACCGACGAGCGGAGCGGCGCCGGAGTTCGGACGTCGACGGACTCGACGCCGCAGGGCATGGCAGGAGCAACGGGTGGTTGCTACGGCCCCGTGGTGATGCGCTACGCACGGTGATGCGCTCGGTTTTGAGCTCCGGTGTAGGTGGCCACGGTGGCGAGGAGCTCAGGCGGCGGCGCGTGTGGGCAGGCGAGGTGTGTCAGCTACGGCTTGTAGCAGAGAAAAAAGAGAGGGGGGTTCGGGTCGGAAGCTCACGGTGGGGAAGATGAACTGGTCAGCTAGCTCGGGGGTGGCCGGATGGTGCCGTGGCGTTGTCGGCGATCTCGGACGACCGAGGAGGAAGACGGCGGCGTCGGGGACGAAGCAGATCTCCTGGCGCCGCTTGACCCCGTGGAGCGGACGAAGACGTCGTGGCAGAGCTCGGGGACAGCTCAGAGAGGCGAGGGAGAGGCGGCGGCTACGGCAACGATGAGCGGCGGCGACGAGCTCCGCTCGGTGGGGGGGAGAGAGAGGGAGCCAGAGGAGGGGGAGAAGGCACGGGAGAGGGAGAGAGGTCGAGGGAGAGTGAGAGAGGGTCCAGGGGTCGCGTGGCGTCGAGGAGGGGCTTCGAGGCGTCTGCTAAGGCAGGCGAGCAGGGAGGAGGCGTGGCGCCTCGCGCGCGCGTGCGGTGTCCCGCCTCTGCCTACTGGCAGAGGTTAGGGATGACTGGCACCAGGCCAATGGGCTGGGCTGTCCACTGGGCCGGCCAGGTAAGCCCAGGTAAAACTCTCTCTCTCTCTTCTCTGTTTTCTATTTTCTTTTCTGCAATTTGTTTTGGGTTTAGTTTTAACACCAAACCATTTTATAAAATCCTGAAAATAATTATGTGGCTAGAACTAAAATATACAAAACCACATAAAATGTTCCAGAATTATTGGACATATATTAATTATATAAAGAATATATATCCAATGCAAATAGTTATTGAATTAATTCAAAGGCCCAAAATAAATATTTCTGAGACTCCAAAAATATTGGTTTGAGTTTTACCTCTTGCCAATATTTTTATAGCTTGACAGGAACATTTTCTTGGGTTTATTTGAAACAATTTTGTAATGTTGATCATTTTTGTAAAAGACTTCTGAGGCTTCCCACTTTCCCCAATTCAACTTTCATAAATATATACATGATGCATGAATGCTTGTGCAACTAGTTACAACCAATTCTAGGGCTGTGACAACTCACCCCCACTAAACAGGAATCTCGTCCCGAGATTCAGGACGTGAGGTGAGAAGACAAAAGGGACACAAGACCAACACAATCTTCGCGATCCTGGGTGCACTCCATAAGAATGTTGATTTGATCACCTTCATTGTCTCGAAGTCTTGCTCCAGGAACTCCTACCAACATGACAATGAGAGGGAAAAGAAACTCTAGAAGGATCGATCTTCTCAAAGATCGAGCAGCTCAATCTTAACTCACAGAACGAGACATAGAAACATCTCGCGAACTGAGACACAAAACACATATCAAGAGGGATGTAGAGGGACATATGACGAAGGTCCAAATTGGTAGGCAACAATCCCACGCTTAAGTAAGATGGTGCATGAGTAGCAAGGAGGTGAATTGTTATGATTCCATAACAGGGCACCTTAGGGAAGGTGGCTCGTAGAAATATTCCCTTGAGTGGCAAAAAGAATTACTTTTGATTCAGAGATCATTGAAATTCTCTATACCAGCCTAAGACAATTCCCAAACGATCGTTTGAAGTAGTTCAAAGAATGACATAATCGGACTAGAATGGATGATGTGGACTACCTTGTTGAAGACAACGCGATGGATGATTTTGCTTATCATCGAAAATGGATGGGACCCAGGGTAAGTCCACTTTTGAAGATGATATTGGACAACAACTACCGAGAAGGGCAGCCCATGGGGAATTGGCACAATGGTGGTGCAAGCTGGGAACAAAATGCAACTGTTGGGAATGTTCCAACCATCATATCTGCCTGAGATTCAGATCCGATTGGTGATCGGATACTTCAGACTCAGCATGTCTGAAGAGAAAGTTTGCAACACAATTCGACGAGATGGCATTGTGAGATTCTCGAGGAATGAACTAAGATAGAAAGTTCCAAAACATGAGCTGGTTCTGCTACATACAAGTGAACACACTGTCCCAGACAAGCATGACCACGTAGTAGTCTTATAATAAAACACTACCGAGTTCAGGTGGGGCACCATCAACGAGGATATCGAAGTCTTGTGCATGAACTAGTATTCACACAGCAACTCCTTTTCCGTGAACAAATCAATCAGTGGCTTGGGTGCTAGGGAATACATATGGGCTAAAGGTTGCAAGTCTTCAAACCATAGAATACTTCGCACATATGCATGACTGACTTGGGATGGTTCTGAAGGAAGCAAAAACAAGCTTTCTCGAATTCACGGCGGCAACTTACATCAAATGCATGTGAATTAGAGGAAGTCACTCCTTTCATCCAAACGTATACCTCATGAGCGGAATATGAAGGCAATGCTTACAAAGTTTCCAATACTAGTGTAATGTTCAACATGAATCATGGGGGAGACAAAATGCTGTTGTTGGGCTCAACAGCAACTCATCGGAATTTCCATATCACTGGACTTCCACCATCATGTGAACACGGTGATAGCATTGGTCAGACCAAAAGATGTAATGGTGTATGCTCGAGGATCAACCACGAGTAAGACAACATTACGAACATCGTTGGTTCTAATTTGACTTGACGATAGTCCATGCTCAAGTCAATGTTTTGACAAGGCAATAGATCCAACAACTGATCATGAGGACCAATCGATGGAGATATCATCTTTCTTCAACACACACACACAAAAGATATCCCTTTGGAATGAACTAAGTTGGTCAAGCTTTTATCTTCCAACTCTCCAAGTTGTTGTTTAGCTTAACCAACTAGCTTAGGGGTATCCAACACAGATTCTTGGAGAAAGGGGTGGTTTATAAGAAACCAATTTTATCACGAACTCAACATAGCGGTCAGGTGACAACCTGGTGATACTTCTGAGAAGATATTCGGAACATCACAAACCACCGATATGTTATTAAGCTCGAGAACAATCTTGCTTTTCAGAGCAAGATGATATGATCAAATAAGCAAGGGATTGAATAATACTAACTCATTGATCGAAGAGTGCACTGGAAATAAGGACTAGGTAGCACAATCTATCTTAGAATGATGATTCAATAACCAACACGCTAAGAATGAGAATATTGTCCATTTACTACCAAGCAACTAGTTGCTAGGAGTATTGATTTCACACATCACGGTTCACTTGTCGGTATTCCAGTTGCAACAACACGGAACCGAGGAATGAATAATGATGGAGAGAAATATCACTGCATCAAGAGTTCATAAGAGGTGGTGTAATTCTCATGACAATTCTGACATAAGGAGGCAACACTCCAAGGTAGAACAGAACAAAAGCTGGATTGGCACTTTGATCTGCGGAATACAACTGCTTTGACCCAATCCTAGATATGGATGAGGTACTGGAGTTTGTTTCTCCTAGTCATTCCGGAATAGAATGGCTTGATGGATCACATGAATAATAGGCATCGATAACACCAATGCACAACTACTCTTGACCAACAATTGATGGACGAGGGTCAGAATACAACTAAAGAGGGACAACTCAAAGGAACATATAATTTTCTGAGTTATGGATGCATGGATTAGCATGTTATTTCTTCCGGATAACCCATGCAGAAATGTTGAACTGGCAGAGTCACAATATAGAATGGATAACTCCTCAAGAGTACTCTGGTTGTGATATTTTGGTTCAAGAGAACTCCTGCCATATTGGTTCATGGTATTGGAAGAACGTTGTACCACGGACCTCGAGGACTATCGCAAAGGTTACTAATATCCTAAAGGAACTATCAAACACTATCAACATGAGGTAAGTAGGGTGAATCTCGGGTTCAAGAACCCATGAATAGAATACCTACCACTACATGGCATCACGGGATGCTTCCGAGAATAATGGCCAGAATCACACACTGGGGATACAAAACATGGCTAGATCACTAGGTGACTCCCTGAAACACCTAGGGTCATAATAATAACTCCAACATACACGTCAAGGCAACGGAGTACCTCAACACACCGATTAGTGTGCTTAATCTGGCCCAAAAATACAACGGGAACATGGAGGAAAGATTCGCAAGTGCATCAGACTATTTAGAAACCTAGGATGACTCGGACAACATAACGGTTGTAAATGCTCAAAATGATTTGAGACATCCTGCAAAATGGTGGCATAACCACTCAACATCACAATATCAAAGTTCTGAGGCTAGCTATGACATATGGAAGTAGTAGGAACTGAACTGGGGCATGAACTCAACAATCCTAGGCAACTACGGTTTGTCATCCTGAGAGATAGAAGAGAAGCCTAGTTCTTAACCCCCGCAGAAAAGAGGAGGGTGACTCAGATCAGAAGGCATAGGGTATAAGAAGTAAAAAGAACCTTACGTTCCCTTCCACAATCAATTCCCCTACATAACTAAAGCATTTCTAGACACAACTTCGACCAGTATGGCTTGGTAATCCTACAGGCAGTCAGACTCTGATACCAACGTTGTCAGGACCCCGATTCCATGTCACATCGATCTAGTCGGTAACACCTCATATCACTTTGCGGCCTCACGCACGGTATTCCCATGGGTGTCGCCTTACCATGCCCCGGGACCGTTTGCGCCTTTTGGCTCACGTATATGATAGTGTCGCTAGCATCCATATGACAGTGAACCCGGGCCAACATGGCTAGTCGTGAACCCAAAGCGGCACTAACCTATGGGGACAGGCATACATGAATCACATCGAGCATGTCGGTCAGCAGCGTGTGAATCCGGGCTGTAGCAGGCTAGGCAGGACTCTGGATGTCACCGTGTGACATTTCCCCGAAGGGACAGACACAGGAACGAAGTGAAACACATGCCGGCCAGTCAAGTGTCCTGAGCAGTAGTGCTGGGCTAACAGGACTCCGGTGAACCGGGCTGTAGCGGACTACTATGGCTCATGGAAGCACTAGACTACATTTCCCCATAAGAGAGGCTGCCAAGGATAAACAACTAGATTGTCGAATCCCACACATACCAAGCATTTCAATCATACACACAATATGCTTGATATGTGTAAATACAACATGGCATCACAACATAACTCTACAACTCAAGTATTTATTCATTAGGCTCCGAGGAGCGAGATATTACACACATGGGTCTCATGACCCATCATTCAGAGCATACAAATCAAAGCACATGCGGAAGCTTAACATGTCTGGGTACAGACATCTACAAATGAAAAAGGCTGAGAAGCCTGACTATCTACCAGATCCTGCCAAGGGCACAAGATCGTAGCTGAGGTATCAAGCTAAACGTCGAAGTCCACACGGAACTACTAGCAAGACTGACGTCTCTCTGCAAAACATAAAATAGGCAAACATGAGTACAAATGTACCTCGCAAGACTTACATCAGAACTATCCACATATCCATCGGTATCAATAAAGGGGGTGGTGGAGTTTAACTGCAGCAAGTCAGCTTTGACTCAGTGGCTAACCTAAACTACGACTGCAAGCAACTCTTTTGAGGTGGCGCACACGAGTCCACATATTCACCATTCAATACACCACTATGGATCTGCTCATGTCTCCCTACGAGAGGGCCATCCATAACACTCACACTTATCTTATGAGTTTTAAAGTATCCACTTTCACTTGTCTATGAACTGTTATAGGCAACCCAGAAGTCCTTTACCACGGACACGGCTATTTGAATAGATCATTTATAACCCTGCAGGGGTGTACTTCTTCACACATGCTCTCACCACTTACCACCATGTACACGTTGTGTATCTCGGCAAGCTTCAAGTGAAAGCCTGGCGAGGGAGTCGGCCACGACCTGACTAACCACACAAGTCTCTAGTCCAGGTTTATTGCCTATTCGGGTTCCATCCGCGAGGAGATCCGGCCGGAGTTTCGCTCACAGCCCCAAACGATGTGTGCAGGGTTCCCGAGACACCAAACGGGCGCCCGGTACACCGTGCCATGGTGTATCTACCGCATCATAGCCCACCCCTAGGGTCAGCGCTACGCACGGCCGCCAACACATATCCTACAAACACCAGAAACTAGTTGCAATTCCTGGACAGAGGGTAAGGGCAGTTAATAAGTCAAGAGGGTCCATTGGTTTCGGGCCCAATGCGTGGTAGTAGCTGTTCATGGATCACAAACACAGAACTCAGTTCCTGAGAACGGTTTCAATGAGACAACCCACCTTGTACTCCTACAAGGCCTCTCACCGCTACCTTTACCAAATCATGTTCACACACTTAGCTCTCAACAGTAGGGCATGTTCACACACCTCCAATTCATCCCCGATGAATCAGACCTGACTCAACTCTAAGCAGTAGTAGGCATGACAAACAAGTATGAATGAGTAGGCACATCAGGGCTCAAACAACTCCTACTCATGCTAGTGGGTTTCATCTATTTACTGTGGCAATGACAGGTCATGCAGAGGAAAGGGGTTCAACTACCGCAACATGTAACAGTTGAATTGTTGTTGTCCTAATGCAGTAAAAGAGAGCAGGAGCGAGAGAGTGGGATTGTATCGGAATGAACAAGGGGGTTTTGCTTGCCTGGCACTTCTGAAGATGATATAGCTCTTCGTCGGTGTCATCGATCACGTCATCGGAAACATCGTCTACTAAGAGGGAACAACCACCGACAAACACAAAAGGAACCACAATCAATGCAATGCACATTCATATGAATGATATGTCATATTAAAGTACTGAATTGGTCTGGTGCAACAGTTAGTCATATTCATTGAAGTGGAATTCAAACCTATAGCAAATTCCAACTCCAAAACTAATTACCATTTATTCCATAATCATGAATTGTCCTATTCAGTGAGATTAACTTGTTCAAACATGCATGAAAATGCCATAAACAGATTCTTTGGATTTTTCTGATAATTTTTCATATATAAATTATTTCATTTGGAGTTACGGTTTAATTTCTATGAATTTTAGACGTTTTGGATATTTTCTGGAAATAATAAATCATTTAAGATTTATTTAAATTCCAGAAAGAAATTATTACGTCAGCATGACCTCACAGTGACGTCAGCAGGTCAACGGCTCGGTCCAGGTCAAACCTGGACGGTGGGGCACGCGTGTCAGTGTCACAGGGCTAATCCTATTTTAGTTAAACCTAAACTAGGTAATTAGCAGGGGCTGGCCCCACATGTCAATGACCCAGGGGAGGTCAAACCCCTGGTCAACAGGCCTAACACGCCGGCGGCTCGTCGCCGGCGACAGCACGCACGACGGAGGCTCGGGTTTCGCCCTCAGGCGACCAAAAGGATGGCGGAGGGGCTCTGCGTGGAGCTGGGCGTGCGCCGCATCCAGGGAAGCACACGAGAGGGGCCGGGGTGGCGGAGTCGACGGCACCGACGAGCGGAGCGGCGCCGGAGTTCGGACGTCGACGGACTCGACGCCGCAGGGCACGGCAAGAGCAACGGGTGGTTGCTACGGCCCCGTGGTGACGCGCTACGCGCGGTGATGCGCTCGGTTTTTAGCTCCGGTGTAGGTGGCCACGGCGGCGAGGAGCTCAGGCGGCGGCACGTGCGGGCAGGCGAGGTGTGTCAACTACGGCTTGCAGCAGAGAAAATAGAGAGGCTCACGGCAGGGAAGATGAACAGGTCAGCTGGCTCGGGGGTGGCCGGACGGTGCCGTGGCGTTGCTAGCGATCTCGGACGGCCGAGGAGGAAGACGTTGGCGTTGGGGACGAAGCAGAGCTCCTGGCGCCGCTTGACCCCATGGAGAGGACGAAGACGTCGTGGCAGAGCTCGGGGACAGCTCAGAGAGGCGAGGGAGAGGCGGCGGCTACGGCAACGATGAGCGACGGCGACGAGCTCCGCTCGGTGCGGGTGAGAGAGGGAGCCAGAGGAGGGGGAGAAGGCACGGGAGAGGGAGAGAGCTCGAGGGAGAGTGAGAGAGGGTCCAGGGGTCGCGTGGCGTTGAGGAGGGGCTTCGAGGCATCCGGTGAGACAGACGAGCAGGGAGGAGGCGTGGCGCCTCGCGCGCGCGTGCGCTGTCCTGCCTCTGCCTACTGGCAGAGGTTAGGGATGACTGGCACCAGGCCAATGGGCTGGGCTGTCCACTGGGCCGGCCAGGTAAGCCCAGGTAAAACTCTCTCTCTTCTCTGTTTTCTATTTTCTTTTCTGCAATTTGTTTTGGGTTTAGTTTTAACACCAAACCATTTTATAAAATCCTGAAAATAATTATGTGGCTAGAACTAAAATATACAAAACCACATAAAATGTTCCAGAATTATTGGACATATATTAATTATATAAAGAATATATATCCAATGCAAATAGTTAATGAATTAATTCAAAGGCCCAAAATAAATATTTCTGAGACTCCAAAAATATTGGTTTGAGTTTTACCTCTTGCCAATATTTTTATAGCTTGACAGGAACATTTTCTGGGGTTTATTTGAAACAATTTTTTAATGTTGATCTTTTTTGTAAAAGACTTCTGAGACTTCCCACTTTCCCCAATTCAACTTTCATAAATATATATACATGATGCATGAATGCTTGTGCAACTAGTTACAACCAATTCTAGGGCTGTGACAGATTCGGCGTGGTCCGCAGCCCCCAGAGTACGGAGTCGAGCTCCTCTACCCAGTGCGTGTTAGACTCCTTTAAGGACCGCACTAATCTGGGTTTGATGCCGCTCATGATAAGACCATTTGCTCGCTCAACTTGGCCGTTAGTTTGTGGGTGATAGACAGAGGCATAATCGAGCTTAATGCCCATGTTGCTGCACCAGATTTTTACCTCGTCGACCGTGAAGTTCGTGCCGTTGTCAGTGATGATGCTGCGGGGGACGCCATAACGGTGTACCACCCCGGATATGAAGTCTATCACCAGTCCGGATTCGGCCGTTTTAACAGGTTTGGCTTCTATCCATTTGGTGAATTTATCCACCATGACCAGTAAGTATTTTTTCTTATGGGTTCCCCCTTTAAGGGGTCCAACCATGTCAAGCCCCCAGACCGCGAAGGGCCAGGTAATGGGGATTTTTTGGAGGGCGGTGGGTGACATGTGTCTTTGGTTTGCAAAAAGCTAGCAACCGGCGCAGCGTTGGACCAAGTCATGTGCATCTACCCGGGCCGTCGGCCAATAAAAACCTGTATGGAAGGCCTTGCTTACAAGGGCCCAGCTGCGGCGTGGTGGCCGCCGAGTCCGGCATGAATTTCTGCCAAAAGTTTCCGCCCTTCCTCTTCGGAGATGCACCTTTGAAGGACTCCGGTAGTGCTTTTTTTATACAGCTCTCCCTCATGGACCATGTAGGCTTTAGGTCGCCGCACTATGTAGCGTGCCTCATTTTGGTCCTTGGGAAGTTCCTGCCTAGTTAGGTAGGCCAGGAATGGTTCTGTCCACGGGGCGATGATGGCCATTATTATGTGGGATGAAGGTGTTATTTTGGTTGCAGAGCCTCTGATTATGTCAGAGTGTTCGGTATCGGACATTTTGGCCGGGTCCGGACTATTGTTACCGGTGTCCCCTTCCCATACCACAGATGGCTTAAACAACCTCTCCAAAAAGATGTTGGGGGACCGCATCGCGTTTTGCGCCGATGCGGGCGAGGATATCCGCCGCCTGATTGTTTTCCCGAGCCACATGGTGAAATTCGAGCCCCTCGAACTGAGCTGACATCTTTAGGACGGCGTTGCGATAGGCCGCCATCTTTGGATCCTTGGCATTGAAGTCTCCATTTATTTGGGATATTGCGAGGTTCGAATCCCCACGCACCTCCAGGCGTTGAATGCCCATGGAAACTCCCATCCGAAGACCATGTAACAGGGCTTCGTATTCGGCTGCATTGTTCGAGTCTGTATACAGTATCTGTAGTACGTATTGAACTGTATCTCCGGTTGAGGATGCCAGGACGACGCCAGCCCCCAGACCAGCCAGCATTTTGGAGCCGTCGAAGTGCATGATCCAATTGGAGTATGCGTCGTACTCTTTAGGGAGTTCGGCTTCCGTCCATTCGGCGACAAAGTCGGCCAGTACTTGCGATTTAATGGCTCGTCGGGGTTTGTATGTTATGTCGAACGGGAGGAGCTCAATGGCCCGTTTGGCAATCCGGCCCGTGGCGTCGCGGTTGTTTATAATATCATTAAGTGGCACTTCCGAGGTTATTGTAATTGAACACTCCTGAAAGTAGTGTCGCAGCTTCCGGAATGCCATGAATACCGCATAGGCTATCTTTTGATAATGTGGGTACCGTGATTTGCATGGAGTGAGGACAGTGGATACATAATATACCGGCTTTTGAAGGGGGAATTTATGTCCGTCCGTTTCTCATTCGACGACGAGCACTGCGCTTACAACCTGATGAGTTGCCGCAATGTACAACAGCATTGGTTCGCCGATGTTTGGCGCGGCCAGGATTGGGTTGGTTGCCAGTATGGCTTTTATTTCTTCCAATCCGGCTATGGCAGCGTCCGTCCACTCGAAGTGTTCGATGCGCCGAAGGAGGCGATAAAGGGGTAATGCCTTTTCTTCTAAGCGGGAGATAAAGCGGCTTAGAGCCGCCACACATCCGGTTAATTTCTGGATTTGTTTGAGGTCCGTTGGGATAGCCAACTGTGACAGAGCTCGGATTTTGGCCGGATTTGCTTCAATTCCTCTACTGGAGACAATGAAACCCAGGAGCTTTCTGGCCGGTACACCGAAAACGCATTTTTCCGGATTGAGCTTGATATCGTATGTTCGGAGGTTGTCGAATGTGAGCCTCAAGTCGTCTATTAGAGAGTCGACGTGTTTGGTTTTGACGACCACATCATCTACGTATGCCTCTACTATTTTGCCGATCTGTTTCTCCAGACATGTCTGAATCATGCGCTGATATGTTGCGCCGGCGTTTTTGAGCCCAAAAGGCATTGTGTTGAAACAGAAGGGGCCGTATGGTGTGATAAATGCCGTTGCGGCTTGGTCGGACTCCGCCATCTTGATTTGGTGGTAGCCGGAGTATGCATCGAGGAAACACAATGAATCGTGTCCTGCGGTAGCATCGATAATTTGATCGATGCGGGGGAGGGGAAGGGATCCTTTGGGCAAGCCTTGTTGAGGTCCTTGAAATCGACACATAGGCGCCATGATTTGTCCTTCTTTGGTACCATCACCAGGTTTGCTAGCTAGTCCGGGTGTTTTATTTCTCTAATGAATCCGGCCTCCAATAACTTGGCCAGTTCCTCTCCCATAGCTTGTCTCTTAGGTTCAGAGAAACGCCGAAGAGTCTACTTGACCGGCTTGAATCTCTTTAGAATATTAAGGCTGTGCTCGGCCAGCCTGTGTGGGATTCCTGGCATGTCTGAGGGGTGCCAGGCGAATATGTCCCAATTCTCGCACAGGAACTCTCGTAGTGCGGCGTCCACGGCGGGGTTTAACTGTTCCCCAATGGAGGCTATTTTTGTAGGGTCCGTTGGGTGGACTTGGAATTTGACTATTTCATCCGCTGGTTTAAAAGAGGTGGACTTGGATCTCTTGTCAAGTATCACGTCGTCCCTATCCACAGTGGAGCGTAGCGCAGTTAATTCCTCGGCCGAAAGGGCTTCGGATAATGCCTCGAGGGCCAATGCGGCTATTTTGTTTTCGGCGTGGAGTGCTGTGTCCGGATCACTAGCGAGAGTGATGATTCCGTTGGGCCCGGGCATTTTGAGCTTCATGTACCCGTAATGGGGTATGGCTTGGAAAATCGTGAACGCCTCCCGCCCTAAAAGGGCGTGGTATCCGCTACTGAATGGGGCCACTTGGAATGTAATTTCTTCGGACCTATAGTTCTCCGGCGTACCGAATACCACATCTAGTGTGATTTTCCCAGCACAGCGTGCTTCCCGACTGGGGATGATTCCTCTGAAGGTTGTGCTGCTTTGCTTAATGCGGTTCCAGTCTATTTCCATTTTTTGAAGAGTTTCCTCATAGATGAGGTTTAATCCACTGCCGCCGTCCATGAGTACTTTGGTGAGTCAAAAGCCGTCCATAATTGGGCTGAGGACCAGTGCAGCTGGTGCTCGGGCTGTTCGAAATTTAGGTTCGTCACTGGCATTGAAGGTAATAGTCGTGTCACTCCATGGATTTATTGCTGCCATGTGGCAGATTTCGGTAAGGCTGCGGAGTGTTCGCTTGCGCCTATTATTTGATTTGAAGGTCTCAAAGACTGTTAATACCGTATTGTTATCCGCGGGATGGTGCTCTGTGGCATCTGGGATGAGAAGATCCTCACCACTTTTGGCCACCTGCCAGAGTACCCAACATGCTCTAAGGCTGTGTGTTGGTATGGTATCCGCTGTACTATGAATTTTGCAGGGTCCGTTGAGCCATCCCTCCAATACGGTTCCACGCCCTGTAGAGGGTCTTTGCTTCTTTGCAATTAACTCGGGTGTCTTATGATAGTGCACCCTTTTGCTTCGGACTGGGTGTATATTTGGAGCCGGATTATCCCAAAATTTCATTTCGGTTTTCCAGGCGCTTTCCATCACACAGTACTTTCGTACTATGGACGCCAAGTCGGCGAAGCGTGATATGTCACGGCAACTTATGGCGTTAAGGATTCCCTTGTGCATGCAACTATTGCAAAAAAATGAGACTGCGTCTTCCTTGCGACAGTCCTTAACCTTGTTCATCACAAGGAGGAATCTGGCCCAATAATGATGTACTGTTTCCTGGGGCTCTTGCCTGATGTGGGAAAGATCGTTTATGTTTGGGTGGGTGGGTGTATTTAAGTCCGAACCCTTACCCGATCTGAGAACCAGGGGCCGAGGAGTTTCCAATCTTGTAATCTCGGATTCCGGGATGTTGCCCGATAAGTCTGGCCCGCTGCCGACTCTAGGTTCAGGGCTTGGGTGATGTCCTCCGTAAACGGGTATCCGGCTCGGAGAGCTCAGGAATCCGGACATAGTTAGTCCCCAAGATAGAGGAAGAAACGCCGCATTGTTCCTCCACCACCGCAATATGATGGGTGACCGGTGGAGAGTTAATCTCCCTTTGATCGGGTTTAAGCCTAATCCGATCATAATCCGTAGCGACTCCCAAGGCGGCGATGCGATCCAAGAGCTCGTTTAGGGAAGAGAGCTCCATTGGATCCATCTGCTCGGCAAATTCCGAGCCGACGTGGAGGCTGTTTTCGATGGCCCGAGAAGTCATCATCGGTGCAGCAGCCGAACGGGCGGTCATGATGAAACTGCCTAGCCGGAGAGTTTGGCCGACAGCCAGGGCTCCCCCGGCGGTAATGTTGTTTTTAACAACGAGACGAGGCATCCTTCCTTACGGTGACGGCACAGTGGAACTCTCAATGAAAGCACCAATGTCGGTGTCAAAACCGGCGGATCTCGGGTAGGGGGTCCCGAACTGTGCGTCTAAGGCGGATGGTAACAGGAGGCCGGGGACACGATGTTTACCCAGGTTCGGGCCCTCTTGATGGAGGTAATACCCTACGCCCTGCTTGATTGTCTTGATAATATGAGTAGTACAAGAGTTGATCTACCACGAGATCGAAGAGGCTAAACCCTAGAAGCTAGCCTATGGTATGATTGTGTGTTGTTGGTCCTACGGACTAAACCCTCCGGTTTATATAGACACCGGAGGGGTCTAGGGTTACACAGAGTCGGTTACAAGGAAGGAGATCTACATATCCGTACTGCCAAGCTTGCCTTCCACGCCAAGGAGAGTCCCATCCGGACACAGGACGAAGTCTTCAATCTTGTATCTTCATAGTCCAACAGTCCGGCCAAAGGATATAGTCCGGCTGTCCGAATACCCCCTAATCCAGGACTCCCTCAGTGATCGATATGATCTAAGCAGTAATATTCTTCTGCTTATGTAAACACCTTGGTGTACGACCGTGTCAGTAAGACCCTGTTGCTTTTGTTGATGGCATTTCGGTAACCACCGATGGACGAGAACTTTGCCTATTGGTCCGCCTCGTTTCAACGAGCAGGAGAATGATTCTCATCGTCCCTCGTCCTTGGTACCGATGTTGTTGCCAACATAACTGACCGGCTATCCTCTGACATGCCTTAATTGCATGATCGTGCAAGACACACCGCCTTCCTACTTTTAACCCACATGGTGGGCCCATAACCCACAGTTCCACAGGATCGAAACTTGACTCTCCTATACACCCTGTTGTCAAAGTTATTCCTCGCGCTTGACTTTGTATGTAATTCATGGGCCACCTGCCTAGTGATCTATTCTGGTATCGAACACAAAACTTATTCCCATTGCTCTGGACCCCCTTTTTCACTTTGTTTCAGGCTTCGAACGATTGCCTACCCGCTTGAAACTTCCCATGGTACCTCCTTACCTTGCTCTCGATATTTCCTTAAGTTTCAATTTGAGAGTTACTTTCCGCCACCTTCCCCGATGTTTCGGCCTTGTAGAGGTCCGTTCTACTGGAATACCCACCCTTTGTTCTTCATAAGTACGATGGAGTTTCCGAAGAAAGGATGTCGACTTCATCATGATGACCTCAAGCAGAAAAATGAAGACATCAATGTAATGGATTGACCTCTTCGAGAAAAGCAACCAAGACCGAGGAGATCCGTTAGAATTTCGTAACTAGACTTTCCCCCCTTACTCCACCCCTTAAATCTCGGGACGAGATTTCTTGTAGTGGGGGAGATTTGTACCACCCCGATAATCATGCTACAATAAACTCCTGCTAATGACTGCCAAGTCATCATAATTATTTTGCTAATCATCACTTTGTGCCAAATCAAATTCATATTCATATTCAAATTTCATGCCAAATTATTTTCTCAAAAATAAAACAAAAATGTTGGTCGAGTGGCAAATATTCACTAGCTAATTATAAGGTGGCAACCAACATCATTTGGCTCTCCCTTTAATCCCTAGGAAAATATAAGTGGCCCAACAACATATTAATTGACCTATTCAATTTCTAAAAGTGCTTGAACAATTACATTGGCTCTAAAACATTTTTTTGCAACACCACAATGTTGTTCTCGAATGGTCTGCCATGTTTCAAGTTTGACTAAATTCATTTTTGTCACTCAAATAAATACGAACAGTGGCTAACTAAAATACATAAAAGGGAAAATAGAAAATGGCCCAACTAAACTGCACTGTGCACTTAACCGGCCCAGTGAATAGTGGAGCCCAGCCCGACTCCCCTGTTTTTTTCCTCCCCTGTTCACGAGAGACTCGGTGGACGCCGCGCTCTCGTCCGTCGCCATGGATGGCCACGTGCCGAGCATCCAACCCTCCCCGACGCCTACTTGACCCGCCCTTGACCCCTCTGGAACCCTAATCCCTCCTCTTCCTCTCCCACCTCGCGCCGCTCTCTCCTCCTCGCGCAAGGCCGAGCCGCCGTCGGCATGCCTCACCTCACCCGCGTGCTCTACGTCGTTCTCATGCCCGGGGACCGTGCCCCACAGCCCCGCTGTGCTCTGCTAAGTCCTCTACGCCTACGAGAACAAGCCGGAGGCCACTCCATCGTCGGATCCTTGTCGTCATCTACCTCCGCCCCGTCGATCCGCCACCGTCGCTGCACCTCGGCCTCCCCAAGTCGGCTGCGAGCACCGCTGTGAGCCGTCGTTTGTTTCCCCTCTCTCCTAGTTGCTCAATCGAGTCATCGTAGCGCCTTTCCTGCCGAACTCGTGTGAGCACCGCCTCGGAACCCGACGTCGTCGATGAATCTAACCACGCCAATCCCCACCCTCGCGCCACCTGCGTACGAGCTCCGGCAGCCGCCTCGCCCCGTTGTGCGTCGCCGCCCCACCCTTGCGCCCTACCGCGCCCAGGCCCGCTTCCGCCGATGCTGCCTACGCTCCCTACCGCTCCTACCTTTCCCCCCGCAGCCCGCTACTGCTACCGCATGCTCGCACTGGGCCGCGCTCGACCACGCGCGCGCCCGCTACCTCCCGCACCTGCACACCTCCTCCTTCGTCGCCTGCCGCTCGCTTCGCCGGCGCCTCCGCATGCCCCTATTGCTCGCCAGCCCCTGTGCCGCCCGTCGCAGCGCCCCTGCCTCCTCCGCACGTGCAACCTCCCCTGCTGCCTCCGCCGCTTGCCCGCGCCACGCGCTGCCCGCCCGCACCGGCCACCGCTTGCTAGGCCACGCCCCTCGCCCCACGTCGCCTGCCTCCGGCCGCTGGCCCCTGGGCCGGTGCCCCGCCGCTCCCCGTCGGCCTGGCCCGCCCGGGCACTGGCGCCCGGTGCCCATGCCCGCGCCCAATCCCTGTTTGTGGCCTGGGCCTATGACAGCGGGCCCCACGCCCCTTTTCTAGAAAAGGAAATGATGAAATTAATTATTTAATTAATTAACCAATTAATTAGCTTAATTAACTTTGTTTAGTTTACATAATTAACTTGATTAGTTAATTAAAACTGTTAGTTAGTTACTAGTCAATGACAGACGGGCCACTGGCCGGTTTGACTAGTCAATGGTCAGTGTTGACCGCTGACGTCATGATGAGATCATGCTGGTGCAATAACTTTGTTTTAGAATTAATAATACTTTCATAATGTTGTTAAATCTTTCGAAAACTCATAGAAATTAAACCGTAACTCCGATGAAAATGTTTTCTACATGAAAGTTGCTCAGAATGACGAGATGAATCCGAATACGCGGCCCGTTCATCCGCCACACATCCCTAGCATAGCAAACATTGAACTTTTCCCCTTCGGTTCGCCTGTCCAAAAATCCCAAACTTCGGGAAAGCATTCCCGGATGTTACCCCCCCCCTCGCCAGTAGCGTGTAGCACCGCGTTAGAACACGTCTAGCTCTGCCTGTTATCCTGTTATGCTCTTGCTTGCTATGTATTTACTGTCCCCCCCTCTTCTCTTCGGTAGACCCTGTGATGGCTGCCGATACCACTGTGATCGACTACGTCACCGACGACCCCTCCTTCTCGTCTGAGCAACCAGGCAAGCCCCCCCCCTTTGATCACCAGATATCGCCTACTCTTCTCTCTACTTCTTGCATTAGAGTAGTGTAGCACGTTACTGCTTTCCGTTAATCCTAACCTGATGCATAGCTTGTCCTTGCTACTACTGTTGATACCTTTACCTGCAATCCTAATGCTTAGTATAGGATGCTATTTTATCATCAGTGGCCCTACATTCTTGTCCGTCTGCCATGCTATACTATCGGGCCGTGATCACCCGGGAGGTGATCACGGGTATATACTATATACTTATACATGATACATGTGGTGACTAAAGTCGGGTCGGCTCGTAGAGTACCCGCGAGTGATTCACGGATTGGGGGCTGAAAGGACCTTTGTCCTGACAGCCCTCTGGGTGGATCTTTGTGGCGGAGCGACAGGGCAGGTTGAGACCACCCGGGAGAGAGGTGGGCCTGGCCCTGGTCGGCATTCGCGGTTACTACAAAATAACACGCTTAACGAGATCTTGGTATTTGATCTGAGTCAGGCCACTGGCCTATACGCACTAACCAACTACGTGAGAACAGTTATGGGCACTCGACGTCGTGGTATCAGCCGAAGCCTTCGTGACGTCAGCGACCGAGCGGCGCGCGCCGGGTTGGACTGGAACGCTTGCTCTTGTATAAGGCAGGCTAGGTCTGCTCGCCGGCCGCGTACGCAACGTGCAGGTGTGCAATGGGCGATGGGCCCAGACCCCTGCGCCATAGGATTTAGACCGACGTGTTTACCTCTCTGTTGTGCCTAGGTAGAGCTGCGACGTGTTGATCTTTCGAGGCCGGGCATGACCCAGGAAAGTGAGTCCGGCCAAGGGGGATCGAGCGTGTTGGGAAATGTGATGCACCCCTGCAGGGAAGTTGATCTATTTGAATAGTCGTGTCCCTCGGTAAAAGGACGACCTGGAGTTGTACCTTGACCTTATGACAACTAGAACCGGATACTTACTAAAACACAGCCTTCCAAGTGCCAGATACAACCGGTGATCGCTCTCTCACAGGGCGACGAGGGGAGGTTCACCGGGTAGGATTATGTTATGTGATGATACTTGGTGAACTTACCATCTACTCTCTTCTACATGCTGCAAGATGGAGGCTGCTAGAAGCGTAGTCTTCGATAGGACTAGCTATCCCCCTCTTATTCCGGCATTCTGTAGTTCAGTCCACATATGCTACCCCTTTTCCATTTGATACCAATGCATGCTTATGTAGTGTAGCTCCTTGCTTGCGAGTACTTTGGATGAGTACTCACGATTGCTTTGCTCCCCCTTTTCCCCTTTCTATATCCGATTGTTGCGACCAGACGTTGGAGTCCAGGAGCAAGACGCCACCGTTGACGACGACTCCTACTACACTGGAGGTGCCTACTACTATGTGCAGGCCGCTGACGACGACCAGGAGTAGTTTAGGAGGATCCCGGGAAGGAGGCCTGCGCCTCTTTCAATATGTATCCCTGTTTGTGCTAGCCATCTTATGGCAACTTGTTTAACTTATGTTTGTACTCAGATATTGTTGCTTCCGCTGACTCGTCTATGATCGAGCTCTTGTATTCGAGCCCTCAAGGCCCCTGGCTTGTAATATGATGCTTGTATGACTTATTTTATTTGTAGAGTTGTGTTGTGATACCTTCCCGTGAGTCCCTGATCTTGATCGTACAGGTTTGCGTGTATGATTAGTGTACGATATGATTAGTGTACAATTAAATCGGGGGCGTCACACTACTGCTGTTCTCATCACGCCCGATAATTGTTCGATGAATCGCTGGAGCTGAAAACAATTATCCCTTCTTCTTTCTAGCAATGGATTTCGATTTGGAATACATATATGATAAGTATGTTGAGTTGTCCAACGGCTCGTCGGACGAGGAGTACTTCGATGAGACGGCGATGATGCAGGCGGTTCTTGAAGACACAAAACGTGCGGAGGAGCATGTTCTCAATTTCAAGGGCTCGATCAATGGTCATTGAGTGCTCAACCGCAACAGGGTGCGCGGCCATTTGACACTTATGGCCGACTACTTTGCCCCCATTGCACTATTCACTGGCCATTTTCATCGGTGTTTTCGGGTGCGCAACACTCTCTTCGATCGTTTGTACCATGGCGTTCGGTCTTACGATGACTACTTCATCTCGAAGAAGGACGCCGTGTGAACGATTGGCTTCTTTGGTTACCAAAAGTGCACGATCGCACTCCGGATGCTTGCATATGGCACGACCACTGATTCATGGGACGAGTACCTACGAATGTCTAAGAGCACATGCGAAAACCTTGTGGAAGGTGATGACTTGTTGTGTGATCACGCACAACATGATCGTCGAGGATGAGAGTGATGATGTTGCCGCAGCTCTAGAATTTGAGAACATGGGTGATCTTATCCAACTTCCATACCAGAATCTGGCCACATTTGAGGAGCTTATTCAAATGCATCAAAAAATTCGGCATCCACCAACTCACAAAAAGCTGATGGGAGATCTGATTGAGTATCAATGGACGGTAAAAGAGAACAACAATGTTGGGATGTAATATGTGAACTTTTTTAAAATTGAACTAGTGCTACATGCGGCTATTTGAACATATGTACCCTTTGCATGCGGCTATTTGAATGTTTGTACCTTTTGCATGCGACTATTTGATCGTGCGAACTTGGAAAAAAATAAGGAAGGCCGAATGTATGCGGCTACATTCAAAGACGTTCTCCCACATCCGTGTCCTACAGACTGGTCTTTCTCTGTCTGCAGATGGATACAGGAGCATTTTTGCAGGTTGCCATCGAAGATGCCCCAAGTTATGTGGCTTAGAGAAACTCCAATGGGGCGACCCATTTCGTCCGCGGCCGTCCGTTTGGGTCGGCGCGGACAGAAAAGGCGGCCCAACGCGCCGACCTAAACGGACGCGCGTCCGTTTTTCATCTGCGGGCGACCCATTCCCGGCCCATTTTTTAGCCTGATTTGCGCTGGCGCGGACACGTGACGGACGCGCGCTTGCTCGCCTACTCCTGTCCCCGGGCCCGCTCGTCTGTGGCACATTGGCCTTCCCTCCCCCCAACCAACAAGCAACCCTCGCCTCCGCCTCCTCCGTCACCGACGCCGCTGCCCATTTTGCCGACGACTCTCCTAGCTGTCGCCGCCTCCACATCCGCCCAGCAACGCCGCCCCTGCCCCCAGTCGCCCGCCGCCGCCGTTTTGCCGCCGGGGAGCAAGCTGGTTCCTCACCGTTGTTTCCCCCACGCCCAGCCGCCCCGCGACCAAAAAGACGCCTCGCCGCCCCAGCCATAGACGACCGACACGCTCGTCGGACGCGGGCCGGGCAGCTAGCTGGTCTGTGGGCGCCGTGTCTCCCCTCGCCGACCGTCTCCTTCTTCGACGCCCGCAAGCTGTTCGACAGTTTGCCAAGGTACGAAAATGGACTCCGCCGACAAGTTCTTTTTCCACAATAGAAGACGAGCGCCCGGAACGTCTGTACGATCAAGGTTTTCAGTTTCAGAATGAGAATGTTGTGCCTGAGCATGGAGTAGCGGCAACATTTGAGCAGTTCACTCAGTTTCATGAAGACATGCTGATTGGGAAACTCACGTGCAACTGCAAAATGATTTGGTTAAGCATATGTGGACTCATGTTAGCAATCAATAAATGTATCTTTTTTATTCGTTTTGCAAAACTATGTGAAACATTTTTATTTTTATTTGGCCTGTAAACTATACTATTTATTTGGGCGGACTATTTTGTTTGTTAAATTTTCATTTCACCATATGTGAGAATGCAATGCAAAAGTGGGCGGCCAGCCGGCCACGCCTGCACATACGGGTTGGCGCGTTGGGCGTGCTGCCGACCCATATGAAAAACAGGGCGGACGTCGGGCGGGCGGCCGACCCAAACGAACAAAAAACGGATGAAATCGCCGTCCGTTTGGGTCGATCCGTTGGAGTTGCTCTTATTGCTCTATGTTTTGGTCATTTCATCCGAGTTGTTGCATCGAGGTTGAATTCCGTTGCGGGGAAGATTATGTCTACGTTGGAGTTGCCATTAAGTGGGACAGAACCAGAACTGAGGTCAAAGTGTCAACCGCATCAAGCCATCAAAACAAGCAGGACAGCAGAAACCGGTACAGGACATAGGTCGTACGGGGAAAACGGCAACACCACCAGAAACGGATGTGTGGGCGACAGCCCTCCAAGCAAAAACTCTACTCGTGCAAACGGTTTGCTGGACTGAAAATTGCAGGTCAGAGCTGTCAGCATCACAAGACAGGGTTCTGGCACCTGCAGACGATGGATCGCCATGCCATGCGAGGAAGAGCAGGTCTGACCGGTCAAATGAAGAAGACACCTGACCTGAGAGTTAATTGAAAAAAAAAACACCACATTTGACGCATCGATTGTAGAAAACTATCTAATCCTTAATTTTATGCAAAAATCACCGCGTTCTCAGTCATCTTTTTGCAGAAAGCACTCATCGAAGGATTTAGGCCGTTTAATCATTTTCTGACAAGTGGAGCCGAACTGTAAGGAGCTGACTTGGCAAAACATTGACATACAACCCCTGGATCGAAAAGAAAAACGCAATCCAACCCAGCGGGTGGCCTCCCTCCTTTCTCTGATCCTGCAAACCGCCGCCGACTTGAGGCCTCCTCTACCCGGCGCCTCTGGCAAGCTGACGCCCGCAACCTGCAGGCCCCTCACGCCGTCGTCCCCTGCCTCCACTTCTTCTCCTTTCTTCTCTCTTGTTCTCTGCAAGAAGCCGCCATGGATGGGGGGTTGTAGTTGTGCGTGTGGGTGCAGGTCGCGGCGGTAGACTGCTGCTGCTGTCATCCGACATACTCTGTTCTTGATTCCAATTTCTTTTCCTGGCCGAGCGACTGTTGCACAACTTGCCCATTGACTGCACACAAAGTGGTTGTTCTTGGCATACAATTCTGTCACAAAATGGATGACGGGGTTGACCTCCCGAGCCAATTCTTCTTCCCCCACCAGGAGATGCTCGGCGCCTTCGGCAACCTCCTGGCCGTCGTCGCCGCCGCGACCTACACCCACACCCACCACGCCGCTCGGCTTGCCTGCACCCCCACCTCCGGCCACCTTCGCTCGCCGCCGTCCCATTCCCGTCCAGATTCGGTGTCCTGGTCAGAGAGGACAACGACACTTGGAGCATGAGTCCGTGGCCTGTGGCCGCCTCCGTTTGCCGCCCGCAAGGCGCCTCATGTGGCGGCCTTGAGTGCAGCCACGACGACTTCGGGCACGGGTAGAAGACGACGAGCGAGGCGCCCTCCCGCTTCCCGGCGGATAAACGGCGAGGCGGACGCGCACAAGATGCGGCAGGTACTGGCCTCATCTCTGGGTCGCACGAAGCCTGTAGCGGTGGTCGCTGACGTGCTTGTCGGCGGTGGCGACATCGTCGGAGTGGCGCAGGGGGTCGGCCAGCTCGGGCTCTCCCATCCGATGGGATCCAGGCAGCAGGCTCTGTCGGGCATGTCCGGGGCTGATTGCTTTTTTTAGATCTACTAGGGGTCTGTGTGTAATTTTTTTGCCAAGTCAGCTCCTTACAACCCGGCCCCCTGTGTCAAAAAGTGATTAAATGGGCTAAATCACCTGATCGGTGCAATTTGCAAAAAGTTTACTAGAAACGCGGTGGTTTTTGCATAAAATTACTAGGTGGTTTTCTGCAATCGATGTCCAAAATATGGTGGTTTTTTGCAATTAACTCCCTGACCTGAGGGCACATCAAAATCTGATAAAGCTGCTCAACCAGGACGGACACCTGAGGAGAAGAGTTGTTACATGTAGTCTTTTCTACACCATCAGCAGAGCAGCACAATGCTACTCAGTTTTCTACTGTTTCCTGACCATCCAAACATCAGGTTAAACTACCGAGCCTCTGTGACGAGGGCAAGGCGGTGTCTAAGTCAGTAAAACGAGATGTAGTATGTGAGCTTCCGCTTGTGCTGCTTCTCGAATGCAGCAATCAGGTCATCGATTATTTCCTCCCAATCACCAGCCACCGCTTCAAGCTGAAAAAACGAGAGCAGAGCACACAAGTTAACTTCTCCTTTGTTTCACACAACATGAATAATAACGTCACCATCACGTTTCAAACTTGTAAACCGTGCGCAGACTAACATGAGAAACACAAGCTTGTGAGCAAAATCATGATAAAGAAAAATACATCTAATTTTTATATAATCCGCCTTCGCCTGCGACCTATCAACTCCTGTCGAAGATGCTCTGGTCGCGCATGGTGGAGCAAATGGCCTGTGGACCATGTCCAGGATTCACAGGTGGCCGCGGGTTCTACTGTGGCCTAGTCTGCTTGCGGCTGCTTTGCTGAGTTCGCCTAGTCCGCGTGTTAGAAGATCCTACCAACACATGTGTGTTGTGCCCCGGTTTTAGTTCGCAGCTGGGCTTGATGCTGCTGTTTGCTAATGTCCTAGTTGTATTAGAGTGTCATTTTGGTTCCTGCTGTACTGGGGAAGACTACAGGAAAGTTGTGTGCTGCTCTCTTAATGCAATCTGTTCAATCCCAAAATTTGGTTCACTACCGTCTGCCTCCTTTGTCCCGCATGCTGATGGCTGCTGCCGAATTGCCTTCATGGGGCTGGTTGATGAGTATGCTTAAGTTCCAACATGTGTAGCCCAAACATAAACATACTAAGTCAGAATGTGTGGGGATTGAACTGCCCCAATTGCTGTACCACTGTCAGCGCATGCATCGCTGCTACCCCATGTCAAATTGCTTGCATGCAGGAATCTAAGTTAGGTGGCTGTGATGATAAAGCACCAGTTTCCTGGGTGGTCACCGCCTGCTCCACTACGCCCAGCGTCCTCCCGAGGGCACCGCGGCTGACCAGGGTCCGAAGCGGCCGAGATCCTTCAAATTCAAGAACTTTGGGGTCAAGATTCCGGGGTTTAAGGAGGTGGTTGAAAAGACTTGGACGGAGCCGCATGGGCATGTGGAGCCGTGTCAAATCCTCTATCACAAGCTCCAGCTGGTGTCCTCCTGTCTCGGTCGTGGAGCAAGCCCCTCTTCTTCAACGCTAAACTCCAGTTGCACATGGCCTTGGAGGTGATCCTCCGTTTTGGTGTCGCCATGGAGCACCATTCTTTATCTGCGGAGGAGGCATCCTGTTCAGCGCCCTTATGACTTCAACTGGACGGACTTGCGTATCACTGCCTCCAATCTTGAGGGTATCGACGCACCTTATTCGGAGGACAAGGCGGCCGTCATGGAAATGCCTGGTGACAAGGCCCCCGGTCCGGATGGGTTTACTGGTGCGTTCTTCAAATCTTGTTGGGATGTGATTGCGCTCGACATCATGGCAGTCGTCAACCTTTTCTCCAATCTCCGCACGACCATTTTTTATCGGCTCAACTTCTCTTCTTCCCAAGAAGGACGGCACCAAGGAGATTAATCCATGCCATTGCTAAGATCATGGCTAAAATTTCGGCAAAGAGATTGTCTCTGCACATGAGCACCTTGGTCTCCAACGCCCAAAGTGTGTTCATCAAGGGACGAAGCATCCATGACAACTTTCTTTTTGTCCACAATTATGCTAGGAGACTCCACCACAACAAGCGATCGATGTTGGTGCTCAAGCTTGACACTAAAAAGGCCTTTGACTCCGTCCCTTGGGACTATATCTTCGATGTGCTCGCGCGCCGGGGTTTTCCTCCTAGGTTCCGAGATTGGGTGGCCGCCTTCTTCACTTCCTCCTCCTCGCGCATCCTGCTTCATGGTGTGCATGGAAACCCTATAGGGCATGGTTGTGGGCTCAGACAGGGCGACCCTCTATCACCTCCCTTATTCGTGATTGCCATTGACCCTCTTCAAAGCATTCTTGAGCAGGCCACTATTCAGGGCTGGTTGCAACGTCTGGCTGGGCAAGGACCACGATTCAGAACCTCCATGTATGCCGATGATGAGGCCATTTTTGTTGCTCCTACTAAGGAGGACGTGACAGCCCTCTCTCGGACTCTTATCAAGTTTGGCCACGTCACCGGCCTAGTGACTTATTTCCAAAAAGTCTTGTTGCACCAATTAGATGCAATGGTATCATGTTGGATGACATCCTGGAAAGGATCCCAGCGAGGCTCTCCTCATTCCCTATCACATATCTCAGCCTCCCGCTCTCTGTCAAGAACCTCAAGTGCATTGATCACCTTCAAAGTTCAACCTAGGTATACATGGAGGTGGTTAATATGCTGATGCCGGCCCAGTAGGAGTTCACTGCACTAGATGGTGTCTGCATGCCAAGGTTGGCAGCTGATTTCAGATCAAACAAAATGAAGCCCCAGAACTTCAGCTTCAAAGCCCTCACCTTAAACCCTACCTTCATTGCTGCATGACTTTTTCATTAACAGTTTCAACCTTCATTGCTGCATGGATTTTTCATCAACAGTGTCGACCTTCATTGCTGCATGGATTTTTTCCTTAAGTGAAAAATATATATATCCTCACAATAGGATGCCGAGCTTGCTGATGAGATAGGACTAAGTGACTATTTTCAAAATGAGACAGGAATACGTGAATAACTTTAGAAGTGCCAGCACTAGCTTTCTTGAGGCAAGTTGTACACCCACTCTTAAATAATGGTTTGAGGCATATTCGTCCTACTTGAGTGTCTTATTAATTTTGTATAAAGTATCATATTGTGAAATATGCTAGTGATAACATGAAAAACCGTGTGCATTACATTGTGGAGGGAGTTGCAATTCATGAATCCTTCAAGGACAGGGTGCCCTGAAGAGGCATGTTTGGGGGGAAAGAAGGGCAACGTTAAAGACAATGCTTAGGAGGAGTCACAGGCACAGAATCATACTAGGTGAATTTACATGAAACGAATGGTTGTGTATACAGAGGGATCCCTGCAGGTATAATTGACCAACGCAGCCTTGTTGGTGTGCTTTGGTGTGGCAATTTGGCAGGCACAGGAGATACTATTCCCATACAGTATCAATAAAATTGTCAGCGAAAGTCACCAGAACACTTAGGTTGGCCGATTGGGTGTATTATCAGGTTTGCCATAATGAATCCATGCTATACCGTAACATAATCTTTTTAGGGTATGGAACTACAATCATGTCGCGTTTCAAGGTAGGCTTCCCACTGACATGAGAAAAGGAGTGGTGTATCCTGAAACACGAATCTTTGGATTGGCATTTCCTGAAGATTTCTACGTATCAAGTACATTCACTTGCATGGTGATTGAGACGCTAGACTTGATCACTAGTATTTATTTACTGATGGTCATTTTTCTGTTTCATCAAAAATGCACGTAGCCTGCTGTCCAAGTGGTAAATTACCAAAACCTTTCTATTCGTTGCTACCTGTGGATTGGCTATACAACTGGGATCTCAAAGGATAATTTAAGTGGTGCACTTATTAAGTACTTGTTCATGAGGACAGAAGAGGATTGAGGATGGAGCTATGAAGTGGAGACCTAAGAGGATGATGTCAGCAATAATATGCCAATTGCGATGGATGATTCGTTTCTGTTTTTTTTATTCACTGCACTAGCTTGTTGAACTTGTAAACTTGCACTGAGATTTAGCTGTTCTAGAGCTTCCATCATCATTTAGCTATTTATTTACTTTAAGTAACACTCCTTTTCTATAATTTAAGATTTAAAGTAGTACATGGGCCCAATCCAATTTAGCATGTATTGTCCCTAGTGTGCGGGAGCACAGTTAGTTCGTCACTATCATTAGCATTCACACCATTTGTACAAAATACATATCGAAAATAAACACAAAGATATATTTTGCTTGGTGATTAGAAAATCATTGGAAGGAATAACTTTGCACCCTGTATATGTTATGCTGTTTGGTTACCTTGTGGCATAAATCTAAAGCAAGCTTTGCCCCAATAGCAGCTTCTTCATGGTTATCTTTCACGTCCATATTGATTATCAGCACGCTCTTCAATAACCTCTGCTCACGGTTATTCATATCTGCACACGACCAAATCCCAACTTCAGTGAATGCCAAGAAAACCATGCAACCCTAAAGGTTTCTAGCGATTAGTCCTCAAAGTGCTTTGTAGACCAACCCCCCCCCCCCCCCCCCCCCCCCCCCCCCCCCCCCCCCCCCCCCCCCCCCCCCCCCCCCCCCCCCCCCCCCCCCGCGGGCGTTCAGTTCATTACCTTCAACGACTAAGTCGAAGACCCTCTCCTCAAAGGTGAGTATCATATCAAACACCCCATCGCCAGCGTTATCCTGCCACCTCTGCGGCGCCAGCTTCACCGAGATGTTCCTCTTCAGCATTGGCAGTAGGCCGTTCCTCTTGTACCTGGATGGGTCACCAAAAATCCATACTCAGCACAAGAATGCATTGAAGAAGTGCTAGGGGAATCCACAGATAAAAATATCCGGAGTTCAGTTATCTCAGTGTTTTTTTAAACGAAGGCTCAAGTCAATTTGCCGCATTTCCCCCCTCGAATCATTAACGATTACATGTCTCTGAATCAGAACTAATCGACAGGTGCTTCACAGAAAATTGGGGGAGCTGAAATCTATCTAATAGTGAGAAAAGGGGATACAATGGGTAGGAAGGAACCCCAGATATCGCAAAACATTTGCACGATTTATCTACGTTTTCCTCCAAACCACCATAAATTTTCTTATAAACCATATCCAAAATCCTCGAACGGCCAGGCCGTAACAGCCTCACGTTTGTTTCAAATAAACCCAAGAACAGCCTCCCCGAGCACCAGATCACCAAAAGAAGGAAGAGGGGAGAGATTAGAATAGTACGGACAGGTCGGGGTCCTTGCGGCGGAGGTCGTCGTAGATGCCGCCGTAAGGGGTGCCGAAGTCGTAGACGTTGGGCTCGTGCATCGACGGGCCTGGGAGCTTCACCTGGGAGCCGGTGCCGTAGGACTCGACGTCGAGCGCCGCGCGGCCCAGCACAGCGTGCGCCTCCATGCTCCGGTTCATGTTCGACGAGCAGACCATCGCGAACCTCCACCTCCTCGGCGCCGTCATCCTTGCTCCTCGCCGCCGGCAGGGTAGGGTCGGGCCGTCGGGACTCTATCTGACAGAGCGCTTAGACGCGAGAGGAAACTTTTTTTTTCTCGAGTCTAGAGAGGAAACTTTCTTGCGCCCTCGTGATGCGTTTGGTACTCTGCATTATTCTCAATCAGATCCATCTGGAATGAAATCGGATTATTTGATTGTGTGGGCTATATCTGTTTTTTGGCTTATATGAAGGTTAAAGCAGCTCTATATATTATTCTCAATTAGATTTATCTTAAATGGAATTGGATTATTTGGTTGTGTAGACTATATCTGTTTTTCGGCCCGTACGAAGATTAAAGTAGCTCTATATTGGAACTCCTGAATCGTCCATCTTTTGCGAGTTAGTCTCGCTCAATCCATGTGTGGGAATTGCGGGAGATGATAAGACGTCTCATAACTCCCACGCTCTCTTCAGTCACCTCACACGCTAATTCAGACACACTTACTCCTCTCTCCTGCATCGCCCCTTCGGTGTCCTTGATGGCAAAGCCACCCCTCCCCCTACTCCCATCGTTGTCAGCAGCAACCCCGCCTAGGAGAGGTGGTTTGCCGACCTTGCCTCTTCCAGCCAGGATCTCGCCATAGTTCTTAGGGCGACGTCCCCTCTCTTAGTGATGTCACAGGCACGAGCCAATGCACCACCCCACCACCCGCTCCAGCTCCGTCACCGGTGTCGAACGTTCTCATCTTGGGCTCAACGACGGGACGCTCATCCTTAACATCTCGACGCATCACGAGGACCATGATCATGGTTACAAACCCCATCATCGTCGGCGAGACTCATGTTCTCGTCGGGCTATTCTCCTCGCCTGACCTTCTCTGCAATGGCAGCGGCTCGGGTAAGCGCTGATTTGTTCCGCCTCCTAGCGTTCATAGTTAGGGTTTTCTGCTTACTTCAAAGATGCTTAGGGAAATGTTAGATTTGACTATTTGGACTGGATTGGATTGGTTTCGATCAAATTCGTTTCGATTTGATTCTAAACCATTCTATTTCAGTTGAATCAGAGCAATGCATGTGTTGCTAGTGCTTAGATTAGAATGCTACTTCCTTAGAGTTCATGCTAGATTGATGCATTTGGTGATGTTCTTACCACATTGCTACTGCCTAGGGTCCTAATGGTAGACTGGTACACCACATTACCACATTGACTGTTGTAGGATCGAAAGTATGTCTAGAGGGTGGATGATTAGTGATGACCCACAAGTATAGGAGATATATCATAGTCCTTTCGATAAGTAAGAGTGTCGAACCCAACGAGGAGCAGAAGGAAATGACAAGTGGTTTTCAGCAAGGTATTCTTTGCAAGCACTGAAATTATCGGTAACATATAGTTTTGTGATAAGATAAATTGTAACGGATAACAAGTAAATAAATTAACTAAGGTGCAGCAGGGTGGCCCAATCCTTTTTGTAGCAAAGGACAAGCCTCCCACTTATGATAATTTGATATGTGGGTGCACCGGTGCTTGGGTGTTGCCCTTCCTTGGACAAGCCTCCCACTTATGATTAACCCCTCTCTCAAGCATCCGCAACTACGAAAGAAGAATTAAGGTAAACCTAACCATAGTATGAAACATATGGATCCAGACCAGCCCCTTATGAAGCAATGCATAAAATAGGGTTTAAACTTCTGTCACTCTAGCAACCCATCATCTACTTATTACTTCCCAATGCCTTCCCCTAGACCCAAATAATGGCGAAGTGTCATGTAGTCGACGTTTACATAACACCACTAGAGGAGAGACAACATACATCTCGTCAAAATATCGAACGAATACCAAATTCACATGATTACTTATAACAAGACTTAACCCATGTCCTCAGGAACAAACGTAACTACTCATAAAGCATATTCATAATCATGATCAGAGGGGTATTAATTATCATTAAAGATCTAAAAATATAATCTTCCACCGGATAAACCAACTAGCATCAACTACAAGGAGTAATCAACACTACTAGCAAACCACATGTACCAATATGAGGTTTTGGGACCAAGATTGAATACAAGAGATGAACTAGTGTTTGAGAAGAGATGGTGCTGGTGAAGATGTTGATGGAGATTGACACCCTCTCGATGAGATGATCGTTGGTGATAATGATGGCTTTGATTTCCCCCTCCCGGAGGGATGTTTCCCCGGCAGAATAGCTCTGCAGGAGCCTTAGATTGGTTCTGCCCAGGTTCCGCCTCGAGACGGCGACGCTTCATCCCGTAAACTTCCTTCTGATTTTTTTCCAGGTCAAAACACACCATATAGCCAAAAATGGGCACCGGAGGCCTGCTAGGGGGCCAACAAGGTCGGGGGGCGCACCTAGGGGGTAGGGCGCGCCCTCCACCCTTGTGGCTGGCTGGTGGCCCCCCTCTGGTTCTTTCTTCGCCCAATATTATATATATATATATATTCCAAAAACATGCTCTGTGAAGTTTCAGGACTTTTGGAGTTGTGCAGAATAGGTCTCCAACATTTGCTCCTTTTCCAGTCCAGAATTTCAGCTGCCGGGATTCTCCCTCTTCATGCAAACCTTGTAAAATAAGAGAGAATATGCATAAGTATTTGAAGGAAATATGCCCTAGAGGCAATAATAAAGTTGTTATTTTATATTTCCTTATATCATGATAAATGTTTATTATCCATGCTAGAATTGTATTAACCGGAAACTTGATACATGTGTGGATACATAAACAAAACACAGTGTCCCTAGTAAGCCTCTACTAGACTAGCTCGTTAATCAAAGATGGTTAAGTTTCCAAACCATAGACATGTGTTGTCATTTGATAAACGGGATCACATCATTAGAGAATTATGTGATGGACAAGACCCATCCGTTAGCTTAGCATAATGATCGTTTAGTTTTATTGCTATTGCTTTCTTCATGACTTATACATGTTCCTCTAACTATGAGATTATGCAACTCCTAAATACTGGAGGAACACGTTGTGTGCTATCAAATGTCACAACGTAATTGGGTGATTATAAAGATGCTCTACAGGTGTCTCCGAAAGTGTTTGTTGAGTTGGCATAGATCCAAATTAGGATTTGTCACTCCGTGTATCGGAGAGGTATCTCTGGGCCCTCTCGGTAATGCACATCACTATAAGCCTTGCAAGCAATGTGACTAATTAGTTATTTATGGGATGATGCATTACGGAACGAGTAAAGAGACTTGCTGGTAACGAGATTGAACTAGGTATGTGGATACCGACGATCGAATCTCGGACAAGTAACATACCGATGGCAAAGGGAATAACGTATGTTGTTATGCGGTTTGATCGATAAAGATCTTCGAAGAATATGTAGGAACCAATATGAGCATCCAGGTTCCGCTATTGGTTATTGACCGGAGATGTGTCTCGGTCATGTCTACATAGTTCTCGAACCCGTAGGGTCCGCATGCTTAACATTCGATGACGATTTGTATTATGAGTTATGTGATTTGATGACTGGAGTTTGTTTAGAGTCCCGGATGAGATCACAGACATGACGAGGAGTCTCGAAATGGTCGAGAGGTAAAGATGCATATATTGGAAGGCTATATTTGGACATCGGAAATGTTCCGAGTGATTCGGGTATCTTTCGGAGTACCGGGGAGTTACGGGAATTCACCGGGAGAAGTAATGGGCCTTATTGGGCCATACAGGAAAGGAGGAGGCAGGCCAAGGGGAGGTGGCGCCCCCCATGGGTCCGAATTGGACTAGGGGAAGGGGGCGGCGCCCCCTTGCCTTTTCCTACTCCCTCTCTCTTTCCCTCTTTCCTTCTCTCCTACTCCGAAAAGGAAAGGGATTCCTACTAGGACTTGGAAGTCCTAGTAAGACTCCATACTCTTGGCGCGCCCCTAGGGGGCTGGCCTCTCTCCCTCCCTCCTTTATATACGTGGGTAGGGGCACCCCAAAGAGACAACAAGTCTTCTCTTAGCCGTGTGCGGTGCCCCCCTCCACAGTTACACACCTCGGTCATATCGTCGTAGTGCTTAGGCGAAGCCCTGTGCCGGTAACTTCATCATCACCGTCGCCACGTCGTCGTGCTGATGGAACTCTCCTTCGTCATCAACTGGATTAAGAGTTCGAGGGACGTCATCGAGCTAAACGTGTGTTGAACACGGAGGCGCCGTACGTTCGGTGCTAGGATCGGTTGAATCGCGAAGACGTTCGACTACATCAACCGCGTTACTAAACGCTTCCGCTTTCGGTCTATGAGGGTACGTGGACACACTCTCCCGTCTCGTTGCTATGCATCTCCTAGATAGATCTTGCGTGATCGTAGGTAAATTTTTTGGAATACTGTGTTCCCCAATAGTGGCATCCGAGCCAGGTCTATGCGTAGATGTTATATGCACGAGTAGAACACAAAGAGTTGTGGGCGATAATAGTCATATTGCTTACCACAACGTCTTACTTTGATTCGCGGTATTGTTGGATGAAGCGGCCCGGACCGACATTACATGACCGCGTTCATGAGACTGGTTCTACCGACGTGCTTTGCACACAGGTGGCTGGCATGTGTCTATTTCTCCAACTTTAGTTGAATCGAGTTTGACTATGCCCGGTCCTTGTTGAAGGTTAAAACAACACACTTGACGAAAAATCGTTGTGGTTTTGATGCGTAGGTAAGAACGGTTCTTGCTAGAAGCCCGTAGCAGCCACATAAAACTTGCAACAACAAAGTAGAGGACATCTAACTTGTTTTTGTAGGGCATGTTGTGATGTGATATGGTCAAGATGTGATGAGATATAAATTGTTGTATGAGATGATCATGTTTTGTAAAAGTTATTGGCAACTGGCAGGAGCCTTATGGTTGTCGCTTTATTGTATGAAATGCAATCGCCATGTAATTGCTTTACTTTATCACTAAGCGGTAGTGATAGTCGTAGAAGCAATAGTTGGCGAGACGACAATGATGCTACGATGGAGATCAAGGTGTCAAGCCGGTGACGATGGTGATCATGACAGTGCTTTGGAGATGGAGATCAAAGGCAGAAGATGATGATGGCCATATCATATCACTTATTTTGATTGCATGTGATGTTTATCCTATTATGCATCTTATTTTTCTTAGTACGATGGTAGCATTATAAGATGATCCCTCACTAAATTTCAAGGTATAAGTGTTCTCCCTGAGTATGCACCGTTGCTACAGTTCATCGTGCCGAGACACCACGTGATGATCGGGTGTGATAAGCTCTATGTTCACATACAATGGGTGCAAGCTAGTTTTGCACGTGCAGAATACTCGGTTTAAACTTGATGAGCCTAGCATATGCAGATATGGCCTCGGAACACTAAGACCGAAAGGTCGAACGTGAATCATATAGTAGATATGATCAACATAGTGATGTTCACCATTGAAAACTACTCCATCTCACGTGATGATCGGACATGGTTTACTTGATATGGATCACGTGATCATTTAGATGACTAGAGAGATGTCTATCTAAGTGGGAGTTCTTAAGTAATATGATTAATTGGACTTTAATTTATCATGAACTTAGTCTTGATAGTATTTGCATATCTATGTTGTAGATCAATAGCTTGCGATGTAGCTCCCCGTTTATTTTTGATATGTTTTTAGAGAAAAATAAGTTGAAAGATGATAGTAGCAATGATGCGGACTGGGTCCGTGATCTGAGGACTATCCTCATTGCTGCACAAAAGAATTATGTCCTTGATGCACCGCTAGGTGACGACCAGTGAGCATTTGCTCAGAATGTCTGAGTACTACTATCGCTTGAATCAAGTGGGAGTTAATCTTCCAGATAAGATAGTGATTGACAGAGTTCTCTAGTCACTATCACCAAGTTACTGGAACTTCATGATGAACTATAATATGCAAGGGATGACGTAAACGATTCATGAGCTCTTCGTGATGCTGAAATCAGCAAAGGTAGAAATCAAGAAAAGCATCAAAGTGTTGATGGTTGACAAGACCACTAGTTTCAAGTAAAAGGGCAAGGGAAAGAAAAGTAACTTCAAGAAGAATTGCAAGAAAGTTTCCACTCCCATGAAGAAGCCCAAAGCTAGACCCAAGCCTGAAACTGAGTGCTTCTAATGCAAAGGAAATGGTCATTGGAAGCGGAACTTCCCTAAATACTTGGCGGATAAGAAAGATGGCGAAGTGAACAAAAGTATATATGATATACATGTTATTGATGTGTACTTTACTAGTGTTCATAGTAAGCCCAGGGTATTTGATACCGGTTTAGTTACTAAAATTAGTAACTCAAAACAGGAGTTACAAAATGAACAGAGACTAGTTGAGGGCGAGGTGATGATGTGTGTCGGAAGTGATTCCAAGGTTGATAAGATCACCATCACACACTCCCTTTACCTTCGGGATTAGTGTTGAACCTAAAATAAATGTTATTTGGTGTTTTGCGTTGAGCATAATATGATTGGATCATGGTTATTCATTTAAGTCAAAGAATAATTGTTATTCTGTTTACATGAATAAAACCTTATGTGGTCATACACCCAAGGTGAATGGTTTATTGAATCTCGATTGTAGTGATCCACATATTCATAATATTGGTGCCAAAAGATGCAAAGTTGATAATGATAGTGCAACATACTAGTGGCACTGCCGTTTAGGTCATAATGGCGTAAAGCACATGAAGAAACTCCATGCTGATGGGCCTTCGGAATCACTTGATTATGAATCACTTGATGCTTGTGAACCATGCCTCATGGGAAAGATGACTAAAACTCCGTTCTCCGGAACAATGGAGCGAGCCACTGACTTATTGGAAATAATACATACTGATGTATGCGGTCCGATGAGTGTTGAGGCTCACGGCGGGTATTGATACGTCTCCAATGTATCTATAATTTTTTATTGTTCCATGCTATTATATTATCTGTTTTGGATGTTTAATGGGCTTTAATATGCACTTTTATATTATTTTTGGGACTAACCTATTAACCGAAGGCCCAGTGCAAATTGCTGTTTTTTGCCTATTTCAGTGTTTCGCGGAAAAGGAATATCAAACAGAATCCAAACGGAATGAAACCTTCGTGAGGATCTTTTTTGGAACAAACGCAATCTAGGAGACTTAGAGTGGAGGTCAAGGAAGCAACGAGGCGGCCACGAGGTAGGGCGGCGCGCCCCCACCCTCGTGGGCCCCTCGTAGCTGCACCGACCTACTTCTTTCGCCTATATATACTCTTATACCCTGGAAACATCCAGGGGAGTCACAAAATCACTTCTCCACCACTGCAACCTTCTGTACCCGTGAGATCCCATCTGGGGACCTTTTCCGGCGATCTGTCGGAGGGGGATTCGATCACGGAGGGCTTCTACATCAACACCATAGCCTCTCCGATGATGTGTGAGTAGTTTACCACAGACCTTCGGGTCCATAGTTATTAGCTAGATGGATTCTTCTCTCTCTTTGATCTTCAATACAAAGTTCTCCTCGATGTTCTTGGAGATCTATTCGATGTAATACTTTTTGCGGTGTGTTTGCCGAGATTCGATGAATTGTGGGTTTATGATCAAGATTATCTATGAACAATATTTGATTCTTCTCTGAATTCTTATATGCATGATTTGATATCTGATAACCCACAAGTATAGGGGATCGATTGTAGCCTCTTTCGATAAGTAAGACCGTCAAACCCAATGAGGAGCTAAAGGTAGAACAAATATTCCCTCAAGTTCTATCGACCACCGATACAATTCTACGCACGCTTAACGTTCGCTTTACCTAAAACAAGTTTGAAACTAAAAGTACTTTGTAGGTGTTGTTGGATAGATTTGCAAGAATATAAAGAGCATGTAAATAAAAACTAGGGGCTGTTTTAGGTAAAGAAGCAATAAAGTTAGTATAGCGAGTGTGGAAAAGTGGTGGTAGAAGTTGCGAAATTGTCCCTAAGCAATTGACTACTTTACTAGACCGATAGCAAGTTTTATGTGGGAGAGGCCACTGCTAGCATGTCATCCCTGACTTGGAATTCTATGCACTTATGATTGGAACTATTAGCAAGCATCCGCAACTACTAACGTTCATTAAGGTAAAACCCAACCATAGCATTAAGATATATTGATCCCCCTTCAATCCCGTATGCATCAATTTCTATGCTAGGTTGAACCTTCTGTCACTCTTGCCCTTTAATACATAGTCCTATCAACATACAACTAACCCTATGGTGTGATCCACGCGCGCGCTCATATGATGGGCACCAAAGGATAGCAACATAACCACAAGCAAATTAAATCAATCATAGCAATTCACCAATTACCGACAGGACAACAAAAATCTACTCAGACATCATAGGATGGCAACACATCATTGGATAATAATATGAAGCATAAAGCACCATGCTCAAGTAGAGGGTACATCGGATTGCAGGAGAGTGGACCGCTGTAGATAGATGGGGGAGGGTGATGAAGATGTTGGTGAAGATGACGGAGGTGTTGGTGTAGATTGCGGTGACGATGATGGCCCCGGCGGCGTTCCGGCGCCATCGGGAGAGAGGGGGAGAGAGCCCCCCTTCTTCTTCTTCTTCCTTGACCTTCTCCCTAGATGGGAGAAGGGTTTCCCCTCTGGTCCATGGCTTCCATGGCGGAGGAGGGGCGAGAGCCCCTCCGAGATTGGATCTGTCTCTCTCTATTCGTGCGTTTTAGATTCTGCCCTTTCACCGTTTCTTATATTCCCGGAGATCCGTAACTCCGATTAGGCTGAAATTTGGACACGATTTTTATCCGGATATTAGCTTTCTTGCGGCGAAAGAAGGGCACCAACTGTCTTACGGGGTGGCCACGAGGGCCCAGGGCGCGCCTGACCCCCTGGGGCGCCTCCCCTGCCTCATGGCCCCCTCGGGCATCGTCTCGCGTTGATTCTTCTTCCCAAAAATCACATATATTCCAAAAAAAATCTCCGTCACTTTTTATCCCGTTTGGACTCCGTTTGATATGGATTTTCTGTGAAATAAAAAACATGCAACAAACAGGAATTGGCACTGGGCACTGGATCAATATGTTAGTCCCCAAAAATAGTATAAAAAGTTGCCAAAAGTATATGAAAGTTGTATAATATTGACATGGAACAATCAAAAATTATAGATATGATGGAGATGTATCAGCATCCCCAAGCTTAATTTGTGCTCGTCCTCGAGTAGGTAAATGATAAAAGAGATAATTTTTGATGTGGAATGCTACCTAGTATAATCTTGATCATGTAATCTAATCATGGCATGAATATTAATACACGAGTGATTCAAAGCAATAGTCTATCATTTGATATTAAGACAATAATACTTCAAGCACACTAATAAAGCAATCATGTCTTTTCAAAATAACATGGCCAAAGAAAGTTATCCCTACAAAATCATATGGTCTGGCTATTGGGGAACGTAGCAATTTCAAACAATTTTCCTACGCACACGCAAGATCATGGTGATGCATAGCAACGAGAGGGGAGAGTGTTGTCTACGTACCCTCGTAGACCGAAAGCGGAAGCGTTAGCACAACGCAGTTGATGTAGTCGTACGTCTTCACGGCCCGACCGATCAAGCACCGAAACTACGGCACCTCCGAGTTCTAGCACACATTCAGCTCGATGACGATCCCCGGACTCCGATCCAGCAGAATGTCAGGGAAGAGTTCCGTCAGCACGACGATGTGGTGACAATCTTGATGTTCTACTGTCGCAGGGCTTCGCCTAAGCACCACTACAATGTTATCGAGGACTATGGTGGAGGGGGGCACCGCACACGACTAAGAGATCAATGATCAACTGTTTGTCTCTGGGGTGCCCCCTGCCCCCGTATATAAAGGAGCAAGGGAGGGAGGCGGCCGGCCTAGGAAGAGGGCGCGCCAAGGGGGGAGTCCTACTCCCACCGGGAGCAGGACTCCTCCTTCCCTTGTTGGAGTAGGACAGAAGGAAAGAGGGGGAGAGGAACAAGGAAAAGTGGGCTGCACCCCTTGTCCAATTCGGACCAGAGGGGGGGCGCGCGCCTCCTTCCTTTTGGCCTCTCTCCTCTATTCCCGTATGGCCCAATAAGGCCCATATACTCCTCGGCGAATTCCCGTAACTCTCCGGTACTTCAAAAAAATACCCGAATCACTCGGAACATTTCCGATGTCCGAATATAGTCGTACAATATATCGATCTTTACGTCTCGACCATTTCGAGACTCCTCGTCATGTCCCCGATCTTATCTGGGACTCCGAACTCCTTTGGTACATCAAAACTCATAAACTCATAATATAACTGTCATCGAAACCTTAAGCGTGCGGACCCTACGGGTTCAAGAACTATGTAGACATGACCGAGACACATCTCCGGTCCATAACCAATAGCGGAACCTAGATGCTCATATTGGCTCCCACATATTCTACGAAGATCTTTATCAGTCAGACCGCATAACAACATACGTTGTTCCCTTTGTCATCGGTATGTTACTTGCCCGAGATTCGATCGTCGGTATCTCAATACCTAGTTCAATCTCATTACCGGCAAGTCTCTTTTACTCGTTCCGTAATACATCATCCCGCAACTAACTTATTAGTTGCAATGCTTGCAAGGCTTAAGTGATATGCATTACCGAGAGGGCCCAGAGATACCTCTCCGACAATCGGAGTGACAAATCCTAATCTCAAAATACGCCAACCCAACAAGTACCTTCGGAGACACCTGTAGAACACCTTTATAATCACCCAGTTACGTTGTGACGTTTTGTAGCACACAAAGTGTTCCTCCGGTAAACGGGAGTTGCATAATCTCATAGTCATAGGAACATGTATAAGTTATGAAGAAAGCAATAGCAACAAACTAAACGATCAAGTGCTAAGCTAATGGAATGGGTAAAGTCAATCACATCATTCTCCTAATGATGTGATCCCGTTAATCAAATGACAACTCATGTCTATGGCTAGGAAACATAACCATCTTCGATCAACGAGCTAGTCAAGTAGAGGCATACTAGTGACACTCTGTTTGTCTATGTATTCACACATGTATTATGTTTCCGATTAATACAATTCTAGCATGAATAATAAAAATTTATCATGAAATAAGGAAATAAATAATAACTTTATTATTGCCTCTAGGGCATATTTCCTTCAGTCTCCCACTTGCACTAGAGTCAATAATCTAGTTCACATCGCCATGTGATTTAACATCAATAGTTCAACATCCATAGTTCACATCGTCATGTGACCAACACCCAAAGTGTTTACTAGATTCAATAATCTAGCTAGTTCACATCGTTATGTGATTAACGCCCAAAGAGTACTAGGGTGTGATCATGTTTTGCTTGTGAGAGAAGTTTAGTCAACGGGTCTGCCACATTTAGATCCATAAGTATTTTGCAAATTTCTATGTCAACAATGCTCTGCACTAAGCTACTCTAGCTAATTGCTCCCACTTTCAAAATGTATCCAGATTGAGACTTTGAGTCATCTGGATCAGCGTCAAAACTTGTATCGACGTAACCCTTTACGAACCTTTTGTCACCTCCATAATCGAGAAACATATCCTTATTCCACTAAGGATAATTTTGACCAATGTCCAGTGATCTACTCCTAGATCACTATTGTACTCCCTTGCCAAACTCAGGGCAGGGTATACAATAGGTCTGGTACACAGCATGGCATACTTTATAGAACCTATGGCTGAGGCATAGGGAATGACTTTCATTCTCTCTCTATCTTATGCCGTGGTCGGGTTTTGAGTCTTGCTCAACTTCACACCTTGTAACACAGGAAAGAACTCCTTCTTTGACTGTTCCATTTTGAATTACTTCAAAATCTTGTCAAGGTATGTACTCATTGAAAAACTTATCAAGCGTCTTGGTCTATCTCTATAGATCTTGATTCTCAATATGTAAGCAGCTTCACCGAGGTCTTTCTTTGAAAAACTCCTTTCAAACATTCCTTTATGCTTTGCAGAATAATTCTACATTATCTCCGATCAACAATATGTCATTCACATATATTTATCAGAAATGTTGTAGTGCTCCCACTCACTTTCTTGTAAATACAGGCTTCACCGCAAGTCTGTATAAAACTATATGCTTGATTAACTTATCAAAGCGTATATTCCAACTCCGAGATGCTTGCACCAGTCCATAGATGGATCGCTGGAGCTTGCATATTTTGTTAGTACCTTTAGGATTGACAAAACCTTCTGGTTGCATCATATACAACTCTTCTTCAATAAATCCATTAAGGAATGCAGTTTTGTTTATCCATTTGCCAGATTTCATAAAATGCGACAATTGCTAACATGATTTGGACAGACTTAAGCATAGATACGAGTGAGAAACTCTCATCGCGGTCAACACCTTGAACTTGTCGAAAACCTTTTGCGACAATTCTAGCTTTGTAGATAGTAACACTACTATCAGCGTCCGTCTTCCTCTTGAAGATCCATTTAATCTCAATGACTCGCCGATCATTGGGCAAGTCAATCAAAGTCCATACTTTGTTCTCATACATGGATCTCATCTCAGATTTCATGGCCTCAAACCATTTCGCGGAATCTGGGCTCATCATCGCTTCCTCATAGTTCGCAAGTTCGTCATGGTCTAGTAACATGACTTTCAGAATAGGATTACCGTACCACTCTGGTGCAGATCTCACTCTGGTTTACCTATGAGGTTCGGTAGTAACTTGATCTGAAGTTGCATGATCATCATCATTAGCTTCCTCACTAATTGGTGTAGTAGTCACAGGAACAGATTTCTATGATGAACTACTTTCCAATAAGGGAGCAGGTACAGTTACCTCATCAAGTTCTACTTTCCTCCCACTCACTTCTTTCAAGAGAAACTCCTTCTCTAGAAAGGATCCATTCTCAGTAATGAATAACTTGCCTTCGGATCTGTGATAGAAGGTGTACCCAACATTTTCTTTTGGGTATCCTACGAAGATTTACTTCTCCAATTTGGGTTTTAGCTTATCAAGTTGAAACTTTTTCACATAAGCATTGCAACCTCAAACTTTAAGAAATGACAACTTTGTTTTCTTGCCAAACCACAGTTCATACGGTGTCGCCTCAACGGATTTAGATGGTGATGGTGCACTTTTTAACGTGAATGTAGCTGTCTCTAATGCATAACCCCAAAACGATAGCGGTAAATCTATAAGAGACATCATAGATCGCACCATATCAAGTAAAGTATGATTACGACGTTCGGACACACCATTACACTGTGGTGTTCTAGGTGGCTTGAGTAGTGAAACTATTTCACATTGTTTTAACTGAAGGCCAAACTCGTAACTCAAATATTTTACTTCTGCGATCATATCGTAGATACTTTTATTTTTGTTACGATGATTCTCCACTTCACTCTGAAATTCTTTGAACTTTTCAAATGTTTCAGATTTGTGTTTCATCAAGTAGATATACTCATATCTGCTCAAATCATATGTGAAGATCAGAAAATAATGATACCTGCTGTGAGCCTCAATATTCATCGGACCACATACATCAGTATGTATGATTTCCAACAAATCTGTTGCTCGGTCCATTGTTTCGGAGAACGGAGTCTTAGTCATCTTGCCCATGAGGCATGGTTCGCAAGCATCAACTGATTCATAATCAAGTGATTCCAAAAGTCCATCAACATAGAGTTTCTTCATGCGCTTTACACCAATATGACCTAAACGGCAGTGCCACAAATAAGTTGCACTATCATTATTAACTTTGCATCTTTTGGTTTCAATATTATGAATATGTGTATCACTACGATCAGATCCAACGAACCATTTTCATTGGGTGTGTAACCATATATGTAAATAGAACAACAATTTATTCTCTTACTTAAATGAATAACCGTATTGCAATAAACATGATCAAATGATATTCATGCTCAACGCAAACACCAAATAACACTTATTTAGGTTCAACACTAATCCCGAAAGTATAGGGAGTGCGCGATGATGATTATATCAATCTTGGAACCACTTCCAACACACATCGTCACTTCACCCTTAACTAGTCTCTGTTCATTCTGCAACTCCCGTTTCGAGTTACTACTCTTAGCAACTGAACTAGTATCAAATACTGAGGGGTTTCTATAAACACTAGTAAAGTACACATCAATAACATGTATATCAAATATACCTATGTTCACTTTGCCATCCTTCTTATTCGCCAATTACTTGGGGTAGTTCTGCTTCCAGTGACCAATCCCTTTGCAGTAGAAGCACTCAGTTTCAGGCTTAGGTCCAGACTTGGGTTTTTCACTTGAGCAGCAACTTGCTTGCCGTTCTTCTTGAAGTTTCCCTTTCCGCCCTTTACTTGAAACTAGTGGTTTTGTTTACCATCAACACTTGATGCTTTTCTTGATTTCTACCTTCGTCGATTTCAGCATCACGAAGAGCTTGGGAATCATTTCTGTTATTCCTTGCATATTATAGTTTATCACGAAGTTCTACTAACTTGGTGATGGTGACTAGAGAATTCTGTTAATCACTATTTTATCTGGAAGATTAACTCCCACTTGATTCAAGCGATTGTAGTACCCAGACAATCTGAGCACATGCTCACTGCTTGAGCTATTCTCCTCCATCTTTTAGCTATAGAACTTGTTGGATACTTCATATCTCTCAACTCGGGTATTTGCTTGAAATATTAATTTCAACTCCTGGAACATCTCATATGGTCCATGACGTTCAAAACGTATTTGAAATCCCGATTCTAAGCTGTTAAGAATGGTGCACTAAACTGTCAAGTAGTCATCATATTGAGCTAGCCAAACGTTCATAACGTCTGCATCTGCTCCTGCAATAGGTTTGTCACCTAGTGATGCATCAAGGACATAATTCTTCTGTGCAGAAATGAGGATAATCCTCATATCACGGATCCAATCCGCATCATTGCTACTAACATCTTTCAACTTAGTTTTCTCTAGGAACATATCAAAATAAACACAGGGAAGCAACAACGCGAGCTATTGATCTACAACATAATTTGCAAAATACTATCAGGACTAAGTACATGATAAATTTAAGTTCAATTTAATCATATTACTTAAGAACTCCCACTTAGAAAGACATCCCTCTAATCTTCTAAGTGATCACGAGATCCAAATCAACTAAACCATAACCGATCATCACGTGAAATGGAGTAGCTTTCAATGGTGAACATCAATATGTTGATCATATCTACTATATGATTCACGCTCGACCTTTCGGTCTCAGTGTTCCAAGGCCATATCTGCATATGCTAGGCTCGTCAAGTTTAACCTGAGTATTCTGCGTGTGCAAAACTGGCTTGCACCCGTTGTAGATGGACGTAGAGCTTATCACACCCGATCATCACGTGGTGTCTGGGCACGATGAACTTTGGCAACGGTGCATACTCAGGGAGAACACTTTTATCTTGAAATTTAGTGAGAAATCATCTTATAATGCTACCGTCAATCAAAGCAAGATAAGATGCATAAAAGATAAGCATCACATGCAATCAAAATATGTGACATGATATGGCCATCATCATCTTGTGCCTTTGATCTCCATCTCCAAAACATTGTCATGATTTCTATTGTCACCGGCATGACACCATGATTCCATCATCTTGATCTATATCAATGTGTCGTCACATGGTCGTCTCGCCAACTATTGCTCTTGCAACTATTGGTATCGCATAGCGATAAAGTAAATCAATTATTTGGCGCTTGCATCTTATGCAATAAAGAAACAACCATAAGGCTTTTGCCAGTTGCCGATAACTTCAACAAAACATGATCATCTTATACAACAACTTATATATCATCACGTCTTGACCATATCACATCACAAAATGCCCTGCAAAAACAAGTTAGACGTCCTCTACTTTGTTGTTGCAAGTTTTTACGTGGCTGCTATGGGCTGAGCAAGAACCGTTCTTACCTACGCATTAAAACCACAACGATAGTTTGTCAAGTTAGTGCTGTTTTAACCTTCTCAAGGACCGGGCGTAGCCACGCTCGGTTCAACTAAAGTTGGAGAAACTGACACCCGCCAGTCACCTATGTGCATAGAACGGCGGTAAAACCGGTCTCGCGTAAGCGTACGCGTAATGTTGGTCCGGGCCGCTTCATCCAACAATACCGCTGAACCAAAGTGTGACATGCTGGTAAGCAGTATGACTTATATCGCCCACAACTCACTTGTGTTCTACTCGTGCATATTACATCAACGCATAAAACCTGGCTCGGATGCCACTGTTGGGGAACGTAGCAATTTCAAAAAAAATTCCTACGCACACGCAAGATCATGGTGATGCAAAGCAACGAGAGGGGAGGGTGTTGTCTACGTACCCTCGTAGAACAAAAGCGGAAGCGTTAGCACAACGCGGTTGATGTAGTCGTACGTCTTCACGACCCGACTGATCAAGCACTGAAACTACGACATCTCCGAGTTCTAGCACACGTTCAGCTCGATGACGATCCCCGGACTCCGATCCAGCAGAATGTCGGGGAAGAGTTCCGTCAGCACGACGGTGTGGTGACGATCTTGATGTTCTACTGTCGCAGGGCTTCGCCTAAGCACCACTACAATGTTATCGAGGACTATGGTGGAGGGGGGCACCGCACACGGCTAAGAGATCAATGATCATCTGTTGTGTCTCTGGGGTGCCCCTGCCCCCGTATATAAAGGAACAAGGAAGAGAGGCGGCCGGCCTAGGAGGAGGGCGCGCCAAGGGGGGAGTCCTACTCCCACCGGGAGTAGGACTCCTCCTTCCCTTGTTGGAGTAGGAGAGAAGGAAAGAGGGGGAGAGGAACAAGGAAAAGTGGGCCGCACCCCTTGTCCAATTCGGACCAGAGGGGGGGCGCGCGCCTCCTTCCTTTTGACCTCTCTCCTCTATTCCCGTATGGCCCAATAAGGCCCATATACTCCCCGGCGAATTCCCGTAACTCTCCGGTACTTCAAAAAAATACCCGAATCACTCGGAACATTTCCGATGTCCGAATATAGTCGTCCAATATATCGATTTTTACGTCTCGACCATTTCGAGACTCCTCGTCATGTCCCCGATCTTATCCGGGACTCCGAACTCCTTCGGTACATCAAAACTCATAAACTCATAATATAACTGTCATCGAAACCTTAAGCGTGCGGACCCTACGGGTTCAAGAACTATGTAGACATGACCGAGACACGTCTCCGGTCAATAACCAATAGCGGAACCTAGATGCTCATATTGGCTCCCACATATTCTACGAAGATCTTTATCGCTCAGACTGCATAACAACATACGTTGTTCCCTTTGTCATCGGTATGTTACTTGCCCGAGATTCGATCGTCGGTATCTCAATACCTAGTTCAATCTCATTACCGGCAAGTCTCTTTTACTCGTTCCGTAATACATCATCCCGCAACTAACTTATTAGTTGCAATGCTTGGAAGGCTTAAGTGATATGCATTACCGAGAGGGCCTAGAGATACCTCTCCGACAATCGGAGTGACAAATCCTAATCTCGAAATACGCCAACCCAACAAGTACCTTCGGAGACACCTGTAGAGCACCTTTATAATCACCCAGTTACGTTGTGACGTTTGGTAGCACACAAAGTGTTCCTCCAGTAAACGGGAGTTGCATAATCTCATAGTCATAGGAACATGTATAAGTTATGAAGAAAGCAATAGCAACAAACTAAACGATCAAGTGCTAAGCTAATGGAATGGTTCAAGTCAATCACATCATTCTCCTAATGATGTGATCCCGTTAATCAAATGACAACTCATGTCTATGGCTAGGAAACATAACCATCTTCGATCAACGAGCTAGTCAAGTAGAGGCATACTAGTGACACTCTGTTTGTCTATGTATTCACACATGTATTATGTTTCCGGTTAATACAATTCTAGCATGAATAATAAACATTTACCATGAAATAAGGAAATAAATAATAACTTTATTATTGCCTCTAGGGCGTATTTCCTTCACTGGCTATGCTCCATCTTCACCACACAAAATATTCAAATCATGCACAACCCCGATGACAAGCCAAGCAATTGTTTCATACTTTTGATGTTCTCAAACCTTTTCAACTTTCACGCAATACATGAGCGTGAGCCATGGATATAGCACTATAGGTGGAATAGAATATGATGATGGAGGTTGTGTGGAGAAGGCAAAAAGGAAGAAAGTCTCACATCGACGCGGCTAATCAATGGGCTATGGAGATGCCCATCAATTGATGTCAATGCGAGGAGTAGGGATTGCCACGCAACGGATGCACTAAGAGCTATACATGTATGAAATCTCAAACTGAAAACTAAGTGGGTGTACATCTGACTTGCTTGCTCATGAAGACCTAGGGCATTTGAGGAAGCCCATCGTTGGAATATACAAGACAAGTTCTATAATGAAAATTCCCACTAGTGTATGAAAGTGATAACTCAAGAGACTCTCTATATGAAGAACATGGTGCTACTCTGAAGCACAATGTGGTAAAAGGATAGTAACATTGTCCCTTCTCTCTTTTCTCTCATTTTTTTTCTCTTTTTTGGTGGGCTTCTTTGGCCTCTCTTTTTTGATAACCTCACCTGGGACAATGTTCTAATAACGATGATAATCACACTTTTATTTACTTACAACTCAATACTACAACTCGATACTAGAACAAAGATATGACTCTATATGAATGCCTCCGGCGGTGTACTGGGATGTGCAATGATCTAGCATAGTAATGACATCAAAAAACGGACAAGCCATGAAAACATCATGCTAGCTATCTTACGATCATGCAAAGCAATATGACAAGGAATGCTCAAGTAATGTATATGATGATGATGGAAGTTGCATGGCAATATATTTCGGAATGGCTATGGAAATGCCATGATAGGTAGGTATGGTGGCTGTTTTGAGGAAGATATAAGAAGGCTTATGTGTGATAGAGTGTATCGTATCACGGGGTTTGGATGCACCGGCAAAGTTTGCACCGACTCTCAAGGTGAGAAAGGGCAATGCACGGTACCGAAGAGGCTAGCAATGATGGAAGGGTGATAGTGCGTATAATCCATGGACTCAACATTAGTCATAAAGAACTGACATACTTATTGCAAAAATCTATTAGTCATCGAAACAAAGTACTACGCGCATGCTCCTAGGGGGATAGATTGGTAGGAAAAGACCATCGCTCGTCCCCGACCGCCACTCATAAGGAAGACAATCAATAAATAAATCATGCTCCGACTTCATCACATAACGGTTCACCATACGTGCATGCTACGGGAATCACAAACTTCAACACAAGTATTTCTACAATCATATCATATTCAGTGATCTACAAGTTTTATGTAGGATTTAATGACTAACCATGTGAATGACCAATTCCTGTCATCTCTCTAAATAGATATAAGTGAAGCAAGAGAGTTTAATTCTTTCTAAAAAATATATGCCCACACTCTAACAAATATAAGTGAATCAAAATAGCATTCTACAAATGGCGGTTTTCTATGTGAAGAGAAACAGGCAATCCAAACTTCAAATGATATAAGTGAAGCACATGAAGCATTCTATAAAGCCATACTCAAAAGATATAAGTGAAGTGCAAAGAGAATTCTATAAATCAACCATGGACTATCTCATACCAGCATGGTGCATCAAAGAAAAGTAAAAACTAAATTCAAAAGACGCTCCAAGATTTGCACATATCACATGAACGAAACAAATCCGAAAACATACCGATACTTGTTAAAGAAAGATGGGATGCCTTCCGGGGAATCCCCAAGCTTAGACGCGTGAGCCTCCTTGAATATTTACTTGGGGTGCCTTGGGAATCCCCAAGCTTGAGCTCTTTCCTCTCCTCCTTCTCCTCACATCGAGACATCCTCGATCTTCGAACACTTCATCCACACAAAACTCAATAGAAAGCTCGGTAAGATCCGTTAGTATAATAAAGCAAATCACTACTCTAAGTACTGTTGCAAACCAATTCATATTTTGTTTTTTCATTGTAGATACTGTAATATAACTTTTCCATGGCTTAATCCACTTATAGAAATTGATAGTTTCATCAAAACAAGCAAACTATGCATCAAAAACAGAATTTGTCTTAAACAGGACAGTCTGTAGTAATCTGAACATTCACCATACTTATGGTAATCCAAAAATTCTGAAAAAATTAGGAATAATAAACAATTTGTATAGAAAGACAGTGCAAAAAGTTTCAGAACCGTTTGACGTTCCAGTAAAAATGTAAAATCGGGCACTACAGCCAAAGTTTCTGTTTTGCACCGCACAAACCAACAAGCAATGTAAATATCCTAAAGGCAAATCTTGGCACATTATTTTTAAAATACAATGGATTTGTATTTTATAAAAGTACAGAACATAAATAAACGACTCTCTAAAACTTTCAGGTTGTCTCCCTGGCAGCGCTTTCTTTAAAGCCATTAAGCTAGGCATATAGTGCTCAAGTAATGGATCCACCCGGATCCCAAGGTATATCAAAGCTATTTTTAATTAACAATGATTCGTGATTTAGTAGTGAGCACAAAGTAACATATATCATGCAACAACGAAGTATAACTCTCCTCCTATGCATCGGCATGTCATAAAAAACAATTCACGCACACATAGTAAAGGCCAATGCATAGTATAAACAGTTTCTTTCAATTTTACCATATTGGAAACATGGAGAGGAGGAGATGTAGTTCCTCTCTCATGATAATTGAAAGTAGGAGCAGCAAGCACATGCATATTATATCTATCAAAATATCATGTGCAACGGTAAAATGCAACCCATCAATATAATCCTTAATAAGGGCAAACTTCTCCGATATAGTGTAGTCGGGAGAATTCAAAAAGATAATAGGGCTATCATGCGTGGGTGCAATAGCAACAAGTTCATGTTTAACATAAGGAACTATAGCAAGTTCATCTCCATAAGCATAATTCATATTGGCATCTTGGCCACAAGCATAGCAAGCATCATCAAAAAGGGATATTTCAAAAGAATCAACGAGATCATAACAATCATCATAGCAATCATCCTTCGATAAGCACAAAGGAAAATTAAACAATGTACGAGTTGAAGAGTTACTCTCATTAGAAGGTGGGCACGGGTAGCTAATCCGCTCTTCCTCCTTTTGTTCTTCGCTCTCCTCGTCATCTTTTTCATCCAATGAACCCACAGTTTCATCAATTCCTTCTTCCATAGACTCCTGCAAAATATTAGTCTCTTCTTGAACAGCAGAGGAGTTCTCAATATATGGTTTAACATAGGCATTAGAAGCATAATTATCATAACAATATTTAAGTATGGCAAAATTTTCAGATTTGTAAAGAGTAGCATCATACTTTCCAATCAAAGAAGCAATTTCATAAGCCATCCTTAAAAGCAACAAATTCTTTAATTTATTGAACATCATAGTAATTATAAACACCCTTAGCATACGAAGATACGATTCCATTATCACTAAACTCACATTAGTAGGGAAGGTGTTTCTTAGGGTTTTCAGAACAACAAGTAAAATCACATATTTCACATAAATTCCAAGCATAGCATTGCAAACGATGAATTTGATCCAGTAAAAGTTTCCCCTTTTGAGATAAGCGATGTCGCACATAACAAGCATGCTCATCTAAAGATTTTCCATCAACTAAGCTAGTTGGGGTTTCAGCATGAGCACATAGGGATCGAAGATGATCCAAGTAAAAAGCTGCATTAGTGTGATAGATTTTGAGTGGTTCTTCAACCATTGATTCAGTAGGTACCACTAATTTTTTTGGTATTTTGCGTTTCCAACCCATAACTAAAAATAGAAAACAAGAGCACAAAATAGAAACTACTTAGTGATAAAGCAAACAAGCACACACGAGAATATTCACCCCATGCTATAACTCCCCGTCAACGGCGCCAGAAAAAGGTCTTGATAACCCACAAGTATAGGGGATCAATTGTAGCCTCTTTCGATAATTAAGAGTGTCGAACCAACGAGGAGCTAAAGGTAGAACAAATATTGCCTCAAGTTTTATCGACCACCGATACAACTCTACGCACGCTTAACATTCGCTTTACCTAAAACAAGTATGAAACTAAAAGTACTTTGTAGGTGTTGTTGGATAGGTTTGCAAGAATATAGAGAGCATGTAAATAAAAACTAGGGGCTATTTTAGGTAAAGAAGCAATAAAGTTAGTATAGCGAGTGTGGAAAAGTGGTGGTAGGAGTTGCGAAATTGTCACTAAGCAATTGACTACTTTACTAGACCGATAGCAAGTTTTATGTGGGAGAGGCCAATGCTAGCATGTCTCCCTGACTTGGAATTCTATGCACTTATGATTGGAACTATTAGCAAGCATCCGCAATTACTAACGTTCATTAAGGTAAAACCCAACCATAGCATTAAGATATATTGGTCCCCCTCCAATCCCGTATGCATCAATTTCTATGCTAGGTTGAAGCTTCTATCACTTTTGCCCTCCAATACATAGTCCTATCAACATACAACTAACCCTATGGTGTGATCCACGCGCGCGCTCATATGATGGGCACCAAAGGACAACAACATAACCTGAATCAAATTAAATCAATCATAGCAATTCACCAATTACCGATAGGACAACGAAAATCTACTCAGACATCATAGGATGGCAACACATCATTGGATAATAATATGAAGTATAAAGCACCATGTTCAAGTAGTGGATACAGCGGGTTGCGGGATAGTGGACCGCTGTAGATAGATGGGGGAAGGTGATGAAGATGTTGGTGAAGATGACGGAGGTGTTGGTGTAGATTGCGGTGACGATGATGCCCCCGGCGGTGTTCCGACGCCACCGGGAGAGAGGGGGAGAGAGCCCCCCTTCTTCTTCTTCTTCTTCCTTGACCTTCTCCCTAGATGGGAGAAGGGTTTCCCCTCTGGTCCATGGCTTCCATGGTGGCGGAGGGGCGAGAGCCCCTCCGAGATTGGATCTATCTCTCCGTCTCTCTCTGTTTCTGCGTTTTAGATTATGCCCTTTCATCGTTTCTTCTATTCACGGAGATCCGTAACTCCGATTGGGCTGAAATTTGGACACGATTTTTATCCGGATATTAGGTTTCTTGCGGCGAAAGAAGGGCACCAGCCGCCTTACGGGGTGGCCACGAGGGCCCAGGGCGCGCCTGACCCCCTAGGGCGCGCCCCCTGCCTCGTGGCCCCCTCGGGCATCGTCTCGCGTTGATTCTTCTTCCCAAAAATCACATATATTACAAAAAAATCTCCGTCAGTTTTTATCCCATTTGGACTCCCTTTGATATGGATTTTCCGCGAAACAAAAAACATGCAACCTACAGGAACTGGCACGAGGCACTGGATCAATATGTTAGTCCCCAAAAATAGTATAAAAAGTTGCCAAAAGTATGTGAAAGTTGTATAATATTAACATGGAACAATCAAAAATTATAGATACGGCAGAGACGTATCAATATCTTTGCAAGTCTCTTCAAATTATCAGTTTGGTTTGGCCTACTAGATTGATCTTTCTTGCAATGGGAGAAGTGCTTAGCTTTGGGTTCAATCTTGCGGTGCTCGATTCCAGTGACAGAAAGGGAACCGACATGTATTGTATTGTTGCCATCGAGGATAAAAAGATGGGGTTTATATCATATTGCTTGAGTTTATCCCTCTACATCATGCCATCTTGCCTAGTGCGTTACTCTTTTCTTATGAACTTAATACTCTAGATGCATACTAGATAGCGGTCGATGTGTGGAGTAATATTAGTAGATACAAAATCGTTTCGGTCTACTGGACACGGACGTGATGCCTATGTTTATGATCATGCCTAGATATTCTCATAACTATGCGCTTTCCTATCAATTACTCGGCAGTAATTTATTCACCCACCGTAAGATATGCTATCTTGAGAGAAGCCGCTAGTGAAACCTATGGCCCCCGGGTCTACTTTACATCATATTAATTTCCTGTCAACTAGCTATTTCTGTCACTGTTTATTTTGCAATCTTTATTTTCCAATCTATAAAACAAAAATACCAAAAAAAATTATCTTATTATTTTTATCAGATCTCACTTTTGCAAGTAGTCGTGAGGGGATTGACAACCCCTTTACGCGTTGGTTGCAAGGTTCTTATTTGTTTGTGGAGGTACTAGGCGACTTGCGTGTAGTCTCCTACTGGATTGATACCTTGGTTCTCAAAACTGAGGAAAATACTTACGCTACTTTACTACATCACCCTTTCCTTTTTAAGGGAAAACCAACGCATGCTCAAGAGGTAGTGTGACGCCCCGATTTGACCGTACACTAATCATACACGCAAACGTGTACGACCAAGATCAGGGACTCACGGGGAGATATCACAACACAACTCTACAAATAAAATAAGTCATACAAGCATCATATTACAAGCCAGGGGCCTCGAGGGCTCGAATACAAGAGCTTGATCATAGACGAGACAGCGGAAACAACAATATCTAAGTACAGACATAAGTTAAACAAGTTTGCCTTAAGAAGGCTTGCACAAACTGGGGATACAGATCGAAAGAGGCGTAGGCCTCCTGCCTGGATCCTCCTAAACTACTCCTGGTCGTCGTCAGCGGCCTGCATGTAGTAGTAGGCACCTCCAGTGTAGTAGGAGTCGTCGTCGATGGTGGCGTCTGTCTCCTGGACTCCATCGCCTCGTCGCAACAACCGGGTATAGAAAGGGGAAAAGAGGGAGCAAAGCAACCGTTAGTACTAATCCAAAGTACTCGCAAGCAAGGAGCTACACTACATATGTATGCATTGGTATCAAATGGAAAAGGGGTAGCATATGTGGACTGAACTGCAGAATGCCGGAATAAGGGGGGATAGCTAGTCCTATCGAAGACTACGCTTCTGGCGGCCTCCATCTTGAAGCAGTAGAAGAGAGTAGATGGTAAGTTCACCAAGTGTCATCGCATAGCATAATCCTACCCGGCGATCCTCCTCTCGTCGCCCTGTCAGAGAGCGATCACTGGGTTGTATCTGGCACTTGGAAGGGTGTATTTTATTAAGTATCCGGTTCTAGTTGTCATAAGGTCAAGGTACAACTCCGGGTCGTCCTTTTACTGAGGGACACAACTATTTGAATAGATAAACTTCCCTGTAGGGGTGCACCACATTTCCCAACACGCTCGATCCTCTTTGGCCGGACACACTTTCCTGGGTCATGCCCAGTCTCGGAAGATCAACACGTCACAGCCCTATCTAGGCACAACAGAGAGGTCAGCACGCCGGTCTAAATCCTATGGCGCAGGGGTCTGGACCCATCGCCCATTGCACACCTACACATTGCGAGGGCGGCCGGAAACAGACCTAGCCTCCTAATACAAGAGCAGGCGTTCCAGTTCAATCCGGCGCGCGCCGCTCAGTCGCTGACGTCACGAAGGCTTCGACTGATACCACGGCGTCGAGTGCCCATAACTGCTCCCGCATAGTTGGTTAGTGCGTATAGGCCGGTGGCCAGACTCAGATCAAATACCAAGATCTCGTTAAGCGTGTTATTTTGAAGTAACCGCGAACGCCGACCAGGGCCAGGCCCACCTCTCTCCTAGGTGGTCTCAACCTGCCATGTCGCTCCGCCACAAGTAACAGTCGGGGGCCGTCGGGAACCCAAGCCCACCACTACATGGGTGGAACCACCTACCCCTTCAGCCCCTATCTCAAAATCACTTGCGTGTACTCTACAAGCCGACCCAAGTTTAGTCACCACATGTATCACATATTATGTATATAAGTATATACCCGTGATCACCTCCCAAGTGATCACGGCCCGATAATATAGCATGGCAGGCGGACAAGAATATAGGGCCACTGATGGAATACTAGCATTCTATACTAAGCATTTAGGATTGCAGGTAAAGGTAACAACAGTAGTAGCAAGGACAGGCTATGCATCAGAATAGGATTAACGGAAAGCAGTAACATGCAACACTACTCTAATGCAAGTAGTAGAGAGAAGAATAGGCTATATCTGGTGATCAAGGGGGGGCTTGCCTAGTTGCTCTGGCAAGGAGTCGTCGTCGATGTAGTCGATCACTGGGGTATCGACAGCGGTCTCGGGGTCTACCAGAAAGAAGTAACGGAGGGGAACACAATAAATAATAGAGCAATCAAAGCATCACAAAGCATAACATGGCAATACACGGTGCTAGGGTGACCTAACACAGTAGTAGGCAATACCGGTGAAGGGGGGAAACATCCGGGAAAGTATTCCCGGTGTTTCACGTTTTCGGACAAACGGACTAAAGGGGGAATGTTGCAAGTTTGCTATGCTAGGGACGTGTGGTGAACGAACGAACAGCGTATCCGGATTCGTTGGATTTTTCTGAGCAAATTTCATATATAAATTATTTTTATCCAAGTTACGGTTTATTTTATATGATTTTTCAAAGATTAAATGATTTTATGGAAAAAATTTATTTCAAAAATAAATGACTAGAAGCTAAGTGTACCCAGGGTGTGTACACTACCAGTGTGGCTGTTTGATTGCCAGGTGGGGACAGAGTCAAAGTCAACAGCCCAGTTAGAGTTGACTAGTCAAAGTCAACAGTTCCAATAGGACCCAACTATCATAGATAGTAGGTAATTTGATTTTTGTTTAATCTCTAGGGTACCCACATGTCAGTGTCACATGTGCTAATAAAATTAGCTAGACTAAATTAATCTAGAAGGGGCCACATGTCATCTACACATCTCACTAACTAAACAAATAAACCAACCTAATATATTCCTAGACTAATCTTAATAGGGCCGGCCTCCTGGACATAGGCAGCGAGGAAATAGCTGCAGCCGCAAACACCATGGGCGGCAGCAGCGATTAGCAGCCTCAGCTAGCAAGCAGGCACCATCAGCGATTAGCGGCAATAGCGATTAGCAGCAGCAGCTTGCAAGCAACGCGGTAGAACCAGCAGCACAGCAGAGCAACTCGCGCCAAGAGCATCGACAGAACGCATGCAGGGAGGCGAGAGGCGACGGGACAACAAGGACGGGTGGTGCGGCGGCTCGCATAGGCGAGCGTCGGCGTGGCGCGAGACCAAGGCGCGCGGGACGCGGGCACGTACGGCCAAGGCACGGCCTAGACGAGGAAAGTGCGCAGGCAGGGCTCGCGGACGCTGAGCTTCGGCGGTCCGGCCACTACAGCCGAAGTGCGGGGCGGCAGCTAAACGACAATGAAACGGGAAGGGTAAGGGGGGATCCAGAGGAGGAGCTCACGTTGAGGCCGTGGGAGAGCTTGAGGAGGTCGGGGATGGCCCGGAGCAGCGACATCTGGCGACGGACGACGGTGTACGCGAAGACGACGGCGGCGATGGCGGGCGAACGGGGCCTCCTAGCTCGATCCCTTTGTCGAGGGTGAAGAATACGACGACGATGGAGCTCCAGGACGTATTCTCAAGCGCCGGGGAGGTCGTCGTGGTGAAGATCGACGACGACGAGGCAGTGGCGACCGAGGCGGGGTCGCGTCATGGCCGGCGACGGGCGCGTCGGCTGCTCGGCGTGGGGGGCGGATCTGAGGAGGGGGGAGGCTCAGAGGGCGAGGGAGTGTGAGCGGGGGTGGATGAGAGCGGGGGAAGGGATCGAGAGGACGGGCGTCTGTAGCGGTCCGGGTCGGGGGAACAGGGGTCCTAAAGAAAAAAAAATAGTGGATGGGGCTCTTTCCTTTTATTTATCTTTCTCTTTTGTTTCCTTTTTAATTTCTTTTTATTTTAGTTTTATAAATTATAATTCTAGCACCTAAACTAGTATCACTAATTAGACCAATGCCACATGTAGTTTAGTACTCTAAATAAATTAGTTTGCATTCACTATTATTTTAAAAGAATTTATATAATTGTTTTAGCCCCTTTTATTTATTTATTTAAGGCATCTAAATACTTTATAAAATGTTTGGTTTCATTTTTATATTAGCTTTGGGAATTTTTGAAATATTATGAACACTATTGATTTGCTGTTTGGATAATTAATATTTTGACTTTATTTTGAAATTAAAAATTTGAACCGGGTTTCAAACCGACGCGAGTTTACCAACAGTAACGAGATGATGCGACATCATTAGCAAAGGTTCACTGTAGCTTGATCATCCGGGCGTCACATGTAGCAAGAAGGATTTCTGGCGCCGTTGCCGGGGAGTTCTATGCTCAAGTCAAGACATACCAAGTACCCATCACAAACTCTTATCCCTCGCATTACATTATTTGCCATTTGCCTCTTGGTTTCCTCTCCCCCACTTCACCTTTGCCGTTTTATTCGCCCTTTTTCCGTTCGCTTCTTTTCGCTTGCCTTTTGTGTGTTCAACTAGTTCGTTTTGTTGCCATCATGTCTGAAACTGGGGAGGTTATCATTGAAAAGGATAGTAGTAATGATGGAGGAAACGTTGATGCTTTTGATTATCCTCATGAAGAACCTACTATTTTACACACTAAAAAGTTCCGGATTGGTAGTGGTAATATTACTGGAAAAGGAGTTATTCAAGATTTCTTTACTTGTGCCGGTGCTTTGCCCACCATGAGCGGGTCTATTCTTCATAAAACTAGTAGTCTTGCGGATGCTATATCTTTGCTCGTGGTTAAACTTGAAAGACAATTTATCCACATGCATCCTTGCATACAGAGGATTTTTCTAGAATTTTCTAATATTGAGCATTCTTCTGTTAAGCGAGCAGCTACCATCTTTTTAGCTCATGAGTTCAGATTTATAATAAAAGAGGCCAATGAAATTTTTGCGCATTATAGGGTGGATGCCAGCCGTCCTCCCATAGAAGCAATCATTTTTTATCAAGAGGACATAATGCGCTTACGATCTTTAGATCATGTTGCTTTTAATGAAAACCTTAGAAAAAAGGTTCCTACCGATGTTCTAGTTGACAGGATTTCTGAACTTAATGACAATTTAGCTATCCAGAACAATGGGTTAGGTTTTTCCCTTGAACAAAGGCTCATGACTTTTTGCCAAAAGAATGCTTATAATGATGAATTGGTTGTGTAGTATGAGGGGACAAAGGAGGAACCAATACCTCCCGAGCTTGATCTTGGGGACTTTTGTCCCATTAAATTTAGCCATTTTGATTACTTTTGCTTGGCACAAAGAAAATTTGCTGTTGAATGTAGGGAGTATGAGATGATTTGCCTTATCATTATCATGGCAATACCTAGATCTATTATTGTTTTTATGCCTAGCTAGGGGCGTTAAACGATAGCGCTTGTTGGGAGGCAACCTAATTTTATTTTTTTTCCTTGATTTTTGTTCCTGTTTAGTAATAAATAAATCATCTATCCTTTGTTACGATTGCGTTTTTATGTTTTAATTAGTGTTTGTGCCAAGTAAAGCCTTTAGGATCTTCTTGGATGATTGTTGTTTGATCTTGCTGAAAAAAACAAAAAGTATGTGCTCACGAGAATAATTTACATTTTTTTACCAGAGAGCGATAAAATACCAATTCTAACTGCAGTAGAACAATATGAAAATCATTTAGGATGTCCTAATTTCTCAGGATTTTTGGAGTTACAGAAGTATTCGAAACCTACAGATTACTACAGACTGTTCTGTTTTTGACAGATTTTGTTTTTCGTGTGTTGTTTGCTTATTTTGATGAATCCATAGCTAGTATCGGGGGGTATGAACCAAATAGAAGTTGTAATATAGTAGGTTTAACACCAATGTAAATAAAGAATGAGTTAATTATAGTACATTGAAGTGGTGGTTTGTTTTCTTATACTAATGGAGCTCATGAGATTTTCTGTTGAGTTTTGTGTTGTGAAGTTTTCAAGTTTTTGCGTAAAGATTTGATGAATTTTGGAACAAGGAGTGTCAAGAGCCTAAGCTTGGGGATGCCCAAGGCACCCAAAGGTTGTAGCGATCCGACCTCAAACAGTCAAATCTCTGTGCATAAGTGTCATCCCTGGATCGGTAATGCTGACACACACAGTACTTTGAAGGATTTATAACAGAGTTGCAATCACACACTTATTACATCAAATAACTCATAAAATAGTATTTATTATAATAATATGGCTTAAGGCCGTCTAAATACGATAACAGCGGAAGGCTTGGAAGATAAAGTGAGTCCATCAACTCCAAAGGCATAGCTGAGTGCACGACAATGACCTAGCGCACCTTACTCTTCGTCTGAAAAGTATGCAACATAATATGTTGCAGCCCGAAAACGGGTCAGCACATGGAATATGCTGGCAAAAATAACACTGTAGAGCAATGAACTGGTAACAGCTATAACTATATGCATATTTGGCTGGTGGAGGCTTTGCGGTTATAATGTTTTGGGAAAAGCCAATTTTTCCCTACAACAAAGGAATATATTTTGTTTAACTATCATTGTAGTTGATAAATATTGAGAAGGTTCCTCCAACTCAATCCCAATTAAGAAGTATTAATAACCCAACAAATTAATTTAGAGTGATGAGATCAACATGATAATTCAAGAACCAGATACTCAAGATGTCCATAACCGGGGACACGACTAACCATGATTAGTTTGCACACTCTACAGAGGTTTGCGCACTTTTCCCCATAAGACTTGATCTCCTCCATTGGTTTTCTTGCACTACATGGTGTTTGAGAAATGGATGACCGAGACACAGTCTTTCAGAAGCATTAACTCTTTACTCTGGGTAGACAGTTACACCTACTTTCCCCTACATCTGCTAGCCTACCATTGAAAGAGGTCACACAACATACTCAACTATGATAGAGCCCATAATGTCTTGTGGCTGCACACGGAAGTTTCTACCATGAATAATCTTATGATCCCTTTGAGCCTGGGCGGCGAACCATAGAATGATCGCACGGGTACTCTGGGATATCCTAGGACAACACTGGATTCCCCAGGTGCCCACAACCAATCCACTCAGATGTGTATTTAAGTAGCCACCTTAGGTTAACCCTTAATTAACAACTCTCACATCTTTCATGGATACACTCAACCAATCCACGTCTACGAGCATAGCATAGCAGTATAAGCATAACGTAGAAGTAACTCCCAGGGTTTGATAATAAAAGGCAATAGGTTCTACCTCATCATCTACTTCCCAATACTCACATGTTAAGAGATCCTACCCACGCAATGTTTGAGGATTGGAACTAATGCATAAAAACTGGGTAATGAAGAAGTATGATCAAAGTGTTACTTGCCTTGCTGACGATCTGCAAACCCTAGAGACTCGTAGTAGCACGCTTCACACTCGAGAAATTCTATCGCAAACAAACAATAGCATACATAAGCAATCAAGCATAGATTCAAGGGTAAAACTCAAATAAAAAGATCCAAACTAAAAGTTCAACTGAAGAGCTTCGATTTGCAAAAAGAATCAATCAAATCCGAGCTACGAAACTCAAACTACGCTCAAAAGAATTTCGAATTCAAATCTGCTTGGAACAAAATTTGAAATTGTCAAAACCATGTTCAAGTTGATTAACTAGAAAGAGGGCTTCGAGACGAAGATTTTGGCATTGGTTTCACTGGATTTGGACGAACGGTTGAAAGGTTGCGAGGGTTTAAAGATCAGGGGCTAATCTGCGATAAAAGTATTCGCGGATAGGTCCCTGGCGAAAATAAAACAAAAAAGAAAAATCTATCGGACGAACGTCCGCTAACAGAAACAAATGAACGAATTCGTTTGTTATTAGGTCTAAACGAACGAACATTCACAAAATAGATCTAAACCGAGAAAAACCGATCTAACCGATGGAAAACCAAGAAAATCGATCTATCAAAAAAACTAAACTAGATCTAGGGTTTACCGAAATAAACCGATGAGAACCAGAAATAAAACTGGCGGCGGCGGATCCGAACGGCAGCGACTTCCGGCGAGGCTGCGACGGGGCGAGGCGAGGCGTCGCGGGACGGCGGTCGGCAGTGCAGCAGGCGACGGTGGCTGCTGCTTCTTGCTGCTGCGGCGGGCGACGACAGTGGTGGTGAGAGACGACGAGGGGGGGCTCCGACTTGCGGGCGAAGTCGGGCGGTGGCGGCGGCGCGTCGGACTCCTCGGAGTCCGTGCCGACCACGGCGACGGAGGCGGTTGGCGGCGCTGGGCTTCGGCCCGCTCGGCTGGGCCGTTGGCCCAGTCGGGCGAAACGTTTTTTTTGAGAAAAAATAGTTCCGCCGAAGAAAATCCTAAATAAATATAAGAAAAAATTCTAAAAAATGCCAAAAAAAATTTCACCGTCTAAATAAAATATTTAGAACAAAGTGAAATTTTTTGGCCTAAAATGCATATTTTTCTAATTCAAATAAAATAGCAGAAAAATCAAAATAAAATATTTATTTAATTTTAACATTTTTCCTCCAATATTTGTTTTATTTTGGAGAAGTCCTTTTATCTCCTCTCTTTTATTTTTATATTGGAAATATTTCACAGAGAAATTTTTTAAAACCAAAGTGATCCTCTTTTCAAATTTGAGAAAAATTAAAATACGAAAACAGTGAAATCCCCAACTCTCTCTGTGGGTCCTTGAGTTGCTTAGGATTTCTAGGATCGCAAAGAAGATGCAAATAAAATATGATATGCATATGATGACCTATGTATAACATTCTAAATTGAAAAATTGGGATGTTACAAACCTACCCCCCTTAAGATGAATCTCGCCCTCGATATTCGGGTTGGCTAGAAAATAGGTGCAGGTGGTCTTTCTGTAGATCTTCCTCTCGTTCCCAGGTGGCTTCATCCTCGGTACGGTGGCTCCATTGAACTTTGCAAAACTTGATAACCTTGTTGCGTGTAACTCGGCTGGCAAGTTTGAGAATCTTGACGGAATTCTCCTCGTAGGTTAAATCACTATCCAACTGAATTGCTTCCAGGGGCACTGTATCTCTCAAAGGAATATCGGCCATCTCTGCATGGTACTTCTTTAACGGGGAAACGTGAAACACATCATGAACTCCTGACAATCCTTCGGGTAACTCCAACTTGTAGGCAACTTCTCCCATACATTCCAAAACTCGGCATGGTCTTACAAATCTCGCGGCTAATTTTCCCTTAACTCCAACATTTAACTTCTCGGAGTGGTGACACTCGTAGATACACTCTGTCTCCGATTTCATAGAATACCTCCTTGCGTTTTGAATCAGCATCACTCTTCTGTTGGGGAACGTAGTAATTTCAAAATTTTCCTACGCACACGCAAGATCATGGTGATGCATAGCAATGAGAGGGGAGAGTGTTGTCTACGTACCCTCGTAGACCGGCAACGGAAGTGTTGACACAACGTAGAGGAAGTAGTCGTACGTCTTCCCGATCCGACCGGTCCAAGTACCGAACGTACGACACCTTCGAGTTCTGCACACGTTCAACTCGGTGACGTCCCTCGAGTTCCGATCCAGCAAAACATTGAGGGAGAGTTTCGTCAGCACGACGGCGTGATGATGTTCTACCGACGCAGGGCTTCGCCTAAGCACCGCTATGATATAACCGAGGTGGAATATGTGGAAGGGGGCACCGCACACGGCTAAGGAACAATCACGAGGATCAACTTGTGTGTAATGGGGTGCCCCCTTTCCTCACTATATAAAGGAGGGAGAGGGGGAGGTGCGGCCGGCCCTATGGGTGCGCCTGGAGGAGTCCTACTCCGTCCGGGAGTAGGACTCCCCCTCTTGCCTTGTTGGAAAAGGAAGGAGGAAGGGAGAAAGAGGAAAGGGGGGCGCCGCCCCCCTTCCTTGTCCTATTTGGACTAGGGGGGAGGGGGCACGCGACCTGCCCTGGCCGGCCCTCCTCTTCTCCCTTATGGTCCATGTAGGCCCAATAACCCCCCCCCCCCCGGGGGGGGGGGGGGGGGGGTTCCGGTAAACCCCCGATACTCCGGTAAAATCCCAATTTCACCCGGAACGTTTACGATATCCAAATATAGGCTTCCAATATATCAATCTTTATGTCTCGACCATTTTGAGACTCCTCGTCATGTCCGTGATCACATCCGGGACTCCGAACAACCTTCGGTACATCAAAACACAAAAACCCTAATTACGATCGTCACCGAACTTTAAGCGTGCGGACCCTACGGGTTCGAGAACTATGTAGACATGACCGAGACACGTCTCCGGTCAATAACCAATAGCGGAACCTGGATGCTCATATTGGCTCCTACATATTCTACGAAGATCTTTATCGGTCAGACCGCATAACAACATACGTTGTTCCCTTTGTCATCGGTATGTTACTTGCCCGAGATTCGATCATCGGTATCTCAATACCTAGTTCAATCTCGTTACCGGCAAGTCTCTTTACTCGTTCCGTAATACATCATCCTGCAACTAACTTATTAGTTGCAATGCTTGCAAGGCTTGAGTGATGTGCATTACCGAGAGGGCCCAGAGATACCTCTCTGACAATCGGAGTGACAAATCCTAATCTCGAAATACGCCAACCCAACAAGTACCTTCGGAGACACCTGTAGAGCACCTTTATAATCACCCAGTTATGTTGTGACGTTTGGTAGCTCACAAAGTGTTCCTCCGGTAAACGGGAGTTGCATAATCTCATAGTCATAGGAACATGTATAAGTTATGAAGAAAGCAATAGCAACAAACTAAACGATCAAGTGCTAAGCTAACGGAATGGGTCAAGTCAATCACATCATTCTCCTAATGATGTGATCCCGTTAATCAAATGCCAACTCATGTCTATGGTTAGGAAACATAACCATCTTTGATTAACGAGCTAGTCAAGTAGAGGCATACTAGTGACTCTCTGATTTTGTCTATGTATTCACACATGTATTATGTTTCCGGTTAATACAATTCTAGCATGAATAATAAACATTTATCATGATATAAGGAAATAAATAATAACTTTATTATTGCCTCTAGGGCATATTTCCTTCAGTCTCCCACTTGCACTAGAGTCAATAATCTAGATTACACAGTAATGATTCTAACACCCATGGAGCCTTGGTGCTGATCATGTTTTGCTCGTGGAAGAGGCTTAATCAGCGGGTCTGCAACATTCAGATCCGTATGTATCTTGCAAATTTCTATGTCTCCCACTTGGACTAAATCCCGAATGGAATTGAAGCGTCTCTTGATGTGTTTGGTTCTCTTGTGAAATCTGGATTCCTTCGCCAAGGCAATTGCACTAGTATTGTCACAAAAGATTTTCATTGGAACCGATGCACTAGGTATGACACCTAGATCGGATATGAACTCCTTCATCCAGACTCCTTCATTTGCTGCTTCTGAAGCAGCTATGTACTCCGCTTCACATGTAGATCCCGCCACAACGCTTTGTTTAGAACTGCACCAACTGACAGCTCCACCGTTCAATAAAAACACATATCCGGTTTGCGATTTAGAATCGTCCGGATTAGTGTCAAAGCTTGCATCAACGTAACCATTTACGATGAGCTCTTTGTCACCTCCATATACGAGAAACATATCCTTAGTCCTTTTCAGGTATTTCAGGATGTTCTTGACCGCTGTCCAGTGATCCACTCTTGGATTACTTTGGTACCTCCCTGCTAGACTTATAGCAAGGCACACATCAGGTCTGGTACACAGCATTGCATACATGATAGAGCCTATGGCTGAAGCATAGGGAACATCTTTCATTTTCTCTCTATCTTCTGCGGTGGTCGGACATTGAGTCTTACTCAAATTCACACCTTGTAACACAGGCAAGAACCCTTTCTTTGCTTGATCCATTTTGAACTTCTTCAAAACCTTGTCAAGGTATGTGCTTGTGAAAGTCCAATTAAGCGTCTTGATCTATCTCTATAGATCTTAATGCCCAATATGTAAGCAGCTTCACCGAGGTCTTTCATTGAAAAACTCTTATTCAAGTATCCCTTTATGCTATCCAGAAATTCTATATCATTTCCAATCAATAATATGTCATCCACATATAATATCAGAAATGCTACAGAGCTCCCACTCACTTTCTTGTAAATTCAGACTTCTCCAAAAGTTTGTACAAAACCAAATGCTTTGATCACACTATCAAAGCGTTTATTCCAACTCCGAGAGGCTTGCACCAGTCCATAAATGGATCGCTGGAGCTTGCACACTTTGTTAGCTCCCTTTGGATCGACAAAACCTTCTGGTTGCATCATATACAACTCTTCTTCCAGAAATCCATTCAGGAATGCAGTTTTGACATCCATTTGCCAAATTTCATAATCATAAAACGCGACAATTGCTAACATGATTCAGACAGACTTAAGCATCGCTACGGGTGAGAAGGTCTCATCGTAGTCAATCCCTTGAACTTGTCGAAAACCTTTTGCAACAAGTCGAGCTTTGTAGACAGTAACATTACCGTCAGCATCAGTCTTCTTCTTGAAGATCCATTTATTCTCAATTGCTTGCCGATCAACGGGCAAGTCAACCAAAGTCCACACTTTGTTCTCATACATGGATCCCATCTCAGATTTCATGGCTTCTAGCCATTTTGCGGAATCTGGGCTCACCATCGCTTCTTCATAGTTCGTAGGTTCATCATGATCTAGTAGCATGACTTCCAGAATAGGATTACCGTACCACTCTGGTGCGGATCTTACTCTGGTTGATCTACGAGGTTCGGTAGTAACTTGATCTGAAGTTTCATGATCATTATCATTAGCTTCATCACTAATTGGTGTAGGTGTCACAGAAACTGGTTTCTGTGATGTACTACTTTCCAATAAGGGAGCATGTACAGTTACCTCATCAAGTTCTACTTTTCTCCCACTCACTTCTTTCGAGAGAAACTCCTTCTCTAGAAAAAATCCGAATTTAGCAACAAAAGTTTTGCCTTCAGATCTGTGATAGAAGGTGTACCCAACAGTCTCCTTTGGGTATCCTATGAAGACACATTTCTCCGATTTGGGTTCGAGCTTATCAGGTTGAAGCTTTTTCACATAAGCATCGCAGCCCCAAACTTTCAGAAACGACAACTTTGGTTTCTTGCCAAACCACAGTTAATAAGGCGTCGTCTCAACGGATTTCGATGGTGTCCTATTTAACGTGAATGCAGCCGTCTCTAAAGCATAACCCCAAAACGATAACGGTAAATCAGTAAGAGACATCATAGATCGCACCATATCTAATAAAGTACGATTACGACGTTTGGACACACCATTACGCTGTGGTGTTCCGGGTGGCGTGAGTTGCGAAACTATTCCGCATTGTTTCAAATGTAGACCAAACTCGTAACTCAAATATTCTCCTCCACGATCAGATCGTAGAAACTTTATTGTTTTGTTACGATGATTTTCAACTTCACTCTGAAATTCTTTGAACTTTTCAAATGTTTCAGACTTATGTTTCATTAAGTAGATATACCCATATCTGCTTAAATCATCTGTGAAGGTGAAAAAATAACGATATCCGCCACGAGCCTCAACATTCATTGGACCACATACATCTGTATGTATGATTTCTAACAAATCCGTTGCTCTCTCCGTAGTACCGGAAAATGGTGTTTTAGTCATCTTACCCATGAGGCACGGTTCGCAAGTACCAAGTGATTCATAATCAAGTAGTTCCAAAAGTCCATCAGTATGGAGTTTCTTCATGCGCTTTACACCGATATGACCTAAACGGCAGTGCCACAAATAAGTTACACTATCATTATCAACTCTGCATCTTTTTATTTCAACATTATGAATATGTGTATCACTACTATCGAGATTCATCAGAAATAGACCACTCTTCAAGGGTGCATGACCATAAAAGATATTACTCATATAAATAGAACAACCATTATTCTCTGATTTAAATGAATAACCGTCTCGCATTAAACAAGATCCAGATATAATGTTCATGCTCAACGCTGGCACCAAATAACAATTATTTAGGTCTAATACTAATCCCGAAGGTAGATGTAGAGGTAGCGTGCCGACTGCGATCACATCGACTTTGGAACCATTTCCCACGCGCATCGTCATCTCGTCCTTAGCCAATCTTCGCTTAATCCGTAGCCCCTGTTTCGAGTTGCAAATGTTAGCAACAGAACCAGTATCAAATCCCCAGGTGCTACTGCGAGCATTACTAAGGTACACATCAATAACATGTATATCACATATACCTTTGTTCACTTTGCCATCCTTCTTATCCGCAAAATACTTGGGGCAGTTCCGCTTCCAGTGACCAGTCTGCTTGCAGTAGAAGCACTCAGTCTCAGGCTTAGGTCCAGACTTGGGTTTCTTCTCCTAAGCAGCAACTTGTTTGCTGTTCTTCTTGAAGTTCCCTTTCTTCTTCCCTTTGCCCTTTTTCTTGAAACTGGTGGTCTTATTGACCATCAACACTTGATGCTCCTTCTTGATTTCTACCCCCGCGGCCTTTAGCATCGCGAAGAGCTCAGGAATAGTTTTATTCATCCCTTGCATATTATAGTTCATAACAAAGCTTTTGTAGCTTGGTGGCAGTGATTGAAGAACTCTGTCAATGACACTATCAACAGGAAGATTAACCCCCAGTTGAGTCAAGTGATTATGATACCCAGACATTTTGAGTATATGTTCACTGACAGAACTATTCTCCTCCATCTTGCAGCTATAGAACTTATTGGAGACTTCATATCTCTCAATCCGGGCATTTGCTTGAAATATTAACTTCAACTCCTGGAACATCTCATATGCTCCATGACGTTCAAAACATCGTTGAAGACCCGGTTCTAAGCCGTATAGCATGGCACACTGAACTATCGAGTAGTCATCAGCTTTGCTCTGCCAGACGTTCATAACATCTGGTGTCGCTCCTGCAGCAGGCTTGGCACTTAGCGGTGCTTCCAGGACATAATTCTTCTGTGCAGCAATGAGGATAATCCTCAAGTTACGGACCCAGTCCGTGTAATTTCTACCATCATCTTTCAACTTTGCTTTCTCAAGGAACACATTAAAATTCAACGGAACAATGGCACGAGCCATCTATCTACAATCAAACATAGACAAGCAAGATACTATCAGGTACTAAGTTCATGCTAAATTTAAGTTCAATTAATCATATTACTTAAGAACTCCCACTTAGAAAGATATCCCTCTAATCCTCTAAGTGATCACGTGATCCAAATCAACTAAACCATGTCCGATTATCACGTGAGATGGAGTAGTATCAATGGTGAACATCAATATGTTGATCATATCTACTATATGATTCACGCTCGACCTTTTGGTCTTCGTTTTCCGAGGCCATATCTGTTATATGCTAGGCTCGTCAAGTTAAACCTGAGTATTCCGCGTGTGCAACTGTTTTGCACCCGTTGTATTTGAACGTAGAGCCTATCACACCCGATCATCACGTGGTGTCTCAGCACGAAGAACTTTCGCAACGGTGCATACTCAGGGAGAACACTTATACTTTGATAATTTAGTGGGGGATGATCTTATAATGCTACCGTCAATCAAAGCAAGATAAGATGCATAAAAGATAAACATCACATGCAATCAATATAAGTGATATGATATGGCCATCATCATTTTGTGCTTGTGATCTCCATCTCCGAAGCACCTTCATGATCTCCATCGTCACCGGCGCGACACCTTGATTACCATCGTAGCATCGTTGTCGTCTCGCCAATCTTATGCTTCCACGACTATCGCTACCGCTTAGTGATAAAGTAAAGCATTACAGCGCAATTGCATTACATACAATAAAGCGACAACCATATGGCTCCTGCCAGTTGCCGATAACTCGGTTACAAAACATGATCATCTCATACAATAAAATTTAGCATCATGTCTTGACCATATCACATCACAACATGCCCTGCAAAAACAAGTTAGACATCCTCTACTTTGTTGTTGCAAGTTTTACGTGGCTGCTACGGGCTTAGCAAGAACCGTTCTTACCTACGCATCAAAACCACAACGATAGTTTGTCAAGTTGGTGCTGTTTTAACCTTTGCAAGGACCGGGCGTAGCCATACTTGGTTCAACTAAAGTTGGAGAAACTGACACCCGCCAGCCACCTGTGTGCAAAGCATGTCGGTAGAACCAGTCTCGCGTAAGCGTACGCGTAATGTCGGTCCGGGCCGCTTCATCCAACAATACCGCTGAACCAAAGTATGACATGCTGGTAAGCAGTATGACTTATATCGCCCACAACTCACTTGTGTTCTACTCGTGCACAACATCAATGCATAAAACCTAGGCTCTGATACCACTGTTGGGGAACGTAGTAATTTCAAAATTTTCCTACACACACGCAAGATCATGGTGATGCATGGCAATGAGAGGGGAGAGTGTTGTCTATGTACCCTCGTAGACCGGCAACGGAAGTGTTGACACAACGTAGAGGAAGTAGTCGTACGTCTTCCCGATCCGACCGATCCAAGTACCGAACATACGGCACCTCCGAGTTCTGCACACGTTCAACTCGGTGACGTCCCTCGAGTTTCGATCCAGCAAAACGTTGAGGGAGAGTTTCGTCAGCACGACGGCGTGATGACGGTGATGATGTTCAACTGACGCAGGGCTTCGCCTAAGCACCGCTATGATATGACCGAGGTGGAATATGGTGGAAGGGGGCACCGCACATGGCTAAGGAACGATCACGAGGATCAACTTGTGTGTCATGGGGTGCCCCCTTGCCTCAGTATATAAAGGAGGGAGAGGGGGAGGTGCGGCCGGCCCTATGGGTGCGCCTGGAGGAGTCCTACTCCATCCGGGAGTAGGACTCCCCCCTCTTGCCTTGTTGGAAAAGGAAGGAGGAAGGGAGAAAGAGGAAAGGGGGGCGCCGCCCCCTTCCTTGTCCTATTCGGACTAGGGGGGAGGGGGCGCGCGGCCTGCCCTGGCCGGCCCTCCTCTTCTCCCTTATGGCCCATGTAGGCCCAATAACCCCCCCCCCCCCCGGGGGGGGGGGGGGGTTCCGGTAAACCCCCGATACTCCGGTAAAATCCCAATTTCACCCGGAACGTTTACGATATCCAAATATAGGCTTCCAATATATCAATCTTTATGTCTCAACCATTTCGAGACTCCTCGTCATGTCCGTGATCACATCCGGGACTCCGAACAACCTTCGGTACATCAAAACACAAAAACCCTAATTACGATCGTCACCGAACTTTAAGCGTGCGGACCCTACAGGTTCGAGAACTATGTAGACATGACCGAGACACATCTCCGGTCAATAACCAATAGCGGAACCTGGATGCTCATATTGGCTCCTACATATTCTACGAAGATCTTTATCAGTCAGATCGCATAACAACATATGTTGTTCCCTTTGTCATCGGTATGTTACTTGCCCGAGATTTGATCGTCGGTATCTCAATACCTAGTTCAATCTCGTTACCGGCAAGTCTCTTTACTCGTTCCGTAACATCATCCTGCAACTAACTTATTAGTTGCAATGCTTGCAAGGCTTGAGTGATGTGCATTACCGAGAGGGCCCAGAGATACCTCTCCGACAATCGGAGTGACAAATCCTAATCTCGAAATACGCCAACCCAACAAGTACCTTCGGAGACACCTGTAGAGCACCTTTATAATCACCCAGTTACATTGTGACGTTTGGTAGCACACAAAGTGTTCCTCCGGTAAACGGGAGTTGCATAATCTCATAGTCATAGGAACATGTATAAGTTATGAAGAAAGCAATAGCAACAAACTAAACGATCAAGTGCTAAGCTAACGGAATCGGTCAAGTCAATCACATCATTCTCCTAATGATGTGATCCCGTTAATCAAATGACAACTCATGTCTATGGTTAGGAAACATAACCATCTTTGATTAACGAGCTAGTCAAGTAGAGGCATACTAGCGACTCTCTGTTTTTGTCTATGTATTCACACATGTATTATGTTTCCGGTTAATACAATTCTAGCATGAATAATAAACATTTATCATGATATAAGGAAATAAATAATAACTTTATTATTGCCTCTAGGGCATATTTCCTTCATCTTCTGCCTGGACTGAGCTACCTTCAGTCTATCTCAAATCAACTTAACCTTCTTTTTGGATTCTTTGATCAAATTCGGTCCAAACAACTGACGGTCTCCAACTTCATCCCACATCAACGGTGTCCTGCATCTCCTTCCATACAAGGCTTCGAAAGGGGCCATCTTTAGACTAGCTTGATAACTGTTGTTGTATGAGAATTCCGCGTACGGCAAATTATCATCCCAGTTGGATCCATAATCTAGCACACAAGCTCTCAACATGTCCTCCAGAATATGATTGACTCTCTCGGTCTGTCCATCTGTCTGCAGATGAAAGGCTGTACTAAACTCTAGCCTGGTTCCCAAAGTCTGGTGCAGCTGATGCCAAAACTTCGAAGTAAACTGAGTCCCTCTATCCGATACGATGGTCCTTGGAACTCCATGTAGACATACGATCCTGGTCATATATATCTTGGCCAACTTCGCACTCGTATAGGTGGTTTTCACTGGGATAAAGTGAGCCACTTTGGTCAAACGATACACTACTACCTAGATAGAATCATATCCCGATCGTGTCCTAGGTAATTCGGTGATGAAATCCATGCCAAGCTTGTCCCACTTCCATTCGGGTATCGGCATAGGCTGCAGTAATCCTGCTGGCTTCTGATGTTCTGCCTTCACTCTCTGACATACATCACATACGGCTACATACTCGGCAATATCCTTCTTCATACCTGTCCACCAGAAACGCTCCTTCAAATCCAAATACATTTTGGTGTTTCCTGGGTGAATCGAGTATGGCGAGTCATGAGCTTCCTGTAGTATTAACTTCCTGATTTCTGCATTGTTGGGTACATATACTTGGTCCTCAAACCATAAAGTGCCATGCTCATCCTCACGAAAACCTTTGGCTTTTCCTTCGCTCATCTTCTCCTTTATCTCAGCAATCTCCTTATCATCCTTCTGAGCTTCTCGAATCTTTCCCAATAATGTTGACTGAACCTCCATTGCCACGACAAAACCTCGTGGAACTATCTCCAAACGAAGCTCCCTGAGATCGTCAACTAACTCATGCGGAAATCCTCCGCTTACAAGGGTATTGGCATAACTTTTCCGGCTCAAGGCGTCTGCTATGACACTGGCCTTTCCTGGGTGATAGTGTAGCTTCATATCATAATCCTTTATAAGCTCCAACCATCTCCTTTGTCTGAGATTCAGCTCCTTCTACGTGAAAATGTACTTCAAACTCTTGTGATCCATGTACACATCACAACAGTTTCCAATAATAAAATGTCTCCAGGTCTTGAGTGCATAAACTACAACTACTAACTCTAAATCATGCGTGGCATAATTCAATTCATGCGGTCGAAGCTGACGCGAGGCATATGAAACAACTCTTCCGTCTTGCATAAGTACACCTCCAAGTCCTAAGCGAGAAGCATCGCAATACACTTGGAAATCCTTGCGTATATCTGGCAAAATCAGCACTGGGGCTGTAACCAAACGTTTCTTCAACTCCTGAAAACTTTCCTCACATTCATCTGTCCATTTGAACTAGTGTCCTTCTTCAACAAATCTGTCATAGGTTTCACAATCTTGGAGAAATTCTCAATGAATCTCCGGTAGTATCCTGCGAGTCTAAGAAAACTGCGGATCTCCCCTACTGAGGTGGGTGCTAGCCAATCAGTGATGGACTGCACTTTGGTAGGGTCTACTGCTATACCTTCTCCTGATATAACATGTCCAAGGAATCCAACTTCCTTCAACCAAAACTCGCATTTGCTAAATTTGGCATATAACTGATGTTCCCTGAGCTTCTCGAGAACTAAACGCAAATGCTCCTTGTGTTCCTCTTCATTCTTTGAGTATACCAAAATATCATCAATGAACACAACAACAAACTTATCCAAGAACTCCATGAACACCTTATTCATCATACTCATGAAATAGGCAGGGGCATTTGTCAATCCAAATGACATGACCGTGTACTCATATAACCCGTACCTAGTGGTGAAAGCTGTCTTGGGTATATCCTTTTCTCAGATCTTCAGCTGGTGGTATCCTGATCGTAGATCGATCTTGGAGAATACTTTAGCTCCTTGCAGCTGGTCAAACAGATCGTTGATCATCGGTAGCGGGTATTTGTTCTTGATCGTCACTTCATTCAACGCACGATAATCAACAACCATTCTCAAAGATCCATCCTTCTTCTCAACTAATAGCACTGGGTCTCCCCATGGTGACGAACTTCGTCGAATGTAACCTTTCTCCAATAACTCCTTAATCTGCTTCTTTATCTCCTCCAGATCATTTGCGGGCATCCAGTATGGTCTCTTTGATATTGGTCCAATGCCTTGCAACAACTCTATCAAAAAGTCAATGTCTCGATCCAGCGGCATGCCTGGTAGTTCCTCTGGAAATACATCTGGATAATCCTTCACTATAGGCACTTCCTCCTGAACAACTCCTGAGAGGGAATTTACTTGGGTCCTCCTTGGCGCATGCCTGGATACATACTTAATCATTTTTTCCCTCTGGGGTGGTGAGCATAATTGACTTACTGGCGCAATCGATGTTTCCCCCATACATCAATAGCCAATCCATGCCTAGTATCACGTCCAATCCTTGTGACTCCAGAATTATTAGGTCTGAGGGGAAAACATGCCTACCTATGGTTAATGGCATCTGAAAACATCCTTGACTTGCCATAAACTCTGCTCCTGGCGAGCTTACTAACATAGGTGTCCTAAGAACTTTGGTGGGCAACTTATACTTATCCACAATTCCCCTTGAAATGTATGAATGCGATGCACCAGTATCAAAAAGAACGATTGCACTAAATGACTTAACCAAAAACTTACCTATAACTGCATCTGGCTGTTCTTCAACCTCCTCCATGTTAACGTGCTTCACTTGTCCCCTGTTGAAAGGGTTGGGATTCTTTCCAGAGCTTCCATTTCCATTCTTTGCTTCAGAACACTCGGTGGCGTAGTGTCGAGTCTTCCCACACTTGAAACAAGTAATGTGACTTAGATCCTTCTTGGCGGGCGTTGCTGGGTTGGAACGGTTCTGGCTGGTGCTTCCTCCATTTCCATTCCCATTCTTGGGGCCACTGTGGTTATGTGAGCTTCCTCCATTGTGGGTATGACCTCCATGGTTATGGGTGTAACCTTTGGAGTTAGGGGTAAAGCGAGGCTTGCTGAGCTCCAGAATTGTACTTCCCCTGTCCATACTTCCGTTTGCGGCTCTCTATCTGCTGCTATTTGTTTTCAATCATCAGGGTCCGGTCTACCAACTCCTGGTAGTTAGTGAATGTTGCCACCATCAACTGCATGCTCATCTCATCATCCAGCCCTTCCATAATCTTCTCTTGCTTCGCGGCGTCTGTGGCCACATCATCTGGGGCATAATGGGCTAACTTGCTAAACTCGTCCATGTACTACCCACAGTACAGTTTCCCTGGTGTAAGTTGCGAAACTCACACTTCTTCATATCCATTGCTCCTGTAGAGACATGGGCTGTGCAGAATGCTTGCTGGAACTGATCCCAAGTGACGTTGGCTATGGGAAAAGTGGCTGTGTAATTCTCCCACCATGAGGCTGTGGGTCCATCCAATTGATGTGCGGCAAAGGGCACCTTCTCCGCATCTGTGCAACCTGCGGTGGTCAACTCCCTTCAAATCCTACATAGCCAGTCATCAGCAACAATCGGCTCGGTGCTACTGGAAAACACCGGCGGATTCAACCTTAGAAAACAGGCTAGGTTGTCCACTGGAGGTGGTGGCGGTGGGTTGTTGTTATTGTTGTTGCCTTGGTTTTGGACTAGTAGTTGCATCAAGGCATTCTGTTGTTGGATCAATTGTATGAGCTCCGGTGGGAAAGAAAATCCGGGGTCACGTCTCGGAGGCTTCTGATGGGTTTAGAGGGAAGAGATTAGAATAGAATGAGGTCTAAAGAGAAAGCACTACCCATATGCACATGAGACAAACACATTCATATCACACCACTCAATTCAAACAAGGGCATACAATCGATCTAGCTACCATTACAAAGATACTCGGACTACTACTATATACATGGGGAAAATACTACTAATAATATGGTGGTCATCTAGAAATTTTGATCGGTAGAAGACTCCATGATATCCGCTCCAGCTTCATCTTCATAATTATCATCACTATTGTCGGGGTCGGAGTCGGTGTCGTCGATGATGATGTAGTCCTCGGGATGGTCGTCATCTCCTCCTGGCGTGGGATCTCCCATGAATACTCCTAGCTTCCTCGTCAAGTCGTCATTCTTTTCTACTAGTATTGCAATTTCCTCCTCATATCCATCGCGTGTAGACTTGAGTTCCTCTTCAAGCTCCATGTTCCTAGTCATCACCTTCTTCAGATCTATCATGCTTGCGCTCATTTGGTTCTCCTAGCAACGAATGTGCTGGTCTAATTCCTGGATGAAGGCTGCAATGGATCTGTCCCTCCTGGTGCTGATCATCTCCCATTGCTCATCTCGGCGCCCACATATCTGGTAGATTGTGTCCTTAAGATCCTTGTGATAAACTTCGCCGATGCGTCCCATGGCGATGTGGGCTGCCATGCTCTTTCCTAGATTCCAGGTTGGTGCATCAAAGGAAAACTCTATGGGTTCAGTAATTGGCGTGAACGTCCTTCCTGGAACTTGAACTCGAATCATCCAATGCTCCTCTTCTGATAAAGTGGCGGTGTAGGTCCCGGTGAAGCTTGGTATTTTGATGTTCAGGTACCTAGTGACTTCCTTCAAGTGTCCTCCAAAGGGTGTATCTTCATCCGGTTGAGCAAACTTGTTCCTTGGGCCCGCCATCTATGGAGTGGAAAATGGAGAGGAGTCAGAAATAAGTAGAGAAGAGTGACCTATGGCTTATCTTAGTGGTCCTGTCCTACAATCAGCATGTGCTCTCATACCATCTTGTAGTGATCCGATCTCAAATGGTCAAATCTCTATGCATAAGTGTCATCCCTGGATCGGCAATGCTGACACACACAGTACTTCGAAGGATTTATAACAAAGTTGCAATCACACACTTATTACATCAAATAACTCATAAAAGAGTATTTATTACAATAATATGGCTTAAGGCCATCTAAATACGATAACATCGGAAGGCTTGGAAGATAAAGTGAGTCCATCAACTCCGACGGCATAGTTGAGTGCACGACAACGACCTAGCGCACCTTACTCTTCATCTGAAAAGTCTGCAACATAATACGTTGCAGCCCAAAAAACGGGTCAGCACATGGAATATGCTGGCAAAAATAACACTGTTAGAGCAATGAACTGGTAACAGCTATAACTATATGCATATTTGGCTGGTGGAGGCTCTACGGTTATAATGTTTTTGCGAAAAGCCAATTTTTCCCTACAACAAAGGAATATATTTTGTTTAACTATGATGGTAGTTGATAAACATTGAGAAGGTTCCTCCAACTCAATCCCAATTAAGCAGTATTAATAACCCAACATATTAATTTAGAGTGATGAGATCAACATGATAATTCAAGAACCAGATACTCAAGATGTCCATAACCGGGGACACGGCTAACCATGATTAGTTTGTACACTCTGCAGAGGTTTGCGCACTTTTCCCTACAAGACTTGATCTCCTCTGTTGGTTTTCTCGCAGTACATGGTGTTTGAGAAATGGATGACCGAGACACAGTCTTTCAGAAGCATTAACTCTTTACTCTGGGTAGACAGTTACACCTACTTTCCCCTACATCTGCTAGCCTACCATTGAAAGAGGTCACGCAACATAATCAACTATGCCAGAGCCCATAATGTCTTGTGGCCGCACACGGAAGTTTCTAGCATGAATAATCTTATGATCCCTTTGAGCCTGGGTGACGAACCATAGGATGATCGCACGGGTACTCTGGGATATCCTAGGACAACACTGGATTCCCCAGGTGCCCACAACCAATCCACCCAGATGTGTATTTAAGTAGCCACCTTAGGTTAACCCTTAATTAACAACTCTCACATCTGTCATGGATACACTCAACCAATCCACATCTACGAGCATAGTATAGTAGTATAAGCATAACGTAGAAGTAACTCCCAGGGTTTGATAATAAAAGGCAACAGGTTCTACCTCATCATCTACTTCCTAATACCCACATGTTAAGAGACCCTACGCATGCAATATTTGAGGATTGGAACTAATGCATAAAAACTGGGTAATGAAGAAGTATGATCAAAGTGTTACTTGCCTTGCTGACGATCTGCAAACCCTAGAGACTCGTAGTAGCACGCTTCGCACTCCGGAAATTCTATCACAAATAAACAATAGCATACATAAGAAATCAACCATAGATTCAAGGGTAAAACTCAAATGAAAAGTTCCAAGCTGAAACTTCTACTGAAGAGCTTCAATTTGCAAAAAGAATCAATCGAATCGGAGCTACGAAACTCAAACTACGCTCAAAAGAACTTCGAATTCAAATCTGCTTGAAACCAAATTTTAAATTGTCAAAAGCATGTTCAAGTTGATTAACTGGAAAGAGGGCTTCAAGTCGAAGATTTTGGCATTGGTTTCACTGGATTTGGACGAACGGTTAAAAAGTTGCGAGGGTTTGAAGATCAGGGGCTAATCCGTGATAAAAGTATTCGCGGATAGGTCCCTAGCGAAAATAAAACAGAAAAAGAAAAATCTATCGGATGAACATCCGCTAACAGAAACAAACGAACGAATTCGTTCGTTATTAGGTCTAAACAAACGAACGTTCACAAAATAGATCTAAGCCGAGAAAAACCGATCTAACTGGCGGAAAACCGATCTTTTAAAAAAACGAACTAGATCTAGGGTTTACTGAAATAAACTGACGAGAACCGAAAAAATACCGGCGGCGGTGGATCCGAACGGCGGCGATTTTCGGTGAGGCTGCGACGGGGCGGGGCGAGGCGTCGTGGGCGGTGGCGCGACAGGCGGCGGCGAGCGCGGCAAGCGGCGGCGACGGCTGCTGCTGCTTGCTGCTGCGGCGGGCGGCGGCGGTGGTGGTGAGAGGTGGCGGGGCGGGGGGGGGGGGGGGGGGGGGGGGGGGGGGGGGGGGGGGGGGGGGGGGGGGGGGGGGGGGGGGGGGGGGGGGGGGGGGGGGGGGGGGCTTAAATAGCCTTGGGGAAGAGGGGCTCCGACTTGCGGGCGAAGTCGGGCGGCGGCGCGCTGGACTCCTCGGAGTCAGCGCCGACCACGCGACGGAGGCGGTTGGCGGCGCTGGGCTTTGGCCCGCTCGGCTGTGCCGTTGGCCCAGTCGGCGAAACGTTTTTTTTGAAAAAAATAATTCTGCCGAACAAAATCCTAAATAAATATAAGAAAAAGTTCTGAAAAAATGCCAAAACAATTTTCGCCGTCTAAATAAAATATTTAGAACAAAGTGAACATTTTTCTGGCCTAAAAATGCAATTTTGAAAAATGCATATTTTTCTAATTCAAATAAAATAACAGAAAATCCAAATAAAACATTTATTTAATTTTAACATTTTCCTCCAATATTTCCTTTATTTTGGAGAAGTCCTTTTATCTCCTCTCTTTCATTTTTATATTGAAAATATTTCGGAGAGAAAAATATTAAAACCAAAGTGATCCTCTTTTCAAATTTGAGAAAAATTCAAATATTAAAACAGTGAAATCCCCAACTCTCTCAGTGGGTCCTTGAGTTACTTAGTATTTCTAGGATCGCAAACGAGATGCGAATAAAATATGATATGCATATGATGACCTATGTATAACATTCCAAATTGAAAATTTGGGATGTTACAAAGGTGAAATTCAAGGACAACCAAAAGCCTAAGCTTGGGGATGCCCCGGAAGGCATCCCCTCTTTCGTCTTCATCTATCGTTTACTTTACTTGAGGCTATATTTTTATTCACCATATGATATGTGTTTTGCTTGGAGCGTCTTGTATTTTTTGAGTCTTTGCTTTTTAGTTTACCACAATCATCCTGCTGTACACACCTTTGTGGAGGGACACAGATGAATCGGAATTTATTAGAATATTCTATGTGCTTCACTTATATCTTTTGAGCTAGATAATTTTGCTCTAGTGCTTCACTTATATCTTTTTAGAGCACGGTGGTGGTTTTATTTTATAGAAATTATTGATCTCTCATGCTTCACTTATATTATTTTGAGAGTCTATTAGAACAACATGGTAATTTGCTTTGGTTAAGAAATTAGTCCTAATATGATAGGCATCCAAGATGGGTATAATAAAAACATTCATATAGAGTGCATTGAATACTATGAGAAGTTTGATACTTGATGATTGTTTTGAGATATGAATATGGTGATATTAGAGTCATGCTAGTTGAGTAGTTGTGAATTTGAGAGATACTTGTGTTAAAGTTTGTGATTCCCGTAGCATGCACATATGGTGAACCGTTATGTGATGAAGTCGAAGCATGATATATTTTTTGATTGGCTTCCTTATGAGTGGCGGTCGGGGATGAGCAATGGTCTTTTCCTACCAATCTATCCCCATAGGAGCATGCACATAATACTTTGTTTCGATAACTAATAGATTTTTGCAATAAGTATGTGAGTTCTTTATGACTAATGTTGAGTCCATGGATTATACGCACTCTCACCCTTCCACCATTGCTAGCCTCTCTAGTACCGTGCAACTTTCGCCGGTACCATAAACCCACCATACCTTCCTCAAAACAGCCACCATACCTACCTATTATGGCATTTCCATAGGCATTCCGAGATATATTGCCATGCAACTTTCCACCATTTCATTTATTATGACACGCTCCATCATTGTCATATTGCTTTGCATGATCATGCAGTTGACATCGTATTTATGGCAAAGCCACCGTTCATATTTTTTCATACATGTCACTTTTGATTCATTGCACATCCCGGTACACCGCCGGAGGCATTCACATAGAGTCATATTTTGTTCTAAGTATCGAGTTATAATTCTTGAGTTGTAAGTAAATAAAAGTGTGATGATCATCATTATTAGAGCATTGTCCTAGCGAGGAAAGGATGATGGAGACTATGATTCCCCCACAAGTCAGGATGAGACTCCGGACGATTTTTTTTTAAAAAAGAGGCCATAAAAAAGAGAGGAGAAAAGGCCCAAATAAAAAAATGAGAGAAAAAGAGAGAAGGGGCAATGCTACTATCCGTTTTCCACACTTGTGCTTCAAAGTAGCACCATGATCTTCATGTTAGAGAGTCTCTTATGTTGTCACTTTCATATACTAGTGGGAATTTTTCATTATAGAACTTGGCTTGTATATTCCAATGATGGGCTTCCTCAAAATGCCCTAGGTCTTCGTGAGCAAGCAAGTTGGATGCACACCCACTTAGTTTCTTTTGTTGAGCTTTCATATATTTATAGCTCTAGTGCATCCATTGCATGGCAATCCCTACTCACTCACATTAATATCTATTGATGGGCATCTCCATTGCCCGTTGATACGCCTAGTTGGTGTGAGACTATCTTCTCCTTTTTGTCTTCTCCACAACCACCACTCTATTCCACCTATAGTGCTATATCCATGGCTCACGCTCATGTATTGCGTGAAGATTGAAAAAGTTTGAGAACATCAAAAGTATGAAAGAATTGCTTGGCTTGTCATCGGGGTTGTGCATGATTTAAATATTTTGTGTGATGAAGATAGAGCATAGCCAGACTATATGATTTTGTAGGGATAGCTTTCTTTGGCCATGTTATTTTGAGAAGACATAATTGCTTGGTTAGTATGCTTGAAGTATTATTGTTTTTATGTCAATGTTAAACTTTTGCCTTGAATCTTTCGGATCTGAATATTCATTCCACAATAAAGAAAATTACATTGAAAATTATGTTAGGTAGCATTCCACATCAAAAATTCTGTTTTTATCATTTACCTACTCGAGGACAAGCATGAATTAAGCTTGAGGATGCTTGATACGTCTCCAACATATCTATAATTTTTGATTGTCCCATGCTATTATATTATCTGTTTTGGATGTTTAATGGGCTTTAATATGCACTTTTATATTATTTTTTGGGACTAACCTATTAACCGAAGGCCCAATGCAAATTGCTATTTTTGCCTATTTCAGTGTTTCGCATAAAAGGAATATCAAACGGAATCCAAACGGAATGAAACCTTCGCGAGGATCTTTTTTGGAACAAACAAAATTCAGGAGACTTGGAGTGGAGGTCAAGGAAGCAACAAGGCGACCACGAGGTATGGCGGCGCGCCCAGGGGGCAGGCGCGCCCCCCACCCTCGTGGGCCCCTCGTAGCTCCACCGACCTACTTCTTTCACCTATATATACTCTTATACCCTGAAAACATCCAAGGGAGCCACGAAACCACTTTTCCACCGCCGCAACCTTTTGTACCTGTGAGATCCCATCTGGGGACATTTTCCGGCGATCTTCCGGAGGGGGATTCGATCATGGAGGGCTTCTACATCAACACCATAGCCTCTCCGATGATGTGTGAGTAGTTTACCACAGACCTCGGGTCCATAGTTATTAGCTAGATGGCTTCTTCTCTCTCTTTGATCTTCAATATAAAGTTCTCCTCGATGTTCTTGGAGATCTATTTGATGTAATACTTTTTGTGGTGTGTTTGCCGAGATCTGATGAATTGTGGGTTTATGATCAAGATTATCTATGAACAATATTTGATTCTTCTCTGAATTCTTATATGCATGATTTGATATCTTTGCAAGTCTCTTTGAATTATCAGTTTGGTTTGGCCTACTAGATTGATCTTTCTTGCAATGGGAGAAGTGCTTAGCTTTGGGTTCAATCTTGTGGTGCTCGATCCCAATGACAGAAAGGGAACCGACACATATTGTATTGTTGCCATCGAGGATAAAAAGATGGGGTTTATATCATATTTCTTGAGTTTATCCCTCTACATAATGTCATCTTGCCTAATACGTTACTCTGTTCTTATGAACTTAATACTCTAGATGCAATCTGGATAGCGGTCGATGTGTGGAGTAATAGTAGTAGATGTAGAATCGTTTCAGTCTACTTGACACGGACGTGATGCCTATGTTTATGATCATGCCTAGATATTCTCATAACTATGCGCTTTTCTATCAATTGCTCGACAGTAATTTGTTCACCCACCATAAGATATGCTATCTTGAGAGAAGCCACTAGTGAAACCTATGGCCCCCAGGTCTACTTTACATCATATTAATTTCCTCTCAACTAGCTATTTCTGTCACTGGTTTATTTTGCATTCTTTATTTTCCAATCTATACAACAAAAATACCAAAAATATTTATCTTATTATCTTTATCAGATCTCACTTTTGCAAGTGGCCGTGAAGGGATTGACAACCCCTTTATTACGTTGGTTGCAAGGTTCTTATTTGTTTGTGCAGGTACTAGGTGACTTGCATGTAGTCTCCTACTGGATTGATACCTTGGTTCTCAAAACTGAGGGAAATACTTACGCTACTTTGCTGCATCACCCTTTCCTCTTCAAGGGAAAACCAACACATGCTCAAGAGGTAGCAGATATTGTTATTTTCTGACCTTCACAGATGATTTAAGCAGATATGGGTATATCTACTTAATTGAACACAAGTCTGAAACATTTGAAAATTTCAAAGAAATTCAGAGTGAAGTTGAGAATCATCATAACAAGAAAATAAAGTTTCTACGATCTGATCGCAGAGGCAAATATTTGAGTTACGAGTTTGGCCTTCATTTAAAAACAATGTGGAATAGTTTCACAACGCATGCCACTTGGAACACCACAGAGTAATGGTGTGTCCGAACGTCGTAACCGTACTTTATTAGATATCGTGCGATCTATGACGTCTCTTACCGATGTACCACTATCATTTTGGGGTTATGCATCAGAGACAACTGCATTCAGGTTAAATAGGGCACCATCTAAAACCGTTGAGACGACACCATATGAACTGTGGTTTGGCAAGAAACCCAAGTTGTCATTTCTTAAAGTTTGGGGTTGTGATGCTTATGTGAAAAAGCTTCAACCGTATAAGCGCGAACCCAAATAGGAGAAATGTGTCTTCATAGGGTACCCAACGGAGACTATTGGGTACACCTTCTATCACAGATCCGAAGGCAAGATATTCGTTTCTAAGGATGGATCCATTCTAGAGAAGGAGTTTCTCTCGAAAGAAGTGAGTGGGAGGAAAGTAGAACTTGATGAGGTAATTGTACCTTCTCCCGAATTGGAAAGTAGTTCATCATAGAAATTAGTTCTAGTGATTCCTACACCAATTAGTGAGGAAGCTAATGATGATGATCATGAAACTTCTGATCAAGTTACTACCAAACCTCGTAGGTCAACCAGAGTACGATCCGGACCAGAGTGGCACGGTAATCCTGTTCTGGAGGTCATGTTACTTGACCATGATGAACCTACGAACTATGAGGAAGCGATGATGAGCCCAGATTCCACGAAATGGGTTGAGGCCATGAAATCTGAGATGGGATCCATGTATGAGAACAAAGTGTGGACTTTAGTTGACTTTCCAAATGATCGGCAAGCCATAGAGAATAAATGGATCTTGAAGAAGAAGACTGACGATGACGGTAATATTACTGTCTACAAAGCTCGACTTGTTGCGAAAAGTTTTCGACAAGTTCAAGGAGTTGACTACGATGAGACCTTGTCACCCGTAGCGATGCTTAAGTCTGTCCGCATCATGTTAGAAATTGCCGCATTTCATGATTTTGAAATTTGGCAAATGGATGTCAAAACTACATTCCTTAATGGATATCTTAAAGAAGAGTTTTATATGATGCAACCAGAAGGTTTTGTTGATCCTAAAGGTGCTAACAAAGTGTGCAAGCTCCAGCGATCCATTTATGGACTGGTGCAAGCCTCTCAGAGTTGGAATATACGCTTTAATAGTGTGATCAAAGCATATAGTTTTATAGAGACTTGCGGTGAAGTCTGTATTTACAAGAAAGTGAGTGGGAGCACTACAACCTTTCTGATAAGTATATGTGAGTGACATATTGTTGATCGGAAATGATGTAGAATTTTCTTGGAAAGCATAAAGGAGTGTTTGAAAGGAGTTTTTCAAAGAAAGACCTCGATGAAGCTGCTTACACATTAGAGAATGATGTGATGGACAAGACCCATCCGTTAGCTTAGCATAATGATCGTTTAGTTTTATTGCTATTGCTTTCTTCATGACTAGTTTATACATGTTCCTCTGACTATGAGATTATGTAACTCCTGAATACCGGAGGAACGCCTTGTGTGCTATCAAACGTCACAATGTAACTAGGTGATTATAAAGATGCTCTACAGGTGTCTCTAAAAGTGTTTGTTGAGTTGGCATAGATCGATATTAGGATTTGTCACTCTGTGTATCGGAGAGGTATCTTTGGGCCCTCTCGGTAATGCACATCACTATAAGCCTTGCAAGCAATGTGACTAATGAGTTAGTTACGGGATGATGCATTACAGAATGAGTAAAGAGACTTGCTGGTAGTGAGATTGAACTAGGTATGTGGATACCGACGATCGAATCTCGGGCAAGTAACATACCGATGGCAAAGGGAATAACGTATGGTGTTATGCGGTTTGACCAACAAAGATCTTCGAAGAATATGTAGGAACCAATATGAGCATCCATGTTCCGCTATTGGTTATTGACTGGAGATGTGTCTCGGTCATGTCTACATAGTTCTCGAACCCGTAGGGTCCGCACGCTTAACATCCGATGACGATTTGTATTATGAGTTATGTGATTTGATGACCGAAATTTGTTCGGAGTCCCGGATGAGATAATGAACATGACGAGGAGTCTTGAAATGGTCGAGAGGTAAATATTCATATATTGGAAGGCTATATTTGGACATCGGAAAGGTTTCGAGTGATTCAGGTATTTTCGGAGTACCGGGGAGTTGCGGGAATTCACCAGGAGAAGTAATGGGCCTTATTGGGCCATACGGGAAAAGAGGAGGAATGCCAACGGGAGGTGGCGCCCCCATGGGTCCGAATTGGACTAGGGGAAGGGGGCGGCGCCCCCTTGCCTTTTCCTACTCCCTCTCTCTTTCCCTCTTTCCTTCTCTCCTACTCTAAAAAGGAAAGGGATTCCTACTAGGACTTGGAAGTCCTAGTAAGACTCCATACTCTTGGCGCGCCCCTAGGGGGCCGGCCTCTCTCCCTCCCTCCTTTATATATGTGGGTAGGGGGCACCCCAAAGATACAACAAGTCTTCTCTTAGCCGTGTGCAGTGCCGCCTCCACAGTTACACACCTCGGTCATATCGTCGTAGTGCTTAGGCGAAGCCCTGTGCCGGTAACTTCATCATCACCGTCGCCACGCCGTCGTGCTAACAAAACTCTCCTTCGTCCCCAACTGGATCAAGAGTTCAAAGGACGTCATCGAGCTGAACATGTGCTGAACACGGAGGCGCCGTACATTTGGTGCTAGGATCGGTTGAATCGCGAAGACGTTAGACTACATCAACCGCGTTGCTAAACGCTTCCGCTTTCGGTCTACGAGGGTAGATGGACACACTCTCCCGTCTCGTTGCTATGCATCTCCTATATAGATCTTGCGTGATCGTAGGTAATTTTTTTGATGGCCCAATCCTTTTTGTAGCAAAGGACAAGCCTGGAAAAACTCCTATATAAAGGAAAACGCTCCCGAGGACACATGGGAATTATCGTCAAGCTAGTTTTCATCACGCTCATATGATTCGCGTTCGTTACTTTGATAATTTGATATGTGGGTGGACCGGTGCTTGGGTACCGCCCTTCCTTGGACAAGCATACCACTTATGATTAACCCCTCTTACAAGCATCTGCAACTACAAAAGAAGTATTAAGGTAAACCTAACCATAGCATGAAACATATGGATCCAAATCAGCCCCTTACGAAGCAACGCATAAACTAGGGTTTAAGCTTCTGTCACTCTAGCAACCCATCATCTACTTATTACTTCCCAATGCCTTCCTCTAGGCCCAAACAATGGTGAAGTGTCATGTAGTCAACGTTCACATAACACCACTAGAGGAAAGACAACATACATCTCATCAAAATATCGAACGAATACCAAATTCACATGACTACTTATAGCAAGACTTCTCCCATGTCCTCAGGAACAAACGTAACTACTCACAAAGCATATTCATGTTCATAATCAGAGGGGTATTAATGTGCATAAAGGATCTGAACATATGATCTTCCACCAAATAAACCAACTAGCATCAACTACAAGGAGTAATCAACACTACTAGCAACCCACATGTACCAATCTGAGGTTTTGGGACAAAGATTGGATACAAGAGATGAACTAGGGTTTGAGATGAGATGGTGCTGGTGAATATGTTGATGGAGATTGACCCCATCCTGATGAGAGGATAGATGGTGATGATTTCCCCCTCCCGGAGGGATGTTTCCCCGGCAGAACAGCTCCGCCGGAGCCCTAGATTGGTTCCGTCAAGGTTCCGCCTCGTGGCGGCGGAGTTTCATCCCGTGAGCTTGCTTATGGTTTTTTCCAGGGCAAAAGACTCCATATAGCCAAAGATTGGGCACGGTCGGCGGCGGTTGTGGTGTCCGGCGCGGCCCGGACACGTCCGGTGCGCGGAGAGACGAGGGGGACTAGGTCTAGGGTTGGAAATGACCCGAAATTTCGGGGGAGAAGGCCTTTTATAGGTAGGAGGAGCTAGGAGAGTCCAAATGAGGTGCGATTTTCGGCCACGCGATCGTGATCGAACGATCTAGATGATGGAGGAGGTTTAGGTGGGGTTTTGGGCCAAATTGGAAGGGTGTTGGGCTGCAACACACACGAGGCCTTCTTGGTCCCTCGGTTAACCGTTGGAGCATCAAACGAAGTCCAAATGGTACGAAACTTGACAGGCGGTCTACCGGTAGTAAACCAAGGCCGCTTGGCAAGTCTTGGTCCAATCCGGAAATGTTTAATCCCCACACACCAAAATAAGGAAGAAAGGACCACCGGAGGAGATAGAAGCGCCGGAATGCAAAACGGACAACGGGGAAAAATCTCGGATGCATGAGACGAACACGTATGCAAATGCAATGCACATGATGACATGATATGAGATGCATGACAACGACAACAACACATGGAGACAAAACCTGAACCCGAGAAAATAAAATAACTTAGCACCGGAAACGACAAGAGTTGGAGTACATATTAGGTAAAGTACATCCGGGGTGTTACATATCAACTCCCCCAAGCTTAGACCTCGCTTGTCCTCAAGCGAAAGCAGATATCGAAAAATATGTCCACATGTTTAGAGATAGAGGTGTCGATAAAATAAAATACGGACATGAGGGCATCATGATCATTCTTAGAACATCAACATATATATATATATATTGTCATATGATTTATTATGCTAAAGTAAGAATTCATTCACAATTTTAGGTATGAATCAGAAACTTCATTGGAAACTAACAAACCATAATCTCAGTCATTGAAGCAATTGCAATTTATCATAACATCGGAAAGAGTCAATATAAGAGCTTTTCAGCAAGTCCACATACTCAACTATCATTTAGTCTTTCACAATTGTTAACACTCATGCAATACTTATGGGTATGAAGTTTTAATCGGACACAGAGAAAGATAGGGGCTTATAATGTTGCCTCCCAACCTTTTACCTCAAGGGTAATGTCAACAATAATAGTTCATGATAACTTACATCCAATTGGATATATATATCTGGATCTTTCCAACACAATGTGCTTGCCAAAGGATAAAATGTAAAGAGGAAAGGTGAAGATCATCATGACTCTTGTATAAGGTATAAGACAAAAGTAAAAGATGGGCCCTTCGCAGAGGGAAGCAGAGGTTGTCATGTGCTTTTATGGTTGGTTGCACAAAATCTTAATGCGAAAGAACGTCACTTTATATTGCCACTTGTGATATGGACCTTTATTATGCAGTCCGTCGCTTTTATTGCTTCCACATCACAAGATCGTATAAATCTTAATTTCTCCACACTAATAAATCTTACATATTTAGGGAGCAATTTTCATTGCTTGCAACAATGACAACTTACTTGAAGGATCTTACTCAATCCATAGGTAGATATAGTGGACTCTCATGGCCAAACTGGGTTTAAGGATATTTGGAAGCACAAGTAGTATCTCGGTGCAAGGAATTTGGCTAGCATGAGAGGGAAAGGCAAGCTCAACATGTTGGATGATCCATGACAATATACTTTATTTTGGATATAAGGAAACATAACCCATTACGTTGTCTTCCTTGTCCAACATCAACTTTTGAGCATGTCATATTTTAATGAGTGCTCACAATCATAAAAGATGTCCAAGATAGTATATTTATATGTGAAGACCTCTCTTTCTTTATTACCTCCTATTAATTGCAATGATGACCAAAACTATGTTTGTCAACTCTCAACAACTTTTATTCATCATACTCTTTATATGTGAAGTCATTACTCTCCATAAGATCCATATGATCTCTTTATTTCTTTTTATCCTTTCTCTTCTCTTTTATTTTTATTCCCTCAAGATCATAGCAAGATAAACCAAGCCCTTGACTCAAAACTAATCTTTATTATAAATATAGCTCACGAACTCGATTACATAGAAGGATCATAAAGCAAAACTCAAAACTAGATCATACTAAAACTTTATTCTACTAGATCAAGATATAACCAAAAGGATCGAACTAAGAAAAATGGTAAAGATAAAAGTGCGATGGTGATACGATACCGGGGCACTCCCCCAAGCTTGGCAGTTGCCAAGGGGAGTGCCCATACCCATACTCAGTGCTCCTTTGGTGGTAGTGATGATGGAGTTGTTGATGATGTAGGCTTGTCGTCCATCTTCCAAGGCATAGGCTCACCATCATAGAAGGATGACCAAGTCTCCGGGATCCTCGAATCTGCAGCCAAACTCATCCTCTTGAATCTACATTCATACTCACAGTTTTGGTTTTGCAGGTCATAGATTTGGGCTTGGAGGTGCTCGATTTTCTCGTGAAGCTTGAAGATGGTCTCCCCAATGTCCTTGGCATCCATCTTGTGATTGTTGGTGAACTCCGCGATCATCATGTGGTTGGCGTCGAGTGTGTGTTCCACCATCCCCTGGCACTTGAAAACCTGTTGCTCCATTGCTTCGAGTCTTGTTTCCATGCTTCCGGTCCTCCTTGGTCCCTCAACATCACGGATGTGCAGCAACCCCTCACGCAACTCAATGGTTTGAGGGTGTTGCAGCACCTTCACGAGGTAGGGGTTGATGGCCCTCTCGAAAAACTTGTCCTTGGGGGCGCTTGAAGACGTCATGGTGATCTAGATCTGTCAGAAAAATAGCTCGAAACAAATATAGGAGATATTTGCGTGGTACGGTGGTCAAAACCTTTGGGAGATTATATAATGAATTTTTACCGACCAAAAGGAGTATCATGCAAGAAAACGGAGTCCAGAGGGCACACGAGGTGCCCACGAGGCAGGGGGCGCACCCAGGGGGTAGAGCGTGCCCTCCACCCTCGTGGATGCCTCGTGTCCTTTCCGGACTGCTTCTTATTTTCCTATTTTCTTAAATATTCCAAAACAAAGAAAATTGCTATTAGAACTGTTTTGGAGTCGGTTTACTTACCGTACCACATACCTCTTCCTTTTCGGAGGCTGAAACATTTTGGAAGGTGTCCCTTATATACTCCTCCGGGGTTACAGTTTCAATAACATTAGTTTCAACATTTATAGGATTACCGGAGATATAATGTTTGATTCTTTGACCGTTCACCACCCTCGGACTTGTGCCTTCGAAGTTTTTGATTTTTATCGCACCGAAATGATAGACCTCCTCGATAACGTAAGGACCTTCCCATCTAGAGAGGAGTTTGCCTGCAAAAATTCTTAAACAAGAGTTGTATAACAATACATAATCACCTACATTAAACTCACGTTTTTGTATCCTTTTGTCATGCCATCTTTTAACTTTTTCTTTAAACAGTTTGGCATTCTCATAGGCCTGGTTCTCCACTCATCAAGTGAGCAAATGTCAAATAGTCTCTTCTCACCGGCAAGTTTGAAGTCATAATTGAGCTCTTTAATGGCCCAATATGCCTTATGTTCTAGTTCAAGAGTTAAGTGACATGCTTTTCCATAGACCATTTTATATGGAGACATACCCATAGGATTTTTGTATGCAGTTCTATATGCCCATAATGCATCATCAAGTTTCTTGGACCAATTCTTTCTAGATCTATTAACAGTCTTTTGGAAAATTAATTTAATCTCTCTATTACTCAGTTCTACTTGACCACTAGACTATGGATGATATGGAGATGCAATTCTATGATTAACATCATACTTAGCAAGCATTTTACAAAAAGCACCATGAATACCATTAGCCATTAAGTATCTAGGGACTCCAAACCCCGGAAAAATAACTTCTTTAAGCATCTTAATAGAGGTGTTATGATCAGCACTACTAGTTGGAATAGCTTCTACCCACTTAGTAACGTAATCAACAACAACTAAAATATGTGTATAACCATTAGAGGAAGGAAACGGTCCCATATAATCAAAGCCCCAAACATCAAATGGTTCAATAACAAGTGAATAATTCATAGGAATTTCTTGACGTCTACTAATATTACCAATTCTTTGGCATTCATCACAAGACAAGACAAACTTACGGGCATCCTTGAAGGGAGTAGGCCAATAAAAACCGGATTGCAATACCTTATGTGCAGTTCTGTCTCCAGCATGGTGTCCTCCATAAACCTCGGAGTGACACTTGCGTAGGATCTGATCCGGTTCATGCTCAGGTACACAACATCTAATAACCCCATCTACTCCTTCTTTATAAAGGTGTGGGTCATCCCAGAAGTAATGTCTTAGATCATAGAAAAATTTATTCTTTTGCTGGTATGTGAAACTAGGTGGTATAAATTTAGCAACAATGTAATTAGCATAATCAGCATACCAAGGAGCAGTACGAGAAGCATTTATGACAGCTAATTGTTCATCAGGAAAGCTATCATCAATAGGTAGTGGGTCATCAAGGACATTCTCTAACCTAGACAAGTTGTCTGCAACGGGGTTCTCAGCTCCTTTTCTATCAATAATATGCAAATCAAATTCTTGTAGTAGGAGAACCCATCTAATAAGTCTAGGTTTAGCATCTTTCTTTTCCATAAGGTATTTAATAGTAGCATGATCAGTGTGAACAGTTACTTTAGAATCAACAATATAAGGTCTGAACTTATCACAAGAAAATACAACTGCTAAAAATTCCTTTTCAGTAGTAGCATAATTTCTTTGGGCACTTTCTAGAGTTTTACTACCATATTGGATAACATTTAATTTCTTATCAACTCTTTGTCCTAAAACATCACCTACAGCATAATCACTAGCATCACACATAATTTCAAAGGGTAAATTCCAATCAGGAGGCTAAACAATAGGTGCAGAAATCAAGGCTTTCTTAAGTATTTCAAATGCTTTTACACAATCATCATCAAAGACAAAAGGAACATCTTTTTGTAAAAGATTAGTCAGAGGCCTAGAAAGTTTTGAGAAGTCTTTAATGAACCTCCTATAAAAATGGGCATGACCAAGGAAACTTCTTATACCTTTAATGTCCTTTGGACACGTCATCTTTTCAATAGCATCAACTTTAGCTTTATCAACTTCAATGCCTCTTTCAGAAATTTTATGCCCCAAGACAATGCCTTCATTAACCATAAAGTGGAACTTCTCCCAATTCAAGACAAGATTAGTTTCTTCACATCTCTGCAAAACTCGATCAAGGTTGCTTAAGCAATCATCAAAAGAAGTTCCATATACTAAAAAATCATCCATGAAAACCTCAACAATCTTTTCACAAAAGTCAGAGAATATAGCGGTCATACATCTTTGAAAGGTAGCAGGTGCACTACATAAACCAAAAGGCGTACGTCTATAAGCAAAGGTACCAAAAGGGCAAGTAAAGGTGGTCTTTTCTTGATCCTCTTTTGACACAGGTATTTGAGAGAAACTAGAATAACCATCTAGAAAGCAAAAATGTATATGTTTAGATAATCTTTCTAGCATTTCATCAATGAAAGGTAGAGGGTAATGATCCTTTTTAGTAGCTTTATTCAATTTGCGGAAATCAATTACCATTCTATAACCTGTAACAATTCTTTGTGGGATCAATTCATCTTAATCATTAGGAACAACAGTAATACCTCCCTTCTTAGGGGCACAATGGACAAGACTTATCCACTGACTATCAGTAACGGGATAAATTATACCTGCCTCCAGAAGCTTTAGTATTTCTTTTCTTACCACTTCTTTCATCTTAGGATTTAACCGTTGTTGGTGATCAACAACCGGTTTAGCGTATTTCTCCAATTTTATTTGTGTTGGCATAGAGTGGGACTAATGCCTTAAGGTCATCAAGAGTATATCCAATAGCAGCACGATGCTTCTTCAGAGTTTTCAGTAATTTCTCTTCTTCCCGCTCTGAAAGGTTAGCACTAATAATAACATGATATATCTTCTTTTCATCGAGATAAGCATATTTAAGAGTATCAGGTAATGGTTTAAGCTCAAACACGGGATCACCCTTGGGTGGAGGAGGATCCCCTAAGATTTCGACAGGCAAGTTGTGTTTCAAAATAGGTCCCTGTTTAAAGAATACTTCATCTATTTCCGTTCTTTCGTTCATAAACATATCATTTTCATGGTCTAGCAAATATTGTTCTAAAGGATCATTAGGAGGCACGGCAATAGAAACAAGACCAATAATTTCATATTTACTAGGCACTTCTTTGTCATGGGGTTGTCTACGAAATTTAGCAAAATTAAAATCATGAGACATATCCCCTAAACCAACAGAAACAATATCATTTTTGCAGTCTATCTTAGCATTAACAGTATTCAAGAAGGGTCTACCAAATATAATGGGACAAAAGTCATCTTGTGGGGAACCAAGAACAAGAAAATCAGCAGGATATTTAACTTTCCCACACAAGACTTCAACATCTCTAACAATCCCAACCGGTGAAATAGTATCTCTATTGGCAAGCTTAATTGTAACATCAATACCTTCTAACTCAGCAGTTGCAATATCATGCATACTTTCTTCATATAAAGAATGAGGTATTGCACTTGCACTAGCACCCATATCACATAAGCCATGATATAAATGATCTCCTATTTTAATAGAAATAACATGCATGCCTACAACAGGTCCATGTTTATTTTTAGTATCGGGTCTAGCAATTCTAGCAGCTTCATCACAAAAGTAAATAACATGCCCATCAATATTATCAGACAAGAGATATTTAACCATAGCAATACTAGGTTCAACTTTAATTTGCTTAGAGGGTATAGGTGTTCTAGTATTACTCTTACGAACCACAGTTGAAGCTTTAACATGATCCTTTATTCTAGTGGGGAAAGGTGGTTTCTCAATATAAGCGGTAGGAATAATAGGATCAACATTATAAGTGATAGTCTTTTCTTCAACTTTAATAGGTTCAACTACTTTTACTTCAATGGGAGGATGATATTTAATCCACTTCCCCTTAGGGAGATCAACATGAGTAGCAAAGGATTCACAAAAAGAAGCTACTATCTCAGAGTCAAGTCCATATTTAGTGCTAAATTCACGGAAATCATCGGTATCCATAAAAGATTTAACACAATCAAACTTAGGTGTTATGCCTGACTCCTTACCTTCGTCGAGTTCCCAATCTTTAGAGTTGCATTTAATTCTTTCCAATAAATCCAATTTGAATTCAATAGTCTTCATCATAAAAGAAAAAATACAAGAAGTATCGAGCATGGAGCGATTATTGAGAGAAAGCCGAGCATAAATTTTTTGAATAATAATTTCTCTTGAGAGCTCATGATTGGGGCATTAATATAACATTGACTTAAGCCTCCCAAAAGCTTGAGTGATGCTTTCTCCTTCGCGAGGCCAAAAATTATATATATAATTACGATCACGATGAACCAGATGCATAGGATAAAACTTCTGATGAAATTCCAATTTCAATCGGTTGTAGTTTCGTGATCCAATATCATCACATAGTATAAACCATGTCAATGAATTTCCCTTCAAAATAAAGGGAAGACCTTCTTATTGATAACATCCTCGGGCATACCTGCGAGCTTAAACAAACCACAAACTTCATCCACATAGATTAAGTGCAAATTGGGATGCAATGTTCCATCTCCTGTAAAAGGATTAGCTAGCAGTTTCTCTATCATACCCAAAGGAATTTCAAAGTAAATATTTTCAGTAGGTTCAGTAGGTTGAGGAGCAGCTCTTTGCTCTACTGGTCGGGGTGAAGATACCCCGAACAAGCCCCTCAAAGGATTACTTTCCATAGTAACAAGTGACAGTAAATTTCAGCACACTATATATTTTTTTCTTACCAAATTCCACCTACCAAAGGCGCTTCACTCCCCGGCAACGGCGCCAGAAAAGAGTCTTGATGACCCACAAGTATAGGGGATCTATCGTAGTCCTTTCGATAAGTAAGAGTGTCAAACCCAATGAGGAGCAGAAGGAAATGATAAGTAGTTTTCAGTAAGGTATTCTCTGCAAGCACTGGAATTATCGGTAACAGATAGTTTTGTGATAAGGTAATTTGTAACGGGTAACAAGTAATAAAAGTAAATAAGGTGCAGTAAGATGGCCCAATCCTTTTTGTATCAAAGGAAAAGCCTGGACAAACTCCTATATAAAGGAAAACGCTCCCGAGGACACATGGGAATTATCGTCAAGCTAGTTTTCATCACGCTCATATGATTCGCGTTTGGTACTTTGATAATTTGATATGTGGGTGGACCGGTGCTTGGGTACTGACCTTCCTTGGACAAGCATCCCACTTATGATTAACCCCTATTGCAAGCATCCACAACTACAAAATAAGTATTAAGGTAAACCTAACCATAACATGAAACATATGGATCCAAATCAGCCCCTTACGAAGCAACACATAAACTAGGGTTTAAGCTTCTGTCACTCTAGCAACCCCTCATCTACTTATTACTTTCCAATGCCTTCCTCTAGGCCCAAACAATGGTGAAGTGTCATGTAGTCGATGTTCACATAACACCACTTGAGGAAAGACAACATACATCTCATCAAAATATCGAACGAATACCAAATTCACATGACTACTTATAGCAAGACTTCTCCCATGTCCTCATGAACAAACATAACTACTCAGAAAGCATATTAATGTTCATAATCAAAGGGGTATTAATGTGCATAAAGGATCTGAACATATGATCTTCCACCAAATAAACCAACTAGCATCAACTACAAGGAGTAATCAACACTACTAGCAACCCACAGGTACCAATCTAAGGTTTTGGGACAAAGATTGAATACTAGAGATGAACTAGGGTTTGAGATGAGATGGTGCTGGTGAAGATGTTGATGGAGAGTGACCCCCTCCTGATGAGAGGATCGATGGTGATGACGATGGTGATGATTTTCCCCTCCCGGAGGGATGTTTCCCCGGCAGAACAGCTCCGTCGGAGCCCTAGATTGGTTCCGCCAAGGTTCCGCCTTGTGGCGGTCCGTGAGCTTGCTTATGTTTTTTCCAGGGCAAAAGACTCCATATAGCCAAAGATGGGCACGGGAGGCCTGCTAGGGGGCCCACGAGGCAGGGGGCGCGCCCCCACCCTCGTGGACGATGGGTGGCCCCCCTCCAGTGCTTTCTTCGCCCAATATTGTTTATATATTCTGAAACTGACTTCCGTGGAGTTTCAGGACTTTTGGAGTTGTGTAGAATAGGTCTCTAATATTTGCTCCTTTTCCAGCCTAGAATTCCAGCTACCGACATTCTCCCTCTTCATGTAAACCTTGTAAAATAAGAGAGAATAGGCATAAGTATTGTGACATAATGTGTAATAACAACCCATAATGCAATAAATATTGATATAAAAGCATGATGCAAAATGGACGTATCACTCACAATTACAAAAGATGTCCAAGATAGTATATTTATATGTGAAGCCTCTCTTTCTTTATTACTTCCTAATAATTGCAGCAACGACCAAAACTATGTTTGTCAACTCTCAACAACTTTTATTCATCATACTCTTTATATGTGAAGTTATTACTCTCCATAAGATCAATATATGATCTTTTTATTTTTTTTATTCTTTATTTTATTTAATTCCCTCAAGATCATATCAAGAAAGCAAAGCCCTTTACTCAAAACTACTCTTTATTATATATATCTCAAGGACTCAATTACATAGAGGGAACATAAAGCAAAACTCAAGGCTAGATCATACTAAAACTTTATTCTACTAGATTAAGATATAACCAAAAGGATCGAACTAAGAAAAACGATAAAGGTAAAAGTGTGATGTTGATATGATACCGGGGCACCTCCCCCAAGCTTGGCAGTTGCCAAGGGGAGTGCCCATACTCATGTGTTTATGTGTCTTTCTTCGGAGGTGGTGATGATGGATTTTCGGTTAGCTTGATTAAGCTACCCTTTAGATCTTGTAATTCTCGGAGTACACGTTGAAGCATAATTTCATTCTTCTAAATCTCCTCTGAAAGATGCTTGTTTTCTGGCCACCATGAACCTTTCCCTGCATCACTTTCACTTGGACGGGATATGTCCCAATTGGAGGGTATGTGTGCGAGGTGTATTCTCCACTCCATAATTATGAACTGTAGTGAACCGACCTCAGACGGTCAAGCCTCTGTGTATCCGTTCCATCCCTGGATCGGTATGCTGGCACACACAGTACATCAATGTATATATCAAAGTGCAATCACATGTATAAGTAACATAAAACTGAATATATACCTCATATGTCTCAGCAGAAACAATCAACGGGTGTGGAGTCCCATCAATGCCATCGGCAGGTTGAGTGTAGACCGTAACCCTGTATCTTAACTCTTACTCATCGAAGAAAATATCCGCAACATGATACGTTGAAGTCGTGTAGGTCAGTACATTGAATGTACCGGCAAGATCACAACATGAGAAAGCAGATGATAATACTATTCTATATGCAATAAGGCTTTGGGGCTCTGTGTCTGATGTTTTTGCGTAAAAGCTAATTTTATTTTCCTTACAACAAAGGAATATCAGGAGTCTGTACTACGGAGTTTTCTATTGTGACATGGTTCCTCCAACCGATGTCTCATAGCCCAAATCATCATAATGTTGCCCACAATTAAGTTATCTGTCCGGTGTTGAGAGTTCCGAGATAGATCCAACTCTAGAGGCTCAAATTGTCCGTAACCGGGGACACGGCTAATCAATTAGGTTTAAACCCTCTGCAGAGGTTTGTACACTTTACCCACAAGATTTGATCCCTCTTTTTTACGTTCTCGCACTTTTCGCGTGTTTGAGAACAAGACGACCGAAACATGGTCTTCCAAAGAGTTCCCATGACCACTGTCCGGTGCTCATCCAATCCTACCGTAGTTCTACATCTGCTAGCACCGTCCTAGCCAGAGTCACAACTAAGGTCAACCAAGCCAGAGCCCATAGTGACTTGCGGTTGCACATGTAAGCTTCCGGGCATGAAGTATTCTTCCGTCTCTTTGAGTCTGGGTGAAGCTTTCCACAATATGTCATGGCGCTTCTCCATGCATACCGGCCATCCACTGGTTTCTCCAGGGTGCCCGTCAACCATCCTTCACCTAGTAGTGTGTATTGAATTCTTGTCTCGAGTCTCGAAATCTTGAGGAAGTCCTGAAGGTGCAGCCCTTGCCGATGCCATCATGAAGTTGTCATCATTGACGTTGGGTACTTCATACTCACACCACTCCAGAGCACATACCAACCCCGTCTACTTTAGATTAGCATTGAAACTAAACAACGTCCCGGGCTTAGTAACAAAGTGATGGGTTCCTGCCTCATGCATACTACTCAACTACAAGGATTCAATATCACTACCGGAGGGATTGTTGCAAAGGTGATACTAAATGCAATAAAACATAGGTATGAAAAGAATGGTCAAAGTGGACTTGCCTGGTATTACTTGATGAAGATAACAACGCTCCCAGAATTAAATACTTGGTAGAACTATTCGTCACTCCGTTGAAAATCTATATTAAACAGACATAGCATTCATATAAGCAAACATCCTAGCAAACAATTTCTAGCACTCAAAATAACAATCAAAACAACAAAGAAACTCAATAATAAAACTCAAACAAATTCCAAACAACCCTCGAATAAAACTACAAAGAAAACTACTAGGGAAAGTCTAAGACTTCACTACAAACAACTAAGATAGTTTTGCCCTAAGTAAAACTTAATAGCAATTAAAACACTAAACTAATTAACAGAAAATAAATATAGTGCTTATTAAAATAACAGAAGGTATATTTCATAAACTTTTACTAGCAAAAAGAAACACCTAAAAAGACTATTTAAAACTCTAGTTATGATTAAACAAAACAAGAAAAAGAAATAAACATTATATTTTTCTGTAAATAAAATTTCACCCTCTATAACTACAGAAACTTGTCGGTGTACAAAAGTAGGGGCTCTCCTTTTGACCCCTTTACTTGTGCGCGGGTGGTCAGAGCCACGTGTCGCGGCCACACTTAGCAGGGCAGAGGAGGGAAGCCGGAGAGAAGCCGAAGCACCAAGGCAAACAAGACAATGCCCAGGCCGAGAGCACACAGAGCAGAGGGACGAAGCAGGTTCCCCCGGCAAGACTCTTGTCGGGGCAGCCTCAGCGGCCCTGACAAGACCCTTGCCGAGGCAGCTCGCCCAACGCCAGCGGAGCGCACCACCCTTGAGCCCACGGTTTCCAACACCATCAACCACGTTGGGCCAGGGCTCGGGAGGCACCTCCATGGTGGCATTTAGATCTTTGTGAAGACAGAGAAACACTCAGGATCATATGAGGACCAGAAGATGGTGACCCTCGGCGGGATCCTAGCCGAGGAAGTCCACAAGGCCCCCGGCAAGACCCTTGCCGGGGATGACGGCAACGCCACGGCAAGACCCTTGCCGGGCCCCCGGCAACGCCACGGCAAGACCCTTGCCGGGCCCCCGGCAAGGCCTTTGCCGAGGGCATTAGCAGGGCCACTGCCAGACCCGTACTAGCCAAGACTACCACCACCGATCACATGCAGCTGCCAGCCCAACCAGCTAGGCAGGCACCTGCGTGGCAACATACAACTTCCAGGCCAAATCAACAGGCACCTGCGTGGCGGCGTGCGGACCTTCATGAAGGCCCTACCACCGCACCACCTCATGCCTGCCTGGCTACATGGCACTGCATGCATCGCTAGCCTGGGCGCGTGTCGAAGCGAGGAGGAGCGGCGACGGACGGGACGGGCCTCGTTCCCGTCCCCGATAAAGCCAAGGGACACCTAAGAGATGCATTAAATGCGTCTTGTCCTGTAATACTGGTGATAAGCTCGCAGTACTGTAGGCCTTTCTACCTCCTGTGTGCCACTGTGGCAGCCCCTTTCGACTATAAAAGGAGGCCCATGGTGTACTGGAAGGGGATTCGGCTCTTTGGAACTACACAGCCACCGTAGCTAGTTCGAGAGCCCAAGAACACTCAATACATCCACCAAAGTAGGACCAGGGTTTTACGCATCCTCGCGGCCCGAACCTGGGTAAACAATCCTCGTGCTGACTGCTAATCCTGCTCTTCTCATGACCCTGCGCCCCGGCAACTGTAGTAGTGATTCTTGCGATCCCATCGGTGTCGTTTCCCACTGACATCTTTGGCGCGCCAGGTAGGGGGCATATTTGTGAGAATCTGGTCTAGCGGCCGGCTTAGCAGTTCCTCATGGCCATGGCTTCTATAGAAGAAGACAGCCAAGGGAATGACGCCGCCTGCAAGCGCGAAGGACGCCGGTGCGGCGATAGGAAAGCCAAGTCATACGAAACCTTAAGAAATTTCCTTTTTATATATGAGGTTATTGTCCTCGGAGGTCCTGCCCTATGTATGAAAGCCTGCACACAAAGGGGCCCTTCCGCAATTGCCAACGCCCTTGTTCTGTTTCGAGTCCGCTCAACAGCTCAAGCGGCCGCGTCGAGAGTGGCAGGGTAGCCTTCCGCAATTGGCAACGCTCTCGGTTTTGACTCGAGCCAAGCTCGACAGTTCGAGCAGCCGCGTTCAGAACGGTAAGGTGGCTCGCTCGGCAGCAAACACACCCGGCAGGCCATTGAGGATCCATCCTCAAGGTGCCGCCCTGGGTTTACGCTCCAGCAAGCCTGCCCGTTTAACGTAGGGTAAACATATAAAGGGGAAGATCGAACAGGAAGATAACACACATTGTACCAAAAGTGCTCTAGAGTTATATTACATCAATTGTTGTTGCGGTTCTAACTAAAGATAAAAACTGTCTTGGTCGTGAACCTGCAACAATAGTGGGAGACGGCGTGCCTAATCTCGGCGCTGGCCCTCCACCCTCTCGATTTCACCAATGCGGCTGATGATGGGCTTGATACGCTTCTTGAGCATCGCGAGGTCCACACCCGCCGGCAAGCTGTCCAGCGCGGCGTCGAAGTCGAGGTTGGGGTTCCAGTACGCCATCTTGGTGAGAACCTTGGTCATGGCATCCTAGCAAAGCCTCCGGGCCTCATTGGCCAGCGAGGCCATCCGGTTGGCACGAAGCCGCTCCAAGGCACCGACAACCCTCTCAAAGAACAGGGTCAGGCTGCAGTTGGCGCTCAAGTTCGGCTCCGGGGTGTACCCCACATCCGGTATCGCCATGGTAGCCAACCGCGTGGTGGCCTTGTTGGCAACGGCATCGAGGCGATTGAGCCAGCGATTCTCGCCCTCCACGTGCTCCGTGTGGGCGAGGGCGTCGTCCTTCCGCAGCTGCTTCTCGGTCTCTAGGTTCTTGGTCAGGGTCTCCTCCCAGGCCTAGCTCTCCGACAACATCCCCTCGAGACCCTCCATCTTTAGCCTGAGGTCTCTGATGGAGTTGTTGGCCTCAGAGAGCTCCCCGGCCCTGCCGAGGACTGCGCCCTGCGCCTCTATCAGGGCGTTGTTGAGCGTGTCCTTCTCCTTGGACAGCGCCAGGACCTGGTTTTTCAGCCCATCCCGCTCCACCTCCAGCTCATTCATCTTGTCGGCGTGAACCTGGGCCTGGGCATTGAGTGCCTCCCTGTGCCTCTGCTCCAGCCCCTGGGTCTGCTCGGCGATGAGCTTCTCCACCTCCTCATCCTTGCCCTAGAGCGTTGTGGCAAGATTCTCCTCACGCGCGGCAAGGTCCTCCTCCTGGGAGTTCAGCGCGGCCTGGTGCTGGGCTCTAGCGGCCTCGGCTGCGGCGGCCAAGCTCTCCGCCGTCTCCTGGGCTTTCTCAATATCGGCCTGCTTCATAGTGAGCTCCACCTCATGCTTGGCCAGCTCACCCTGGGCGACCTTCAGCTCCTCACAAGCTTGGCGGAACCAATTCTGCGTCTCGGCAACGCACACCTTGAGTTCCGCCTCCGCCTTGTCCACCATTGCCACCCTGGAGTTGTCCTTGTCCAGGCGGGCGCGGTGGAGCGCTTGGAGCTTCCGGAAGTTGGTACCCATGGCCTGGAGAAGCCGCTCCTCCTGAGAACCATCACCACCGGCGCTCGACTCGTCAACAACCTCGAGCTCAGCGGCGGCAAGCACCTCTTCATCGAAAACCTCTCCCTCGATGGGTGCCCTGGAGATCGACGACCCTGGGAGGTGGACGAAGAGGTTGTGGCTCACCCTCAGGTACCTGCCGGAGCCAGAGGCAGTAGAGGAGGAAGGCTGGCCATCAGCCCCCTCCTCCTCGGCAACGGGCTCGCCGGCCTCCCCGGCACGTCCCTTACCGGCATCCTCGGCGGTAGCCTTGCCGGGCTCCCCGGAAGGCCCCTTGGCGGCGTCCTTGGCAGCACCCTTGGCGGCCTCTTCAGCGGCGGTCTTCTTGGCCTCTACCGCGGCGTTCTTGGCAACATCCTCGATAACGGTGTCCAGGTCCTCCGGGTCCGCCGGGAGAGGATCTGGGTATCGGAAGGGGGGTGAAGCCAAGACCAGGATTCAAGAAGAACAGAATAGAAGGGATGGAAGGCGAGTGGCTTACCCGTGCCGGGCTGGGAAGCAAAGGCCCCCTCTCCGCCAGCATCAGGCGCCAAGGTGCGGTTGCCGGTGCCCAAGCCTGCCTCCTCCTCCTCCGTGTGCATGGGCTCGGAGCTTGGCGCCCTTGCCAGGGACGCCCCCCCGGGGCGGCATGGTTGACGGAGGCGGTGTGTTGGGGGTAGCCCTTAGGGGCTCCTCCTCCTGCTGTCCTCCCCCTGCGATCGCGACAAGGTCAGTGCCAAGGATCATGCCCTTGGTACACGTCGACGGGAAGTGAGTGGCAAACTTATGCTGGGGGCTGCTGTCCGGACTACTTACCACCACCAGTGGCGCCTTAGAGGTGTCCGCCGGGGGCTGGCCGCCCGCCGAAGACCTGACCCTCTTCACCCTCTGGGCCAGTGTCTCCATATCCCTGCCAATACGAAAACAAGTCAAGATGAGAAGTACGATAAGTGGAGTTGAAGATGATGAAAGGAAACGGCGCTTACTCATCCTCCTCATCCTCTTCTGCTGCCTTCCTCTTCCTCCTCGGGCTGAGAGACCCGAGTTCAAAGAAGAACTCCGTGTCATCGTCTGCGGGAGGAGGGGAAGTGGGCGGAGGGGGGGGGGAGGGAAGCAGGCGGAGTTGGGGGACGCTTGGACGAAGAAGAAGCAGATGCTTTCTTCTTCGCCACCGCGGCCTTCACCAACTTCTTTGCCGCCGCGGCCCTTGCTTGGCGCGCGGACGTCTCTTGGGTTTGCCTGGGTGGCATGGCCCTGCCGGGCCAGACCGGCTCGCCGGAGGTGGCCCCTCGTAGGACTTGCCTTTTCCCCGTGGTTGGGGGCTCAGCAGCCTCAGCTTCCTCCTCGGACGGCTCATCATCGTCATGTTCAATAAGAGGAGCCCCGGTGCCGGCGCTGCTGGCCTCCCTAGCAAACTCCGCCCACTGGGAGAGTTCCTTCTCCTCTGCGGTCGCCGCGGCCTTGTCCTCCATGCCGCCGGCGCTGCCGGCCTCCTTGGCGAGCTCCGCCTCCGCCGCCCTGGCGGCGATGTAGTCCAGCTCTGCCCAGGTGGTGTCCTGGATGAGCCGCGGCTCATCGCGGACGTACTTCTCCTCCAGATTGTCGAAGAACTCCTGCACCTGCTCCTCCGACGGCACGGCCCAGTTGGGGACGGGGCCATGCGCATTACAGTCCGGCATGGCGATGATGTTGTTCCGGCACGAGTTATTGCTTAGCGGGACCACCCCCGCCGGCAACCCAAACAAGGGCCCCTTGGCGACCTTGCCGGCCCTTGCGGCCTTGCCGGACCTCTCAGCCCTGCCGTCGCGGCCCATGTCGAGCTGGAAGAGCCGCTGGCAGAAGTGGGTGTGCGCCAGCACCGTAAAGTTGTGGTCGAGGCCGGGGCGAAGCCTCATGATATCGTCCGCATTGGTGAAGAGCCAGGCCGGCCTCCCCTTGTTATGCAGCGAGCGATCCGGCGGCGGATGAAATCCGCCTCGATCATCTCAAGGGTGAGCCCGGCCTCGGTGAGGATGAGAATCCGGGTTATGGCGACCTTGAGCTTGTCGTCCTGGGCGTCGACGTCCCCCCAGTTGGGCCTGCGAACCGGCGGTGCCTGGCGAACCCAGCAGAAATCGTGTGGGTCGTCCTCCTCGATCCAGCACCACCGGTGATACGTCTCCGTCGTGTCTAGTTTTCCAAACACTTTTGCCCTTGTTTTGGACTCTAACTTGCATGATTTGAGTGGAACTAACCTAGACTGACGCTGTTTTCAGCAGAATTGCGATGGTGTTATTTTTGTGCAGAAATAAAAGTTCTCGGAATGACCTGAAAATCAACAGAGAATTATTTTGGAATATATAAAAAAATACTAGAAGGAAGATCCACATCAGGGGGGCCTCCACCTGCCCACGATGGTGGGGGGCGCGCCCTACCCCCTGGGCGCGCCCCCTGCCTCGTGGGCCCCATGACGCTCCACCGACCTCAACCCTAACTCCATATATTCACTTTCGGGGAGAAAAAAAATCAGGGAGAAGGATTCATCGCGTTTTATGATACAGAGCCGCCGCCAAGCCCTAAACTCTCTTGGGAGGGATGATCTTGAGTTTGTTCGGGGCTCCGGAGAGGGCAATCCATCGCCATCGTCATCATCAACCTTCCTCCATCACCAATTTCATGATGCTCACCGCCGTGCGTGAGTAATTCCATCGTAGGCTTGCTGGATAGTGATGGGTTGGATGAGATTTATCATGTAATCGAGTTAGTTTTGTTAGGGTTTGATCCCTAGTATCCACTATGTTCTGAGATTGATGTTGCTATGACTTTGCTATGCTTAATGCTTGTCACTAGGGCCCGAGTGCCATGATTTCAGATCTGAACGTATTATGATTTCATCAATATATGAGAGTTCTTGATCCTATCCTGCAAGTCAATAGTCACCTACTATGTGTTATGATCCGGCAACCCCGAAGTGACAATAATCGGGACCACTCCCGGTGATGACCGTAGTTTGAGGAGTTGATGTATTCACTGTGTGTTAATGCTTTGGTCCGGTACTCTATTAAAAGGAGGCCTTAATATCCCTTAGTTTCCAATAGGACCCCGCTGCCACGGGATGGTAGGACAAAAGATGTCATGCAAGTTCTTTTCCATAAGCACGTACCTCCTATTGAAGAAATACATGGTCTTAATTTACCGCCTGTTGAAGAAATACATGGTCTTGATAACCCGACACAGGTAGTAAAGGTAAATTCTCTCTATAGATATGATAAAGCTGAAATCCCTCCTACTAAGTTTTCTAGCCAATGCTTAGATGAATTCGATAACTTTATGGTTAAGCAAGAAGATTTTAATGCTTATGTTGGTAGACAATTGAAATGTAATGCTTATAGGATTGAACACTTGAGTGATTATATGGCTAATGTCAAAGGTGAACTAAAACTTATTAGTAAACATGCTTCTATGGTTACCACTCAAGTAGAACAAGTACTTAAAGCTCAGAATGATTTTCTCAATGAATTAAATAGTAAGAAAAATGATAATGCTGGTAGAGTTATGACTAGAGGTGGTAAAATGACCCAGGAACCTTTGTATCCTGAGGGCCATCCTGAGAGAATTGAGCAAGATTCTTAGAGAAATAATATTGATGCACCTAGTCCTTCTAAGAGGAAGAAAAAGAAAAATGATAGGACTTTGCATGCTTCTAGTGAACCTGTTGATGACACACCTGAGAATCCCAATGATATTTCTATTTCTGATGCTGAAACACAATCTGGTAATGAGCATGAACCTAGTGATAATGTTAATAATGATGTTCATGTTGATGCTCAACCTATTAATGACAATGAAGTAGAGATTGAACCTGCTATTGATCTTGATAACCCACAATCAAAGAATCAACGTTATGATAAGGGAGACTTTGTTGCTAGGAAGCACGGTAAAGAAAGAGAACCATGGGTTCAGAAACCCATGCCTTTTCCTCCTAAACCATCCAAGAAAAAGGATGATGAGGATTTTGAGAGTTTTGCTGAAATGATTATGTTGGGTTCTATGGTAGGGTGCGTCGACTGCAAATTAAAATTTTCCTACGCGCAGAACAACCAAGAACACGCTACGGGAGATGGATCACAGTTTGTTACCACTAGACACGCAGTGTTGTGCAGCAGAAGAAGAGTTGGGGCAACGCGTCCACGTGGATCATCTCCTCCTCGTCCGATCTCCCTTGTGTAGCTGGTAGTCGGTTCCCACATACAGGTTTGCCAGAGCGACGCAAGTGCACCGCCTCTAACGGTATCCGCACGTGCAGGAGGAACATCGTGCGGCAGACTGCTAGGTCCAATCACACAACCAGCGGCGAGTGGAGGTGTCTATTCGCAACACATGCAAAACCTAGTGACAGCACCGAAGCGATCAATCACGTGTGTGTGCGGCACCTCCACTTTATATAGGCGTCCGTCGTGGGCTCAACACTTGGGCCTTGCACGGACCCTAAAGCCCATAAGTCTACTTGGCCACAATCCGAATACAGCTCAGATCACATCTGACCAGTGTCCTCGGATCCGACCTCGTAGGTTCCTCCCCTTAAGCGCGCGACCCCTTAGGTTCAAGCAGGCTTGGTCACAGTTCGGATCACCTCCGAACTGCACAGTTGGTAGCGGCCTCTAGCAAGGCATGCCGAACACCAAACAGACTATGAAGCTGGTTAGGCGAACCTGTACATCATACTTCCATTCCTTTTGCCACACGATATATGTTGTCGGGCTCAAGGCGAGTCTATCATCCTTGTGCTAGCCCGACCTCTTTCTCGTTCCAGTGATGCCGACCAAAAAACCAGATTATCTCATAATCCTTGTCGCATGGCCATGCTTATCCTGGTCAGATCACATGAGGGGCCCAGAGTATATCTCTCCTGATCGGAGGGGCAAAACCCATCTTGCTCGACCATGTCTCGCAGCATGGTTCTGGACAAACCCGAAACCTACCTTTATAACTACCCAGTTACGGAGTAGTGTTTGGTCGGCCCAAAGCAAGTCTATCACCATCCCGAGTACATGCGTCAGCTCAGGTCTTAGGACATACAACATATGTTGTACTAGAGACTCACAGATGACATATCGCTGCGTCTCATAGTTGGGTCTGTCCGTCTCGGACCTTATCTCGACTCGGATCCGACTACATCGAATCCGACCATATCCTTCCAAGTCCATATTATCCGGTTAGCATCCAATGCTCCATGGCTAGTGAGACCAAGCCATCGACCGTGTCATATGCTAGTCTAGTTGGCTGCGTGTCCACACAACCCTTTCGACTAGGGACCTTTTAGGATAGTCATCATACAATGCATAGTCCCACAAACAAGTCACGTACTTGCTGATAAACATCATTGATAATGTCGAAGGACTATCTTTATTCATAAACACATAGGAAATATCATCATACATGATTGCCTCTAGGGCATATCTCCAATAGATTAGACCCATCTTTTTGCGTATGCGTTTGACTGATATGCTTAAAATGAATCCTTATGCTAAATATATGAAGGAAATTGTTACAAATAAGAGAAAGATACCGAAAGCTGAAATTTCCAACATGCTTGCTAATTATACTTTTAAGGGTGGAATACCTAAGAAACTTGGAGATCCATGAGTACCAACTATACCATGCTCCATTAAAAGAAACTATGTTAAAACTGCTTTATGTGATCTTGGAGCCAGTGTTAGTGTTATGCCTCTCTCTTTATATCGTAGACTTGATTTGAATAAGTTGACACCTACTGAAATATCTTTGCAAATGGCTGATAAATCAACCGCTATACCTGTCGGTATTTGTGAGGATGTGCCTGTTGTGGTTGCAAACGTTACTATTTTAACGGACTTTGTTATTCTTGATATTCCTGAGGACGATAGTATGTCTATTATTCTTGGAAGACCCTTTTTGAATACTGCAGGGGCAGTTATTAATTGCACCAAAGGCAATGTCACTTTTCATGTTAATGGTAATGAGCATACGGTACTCTTTCCGAGGAAACAACCTCAAGTCCACAGTATCAATTATATTGGAAAAATTTCAACAATTACTATTGGAGGTTTTGAATTTCCTCTTCCTACTGTCAAGAAGAAATATGATATTCTTATTGTTGGGGACATGCATATCCCCGTTGAGGTAACCTAGTGTTATTCGAAAATTCTCTGGTTTCATGTTATTTGAAATGAGTTTGTTAACAAGACCTGATCAACCTTGTAGTGGATTCCTTTTGATGAGCATGAGATGGATGAATTTAGAAAACACAACTCTCTGTACCCTCTTTTTACTTTCTGTTATTTATATTAAATAAAGCAAAAATAGTAATTTCTGTCTGTTTTCTGAATTATCCATGCAATAAAAAAATACCCTGAAAATAAAAGTTCTCCAAATGCCCTGAAAATTAAATATGATTTTTTCTAGAATATTTGAGAATATCTGGCACTGAGAACACAATAGGGGGAGCAAGCACCTGGCCACGAGGGTCTAGGGCGCGCCCACCCCCTGGGCGCGTCCCTGCCTCGTGGGCCCATGGTGGCTCCCCTCCACTTATTCCAGCTACCACACACTCCTTCTTCCTCCCACAAACATCACTAACTAGCTCAAACCCGAGTCCAAGCTCATCTTGCTGCCATTTTCGATCTCCTTGCTCAAAGCTCCATTCACAAAACTGTTTTGGGGGATTGTTCTTTGGTATGTGACTCCTCCAATGGTCCAATTAGTTTTTGTTCTAGTGCTTTATTCATTGCATATTTTTGCTGCTCAGGTGACCCTGTTCTTGAGCTTTCATGTCAAATTTATGTGGTCAAAAGTAGTTTTGATGCATGATATTGTCTCTAGGCACTTGTAGGAGTAGTTGCTATCAATATTGTTGAGTTTGGTTCACTTTCAGTTTGAAGTTACTAAAATTTCAGAAATTTTTGAGAGGAAGAAATATGCTTAGGAAAATGTACCAAGGTGGTCCTTCAAGGAAGCAAGGACCCAGGCTCGCAATACGCGATGCCGACGATGAACACCCGAGGGAAGCTTAGGTGCGGGCTTGTGAATGGCCGTCAGAGGACTTTATGGATCGAGCAGGAATCAAGGAAGAATTTAACGCGTATGCGCGTAATGCCGATCTTGAGAGCTTCGAGGAAGATAAGTGCCGCTAACACCACTATCTCACTGATTCCTTTGTGAGAATGTTTGAATTTTCATCATCACGCAATTCTCAAACTGTCCTATTTGATCTTTATGAAAATTCTTACACTATGGACTTAGAGGATTTTAATACTGCTTGCAAACCTCCCCAATGGGGCGGCACTAGTGAGCCTCGCAAATCTGAGTTTAGAGATTTTCTTGCTAGTATAACCGTGGGGGAATCTAGAGATATAACACAAGCTACCATAGGGAGCATTCATTTTCCTGCTATACATTATTTTGCTCTCTTCATAGGTAGGTCCATAAATGGTAAGGATGAAGCATGTCATATGTGTGTCCCTGACCTCAGTATTCTCAGGAGTGCTGTATTAGGAGATAAACATAATAATTTGGGAGCCATTGTTGCACGTAGATTGCATAATAATATAATTAATGGGGATTTCTTCGGTGGAATTTATGCAACCCGTCTAGCTAATTTTCTTGATATACCCATACGTGGGTATGATATTGAGTTGCCTCCTGTTTATTTAGATTGCGAGGCTATGGTTCATCATCTATTTGTTGAGAGGAATGATCAGTTCCTCCAGTACCGACTAATCTTTGACAGACGACACACCTATCACGTCGCTCTCCCTGCTCCTGCTTTCTTTGACTCTCACGCAAAAGGGAGATATGTTATAACCAGGGAGGAGGCGGACGAGTATAAGAGGAGGACGGAGACGACCGTCTCCAAGCGGCAGCTCATGAGGCAATAACTGCTGCATCATAGTACGACCCCATTTACAACTTTGGATATCCGCCAGGCCAGCCATGGCCATAGACCAACTTAGGCCAAAAGCCTAAGCTTGGGGGAGTACGCATCTCTCACCGACATTACATTCTTGTTTACACACTCATGCTAGTTGTCGGTGCTCATACTTTATAATTGTATCATCCATGCTAGTTTATTTTCCTTTGTATGCTTTCTTCTTGTGTGTTTAATAAACCTTAAGATAAACAAAAAATTAGTTGTAGCTTTTAATTAGTTTACTTTCTATGCCTGTAGTAGTAGTAATTAAAAAGAAAACCCAAAGAGATTTCTCGTTCTTCTTTTGCTTGTTGGGAGCTTTCCTGTGTAAATAGTTCTATTTCTTTTCTTGTTCTTTGGGGGTCGAGAGGAGAAGACCATGATTAAAATGTTAAAGTGGCTCTTATATGCATTATTGTTGATCTGACAAAGAGCCCATATTACCTTGTCTTCTCTCTTGAATTGAACGCTTGCAGATTCCAGCTTAGTCCAATGCACGTGCACTATTATTATTATCCACACTATTCGGTCGTGCAAGTGAAAGGCAATAATGATGATTATATGATGAACTTATTGAGATGAGAAAACTTGATATGAACTCGACCTCTCTTGTTTTTGTAAATATGATTAGTTCATCGTTCCTGATTCAGCCTATTATGAATGAACAAGTTTGCAATGACAATTAGAGATTATAGTTGCTTATGCCATGCTTAATTAGCTAGGAGTTTATAATGGTTTACCTTGTGTGCCAACATGCTATTAAAATGGTTGTGATGTGGTATGATAGGGTGGTATCCTCTTTTGAACGATTCGAGTGGCTTGACTTGGCACATGCTCACGCATGTAGTTGAAACAAAATCAACATAGCCTCTACGATATTTATGTTCATGGTGCATTATATCCTACTCTTGCTTGCATTCGATGTTGATTAATTTTAATGCTTGTTCATGACTGTTGTCGCTCTCTAGCTGGTCGCTTCCCAGTCCTTTGCTAGCCTTCACCTGTACTAAGCAGGAATACTGCTTGTGCATCCAATTCCATAAACCCCAAAGTTGTTCCATATGAGTCCACCATACCTACCTATATACGGTATCTACCTGCCGTTCCAAGTAAATTTGTATGTGCCAAACTCTAAACCTTCAAATAAACATTCTGTTTAGTATGCTCGAATAGCTCATGTATCAACTAGGGTTGTCCGTATCTTCCATGTTAGGCGGGTTATTCTCAAGAGGAGTGGACTCCGCTCCTCACTCATGAGAAAATGGCTGGTCACTGGGATGCCCAGTACCATGCTTTATGCAAATCAAATCAAAATAATTGCAAACAAAACTCCCCCAGGACTGTTGGAGGCACTCTTTGTTTCGAGCAAGCCATGGATTGATGCTTGTTGGTGGAGGGGGAGTATAAACTTTACCATTCTATTTGGGAACCGCCTATAATGTGTGTAGCATGGAAGATATCGCCATCTCTTGGTTGTTATGTTGACAATGAAAGTATGCCGCTCAAAATATTATTCATATCTATTTCAAAACCGAGCTCTGGGACCTCTATAAATCCCTGCTTCCCTCTACGAAGGGCCTATCTATTTACTTTTATGCTGAGTCATCATCCTCTTATTAAAAAGCACCAGTTAGAGAGCACCACTGTCATTTGCATTCATTACTGTTAGTTTACATTGAGTATGACTTTACTAGATCTGTTTTACCATGAATTACAACGTCTAGTCAGTCCTTGATCTTTAAAGGTGCTCTGCATTTATGTTTTGCGGTCTCAGAAAGGGCTAGCGAGATACCATCCTGTTATATCATATTATGATTGTTTTGAGAAAGTGTTGTCATCCGAGATTTATTATTATTGCTCGCTAGTTGATTATGCCATTGATATGAGTAAACATGAGACCTAAATGTTATTGTGAATATGGTTAGTTCATAATCTTTGCTGAAAACTTGAATGCTGGGTTTACATATTTACAACAACAAGAGCAAACAGAGTTTGTAAAAGTTTTTCTTTATCACTTTCAGTTTATCAACTGAATTGCTTGAGGACAAGCAAAGGTTTAAGCTTGGGGGAGTTGATACGTCTCCGTCATATATACTTTTCCAAACACTTTTGCCCATGTTTTGGACTCTAACTTGCATGATTTGTATGGAACTAACCCGGACTGACGTTGTTTTCAGCAGAATTGCCATGGTGTTATTTTTGTGCAGAAATAGAAGTTCTCGGAATGACCTGAAAATCAACGGAGAATTATTTTGGAATATATAAAAAATACTGTATGGAAGATCCACGTCAGGGGGGCCTCCACCTGCCCACGAGGGTGGGGGCGCGCCCCCTTGCCTCGTGGGCCCACTGACGCTCCACCGACCTCAAACCAGACTACATATATTCACTTTCGGGGAGAAAAAAACCAGGGAGAAGGATTCATTGCATTTTATGATGCGGAGTCGCCGCCAAGCCCTCTCTAGGGAGGGCTGATCTGGAGTCCGTTCGGGGCTCCAGAGATGGGAATCCGTCGCCATCGTCATCATCAACCTTCCTCCATCACCAATTTCATGATGCTCACCGCCGTGCGTGAGTAATTGCATCGTAGGCTTGCTGGACGGTGATGGGTTGGATGAGATTTATCATGTAATCGAGTTAGTTTTGTTAGGGTTTGATCCCTAGTATCCACTATGTTCTGAGATTGATGTTGCTATGACTTTGCTATGCTTAATGCTTTTCACTAGGGCCCGAGTGCCATGATTTCAGATTTGAATGATACGTCTCCAACGTATCTATAATTTTTGATTGCTCCATGCTATATTATCTACTGCTTTGGACATTATTGGGCTTTATTATCCACTTTTATATTATTTTTGGGACTAACCTATTAACCGGAGGCCCAACCCAGAATTGCTGTTTTCGCCTGTTTTAGGGTTTCGAAGAAAAGGAATATCAAACGAAGTCCAAATGGAATGAAACCTTCGGAAACGTGATTTTATCATCAGATAAGATCCAGGAGACTTGGACCCTCCATCAAGAAAGCCACGAGGCGGTCGCGAGGGTGGAGGGCGCCCCCCTAGGGTGTGCCCCCTGCCTCGTGGGCCCCTCGAAGCTCCACCGACGTACTTCTTCCTCCTATATATATCCACGTACCCCCAAACGATCAGATACGGAGCCAAAAACCTAATTCCACCGCCGCAACTTTCTGTATCCATGAGATCCCATCTGGGGGCCTGTTCCGGAGCTCCGCCAGAGGGGGCATCGATCATGGAGGGCTTCTACATCATCATCCAAGCCTCTCTGATGAAGTGTGAGTAGTTTACTTCAGACCTACGGGTCCATAGGTAGTAGCTAGATGGCTTCTTCTCTCTTTTTGGATCTCAATACAATGTTCTCCCCCTCTCTCGTGGAGATCTATTCGATGTAATCTTCTTTTCGCGGTGTGTTTGTTGAGACCGATGAATTGTGGGTTTATGATCAAGTCTATCTATGAATAATATTTGAATCTTCTCTGAATTCTTTTATGTATGATTGGTTATCTTTGCAAGTCTCTTCGAATTATCAGTTTGGTTTGGCCTACTAGATTGGTTGTTCTTGCCATGGGAGAAGTGCTTAGCTTTGGGTTCGATCTTGCGGTGTCCTTTCCCAGTGACAGAAGGGGCGGCAAGGCACGTATTGTATCGTTTCCATCGAGGATAAAGATGGGTATTTTTATCATATTGCCTGAAACTATCCCTCTACATCATGTCATCTTGATTAAGGTGTTACTCTGTTTTTAACTTAATACTCTAGATGCATGCTGGATAGCGGTCGATGAGTGGAGTAATAGTAGTAGATGCAGGCAGGAGTCGGTCTACTTGTCTCGGACGTGATGCCTATATACATGATCATACCTAGATATTCTCATAACTATATGCTCAATTCTGTCAATTGCTCAACAGTAATTTGTTCACCCACCATAGAATACTTATGCTCTTGAGAGAAGCCACTAGTGAAACCTATGGCCCTCAGGTCTCTTTCTCATCATATCAATCTCCGTCACTTTATTATTGCTTTGCTTTTACTTTTTACTTTGCATCTCTATACCAAAAATACCAAAAATATTATTTATCATCTCTATCAGATCTCACTTTCATAAGTGACCGTGAAGGGATTGACAACCCCTAAGCGTGTTGGTTGCGTTGAGCTATTGTTTTGGTGTAGGTACGAGGGACTCGCGCGTAGCCTCCTACTGGATTGATACCCTGGTTCTCGAAAACTGATGGAAGTACTTACGCTACTTTGTTGCATCATCCTCTCCTCTTCGGGGAAATACAATGCAGTGCTCAAGAGGTAGCAAGAAGAATTTCTGGCGCCGTTGCCGGGGAGGTTCGCGCAAGTCAAGATTTGACTCCCGACAACGAGCCATTTCTGGCGCCGTTGCCGGGGAGTCTGCGCAAAAGTCAACATACCAAGTACCCATCATAATTCCTATCCCTCGCATTACATTATTTGCCATTTGCCTCTCATTTTCCTCTCCCCCCAATTCACCCTTGCCATTTTCTTCGCCCTCTCTCTCTATCCTCCCTCTCCCTCTCTATTTGCCTCTTTTTGCCCGTTTGCCTTTTGTTTGCTTGTGTGTTAGTTTGCTTGTTTGTCGCGATGGCTCGGGATAATACTAAATTGTGTGACTTCACCAATACCAACAACAATGATTTCCTTAGCACTCCGATTGCTCCTCTTACTGATGCTGAATCTTGTGAAATTAATACTGCTTTGCTGAATCTTGTCATGAAAGATCCGTTCTCCGGCCTTCCTAGTGAAGATGCCGCTACCCATCTTAATAGCTTCGTTGATTTGTGTGACATGCAAAAGAAGAAAGATGTCGATAATGATATTGTTAAATTGAAGCTATTTCCTTTTTTGCTTAGAGATCATGCTAAAGCTTGGTTTTCGTCTTTGCCTAAAAATAGTATTGATTCATGGAACAAGTGCAAAGTTGCTTTTATCTCTAAGTATTTTCCTCCCGCTAAGATCATCTCTCTTAGAAACGATATTATGAATTTTAAGCAACTTGATCATGAACATGTTGCACAAGCTTGGGAGAGAATGAAATTAATGATACATAATTGCCCTACGCATGGTTTGAATTTGTGGATGATTATACAAATTTTTTATGCCGGATTGAATTTTGCTTATAGAAATCTTTTAGATTCGGCCGCGGGAGGAACTTTTATGGAAATCACTTTAGGAGATGCTACTAAACTCCTAGATAATATTATGGTTACTTATTCTCAATGGCATACTGAAAGATCTACTAATAAAAAGGTGCATGCGATAGAAGAAATTAATGTTTTGAGTGGAAAGATGGATGAACTAATGAAATTATTTGCTAATAAGAGTGTTTCTTCTGATCCTAATGATGTGCCCTTATCTACTTTGATTGAGAATAATAATGAATCTATGGATGTGAATTTTGTTGGTAGGAACAATTTTGGTAACAACACGTATAGAGGAAATTTCAATCCTAGGCCTTATCCTAGTAATCTCTCTAATAATTATGGTAATTCCTACAACAATTCTTATGGAAATTATAATAAGATGCCATCTGATTTTGAATCTAATATTAAAGAATTTATTACTTCGCAAAAGAATTTTAATGCTTTGATTGAAGAAAAATTGCTTAAGATTAATGATTTGGCTAGGAATGTTGATAGAATTGCTCTTGATGTTGATTCTTTGAAACTTAGATCTGTTCCTCCTAAGCATGATATCAATGAGTCTCTCAAAGCCATGAGAATTTCCATTGACGAGTGCAAAGAAAGAACCACTAGGATGCATGCTAAGAAAGATGCCTTTATAAAAGCGTGTTCTTCTAGTTCCTATGAAAATAATGATGAAGATCTAAAAGTTATTGATGTGTCCCCTATTAAATCTTTGTTTTGCAATATGAATCTTGATAATGATGGGACTTAATATGATCCACCTTTACCTAGAAGGCGTTCCAATAATTCCGAATCTTTTGATCTTGATGCTAAATTTGATAAAAGTGGGATTGAATAAATTAAAACCCTAGATATTGCTAAACCCACTATATTGAATTTCAAGGAATTTAATTATGAAAATTTCTCTTTAATTGATTGTATTTCCTTGTTGCAATCCGTGCTAAAATCTCCTCACGCTTATAGTCAAAATAAAGCGTTTATTAAACATATCGTTGATGCCTTGATGCAATCTTATGAAGAAAAACTTGAATAGGAAGTTTCTACCCCTAGAAAACTTTATGATGAGTGGGAACCTACTATTAAAATTAAAATTAAAAATTATGAGTTTTATGCTTTGTGTGATTTGGGTGCTAGTGTCTCTACTATTCCCAAAACTTTGTGTGATATGCTAGATTTCCGTAATTTTGATGATTGCTCTCCAAACTTGCATCTTGCGGATTCCAGCTATTAAGAAACCTATGGGAAGAATTAATGATGTTCTTATTTTTGCAAATAGGAATTATGTGCCCGTAGATTTTATTGTTCTTGATATAGATTGCAATCCTTCTTGCCCTATTATTCTCGGTAGACCTTTCCTTAGAACGGTTGGTGCAATTATTGATATGAAGGAAGGGAGTATTAGATTCCAATTTCCATTAAAAAAGGGCATGGAACACTTCCCTAGAAATAAAATAAAATTACCATACGAATCTATTATGAGAGCCACTTATGGATTGCCTACCAAAGATGGCAATACCTAGATCTTTTCTTGCTTGTTATGCCTAGCAAGGGGCGTTAAATGATAGCGCTTGTTGGGAGGCAACCCAACTTTATTTTTATTCCTTGAATTTTGCTCCTGGTTAGTAATAAATAAATTATTTAGCCTCTGTTTTGGTTGTGTTTCTTGAGTTTAATTAGTGTTTGTGCCAAGTAGAACCGTTGGGAAGACTTGGGGAAAGTCTTGTTGAACTTGCTGTAAAAAACAGAAACTTTAGCGCTCACGAGAACTGCTGTCATTTTTATTTGGAGAGTTATATTTAGTTAATTCCTTTTGCAGATGATTAATAGATAAATTCCTCACGTCCAGCAATTTATTTTAGAATTTTTGGGGTTCCAGATCTTGCGCTAGCTACAGATTACTACAGATTGTTCTGTTTTTGACAGATTCTGTTTTTCGTGTGTTGTTTGCTTATTTTGATGAATCTATGGGTAGTAAAATAGTTTATAATACATAGAGAAGTTTGAATACAGTAGGTATAACACCAATATAAATAAAGAATGAGTTCATTACAGTACCTTGAAGTGGTCTTTTGTTTTCTTTCGCTAACGGAGCTCACGAGTTTTCTAGTTTAAGTTTTGTGTTGTGAAGTTTTCAAGTTTTGGGTAAAGATTTGATGGATTATGGAACAAGGAGTGGCAAGAGCCTAAGCTTGGGGATGCCCATGGCACCCCCAAGATAATCTAAGGACACCTAAAAGCCAAAGCTTGGGGATGCCCCGGAAGGCATCCCCTCTTTCGTCTACTTCTATCGGTAACTTTACTTGGAGCTATATTTTTATTCACCACATGATATGTGTTTTGCTTGGAGCGTCTTTTATGATTTGAGTCTTTGCTTATTAGTTTACCACAATCATACTTGCTGTACACACCTTTTGAGAGAGCCATACAGGGCATCCCCTCTTTCGTCTACTTCTATCGGTAACTTTACTTGGAGCTATATTTTTATTCACCAGATGATATGTGTTTTGCTTGGAGCGTCTTTTATGATTTGAGTATTTGCTTATTAGTTTACAACAATCATACTTTCTGTACACACCTTTTGAGAGAGCCATACATAATTTGGAATTTGATAGAATACTCTTTATGCTTCACTTATATCTTTTGAGTTATATAATTTTGCTCTAGTGCTTCACTTATATCTTTTAGAGCACGGTGGTGGATTTGTTTTATAGAAACTATTGATCTCTCATGCTTCACTTAGATTATTTTGAGAGTCTTAATAGCATGGTAATTTGCTTAATAATAATATGCTTGGTATTCAAGATTTGTAAAACTTTCTTTTGAGTGCGGTGAATACTAAGAAAAAAAATTGATGCTTGATAATTGTTTTGAGATATGAGGATGGTGATATTAGAGTCATGCCAGTTGAGTAGTTGTGAATTTGAGAAATGCTTGTGTTAAAGTTTGTGATTCCCGTAGCATGCACGTATGGTGAACCGTTATGTGATGAGGTCGGAGCATGATTTATTTATTGATTGTCTTCCTTATGAGTGGCGGTCGGGGACGAGCGATGGTCTTTTCCTACCAATCTATCCCCCTAGGAGCATGCGCGTAATACTTTGCTTTGATAACTTGTAGATTTTTGCAATAAATATATGAGTTCTTTATGACTAATGTTGAGTCCATGGATTATACGCACTCTCACCCTTCCACCTTTGCTAGCCTCTCTAATACCGCACACCTTTCGCCGGTATCATACACCCACCATATACCTTTCTCAAAGCAGCCACCATACCTACCTATTATGGCATTTACATAGCCATTCCGAGATATATTGCCATGCAACTTTCCACCGTTCCGTTCATTATGACACGCTCCATCATTGTCATATTGCTAGCATGATCATGTAGTTGACATCGTATTTGTGCCAAAACCACCGTTCATAATTCTTTCATACATGTCACTCTTGATTCATTGCATATCCCAGTACACCGCCGGAAGCATTCATATAGAGTCATATTTTGTTCTAAGTATTGAGTCGTAATTGTTGAGTTGCAAGAAAAATAAAAAGTGTGATGACCATCATTTTTAGAGCATTGTCCCAAGTGAGGTAAGGATGATGGAGACTATGATTCCCCCATAAGTCAGGATGAGACTCTGGACGAAAAAAGAGGCCATAAAAAAAGAAGGCCCAAAAAAAGAGAGAAGGGACAATGTTACTATCCTTTTACCACACTTGTGCTTCAAAGTAGCACCATGATCTTCATGATAGAGAGTCTCTCATTCTGTCACTTTCATATACTAGTGGGAATTTTTCATTATAGAACTTGGCTTGTATATTCCAACAATGGGCTTCCTCAAAATGCCCTAGGTCTTCGTGAGCAAGCAAGTTGGACGCACACCCACTTAGTTTCTTTTGTTGAGCTTTCATATACTTATAGCTCTATGCATCCGTTGCATGGCAATCCCTACTCACTCACATTGATATCTATTGATGGGCATCTCCATAGCCCGTTGATACGCCTAGTTGATGTGAGACTATCTTCTCCCTTTTTGCCTTCTCCACAACCACCATTCTATTCCACATATAGTGCTATATCCATGGCTCACGCTCATGTATTGCGTGAAGATCGAAAAAGTTTTGAAAATGTCAAAAGTATGAAACAATTGCTTGGCTTGTCATCGGGGTTGTGCATGATATAAATACTTTGTGTGGTGAAGACAGAGCATAGGCAGACTATATGATTTTGTAGGGATAGCTTTCTTTGGCCATGTTATTTTGAGAAGACATAATTGCTTTGTTAGTATGCTTGAAGTATTATTATTTTTATGTCAACATGAACTTTTGTCTTGAATCTTTTGAATCTGAATATTCATACCACAATTAAGAAGATTTGCATTGAAATTATGCCAAGTAGCACTCCGCATAAAAAATTCGGTTTTTATCATTTACCTACTCGAGGACGAGTAGGAATTAAGCTTGGGGATGCTTGATACGTCTCCAACGTATCTATAATTTTTGATTGCTCCATGCTATATTATCTACTGTTTTGGACATTATTGGGCTTTATTATCCACTTTTATATTATTTTTGGGACTAACCTATTAACCGAAGGCCCAGCCCAGAATTGCTGTTTTTTGCCTGTTTTAGGGTTTCGAAGAAAAGGAATATCAAATGGAGTCCAAACGGAATGAAACCTTCGGAAACGTGATTTTCTCATCAGATAAGATCCAGGATACTTGGACCCTCCGTCAAGAAAGCCACGAGGCGGTCACAAGGGTGGAGGGCGCGCCCCCTGCCTTGTGGGCCCCTCGAAGCTCCACCGACGTACTTCTTCCTCCTATATATATCCACGTACTCCCAAACAATGAGATACGGAGCCAAAAACCTAATTCCACCGCCGCAACTTTCTGTATCCACGAGATACCATCTTGGGGCCTGTTCCGGAGCTCCACCGGAGGGGGCATCGATCACAGAGGGCTTATACATCATCATCCAAGCCTCTCTGATGAAGTGTGAGTAGTTTACTTCAGACCGACGGGTCCATAGTTAGTAGCTAGATGGCTTCTTCTCTCTTTTTGGATCTCAATACAATGTTCTCCCCCTCTCTCATGGAGATCTATTTGGTGTAATCTTCATTTTGCGGTGTGTTTGTTGAGACCGATGAATTGTGGGTTTATGATCAAGTCTATCAATGAATAATATTTGAATCTTCTCTGAATTCTTTTATGTATGATTCGTTATCTTTGCAAGTCTCTTCGAATTATCAGTTTGGTTTGGCCTACTAGATTGGTTGTTCTTGCCATGGGAGAAGTGCTTAGCTTTGGGTTCGATCTTGCGGTGTCCTTTCCCAGTGACAGAAGGGGCAGCAAGGCACGTATTGTATCGTTGCCATCAAGGATAACAAGATGGGGTTTTTCATCATATTGCATGAAACTATCCCTCTACATCATGTCATCTTGCTTAAGGCGTTACTCTGTTTTTAACTTAATACTCTAGATGCATGCTGGATAGTGGTCGATGAGTGGAGTAATAGTAGTAGATGCAGGCAGGAGTCGGTCTACTTGTCTCGGACGTGATGCCTATATACATGATCATACCTAGATATTCTCATAACTATGCTCAATTCTATCAATTTCTCAACAGTAATTTGTTCACCCACCGTAGAATACTCGTGCTCTTGAGAGAAGCCACAAGTGAAACCTATGGCCCCCGGGTCTCTTTCTCATCATATCAATCTCCGTCACTTTATTATTGCTTTGCTTTTACTTTGCTTTTACTTTTTACTTTGCATCTCTATACCAAAAATACCAAAAATATTATTTATCATCTCTATCAGATCTCACTTTCGTAAGTGACCGTGAAGGGATAGACAACCCCTAAGCGTGTTGGTTGCGTTGAGCTATTGTTTTTGTGTAGGTACGAGTGACTCGCGCGTAGCCTCCTACTGGATTGATACATTGGTTCTCAAAAACTGAGGGAAATACTTACGCTACTTTGCTGCATCATCCTCTCCTCTTCGGGGAAATCCAACGCAGTGCTCAAGAGGTAGCACTAAACCTATTATGTTTTCATCAATATATGAGAGTTCTTGATCCTATCCTGCAAGTCAATAGTCACCTACTATGTGTTATGACCCGACAACCCTGAAGTGACAATAATTGGGACCACTCCTGGTGATGACCGTAGTTTGAGGAGTTCATGTATTCACTATGTGTTAATGCTTTGGTCCGGTACTCTATTAAAAGGAGGCCCTAATATACCTTAGTTTCCAATAGGACCCTGCTGCCATGGGAGGGTGGGACAAAAGATGTCATGCAAGTTCTTTTCCATAAGCACATATGACTATATTCAAAATACATACCTACATTACATTGATGAACTGGAGCTAGTTCTGTGTCACCCTAGGTTATGACTGTTACATGATCGATCCCATCCGGCATAATTCTCTATCACCGATCCAATGCCTACGAGCTTTCCATATATTGTTCTTCGCTTATTTACTTTTCCGTTGCTATTGTTATCATCACTATAAAACACCAAAAATATTACTTTTGCTACCGTTACCTTTTGTCATCGTTACCACTACTATCATATTACTTTGCTACTAAACACTTTGCTGCAGATATTAAGTTTCCAGGTGTGGTTGAATTGACAACTCAACTGCTAATACTTGAGAATATTCTTTGGCTCCCCGGGTGCCGAATCAATAAATTTGGGTTGAATACTCTACCCTCGAAAACTGTTGCGATCCCCTATACTTGTGGGTCATCAACCGGCTCCGCCATTCTTCCCACCTCTCCTTCTAGGCGCCATCTGGGTACACGACCCCTTTGGACTTTGGGATCTAGGTGACGCAACTAGAGATGGCGCCTCCCCTCTGGATGCGAGGGTGAAAGTAGTGGCGGAAGAGCGCCGTGTTGGGGACGACTCCGGCGAAGCCCTCACAAAGGTGGGCAAAAAGAGCCATGCACGCCATGACATTTGGGGTAAAATCCAAAAGGTGGAAGCCAAATGTGTGCATGACATCATTGAAGAAATTGGAGAAAGGAGGGCAGAGGCCGCAAGAGAAGTAGTCGACAAAAAACGGGTACCGATTCGGGGCGGCCTTGGCGCAGTTGGCGGGGACGACGCGCGTGGCTGGATGCCCCGTCTCCCCCCGTCTTGCACCCCCACAATGGCTTTAAGCTATCCCGGAGCTCGAACACGTCGACCGTCGAGGGGAAGTAGGCGAGCTGCATCCGCTGTGCCGCCAACGCACTCTCCGGTGGCTCCATCGCTCCGGCAGCCTTGGCCACTCCCTTGCCCTTGGTGTATTTGGGCGCCATGGTGGCTGGGGGGAGCAAGATATAAGACGGAGGAGACGCAGCGGTGGAAAGCGAAGGCGAGAGCTCAAGAAGGAGGAAGGAAGGGGTGGCGGCTCTGAGATTGGAGAAGACGCAGGGAAGGGGGTAAAGTGAGCAGCGCGCCCGTGGTTATTCCTTTTTATGGGGGAGGCGCGAGCCGCCTCCTTTCCCATTAACTGCAGTGTGACGCATGCATGCGGAAACTGCCCCACGCATGACCCCCACGTCACGCACGACCCTCCATGTTGCACGTTCAACGCAGTTCATGGGAAACCGCAGGGGATGAGAAGTTACTGCGGTAAAATCTGCCACACCTGCCCGCGCACCGTTCTGGGCCTAGCCCAACAACGCGTCGCGCTTATGTATGGCCCAGGCCCGGGGGCTCCTGTCAGTGTACAAAAGTAGGGGCTCTCCTTTTGACCCCTTTACTTGTGCGCGGGCGGTCAGAGCCACGCGCCGCGGCCACACTTAACAGGGCAGAGGAGGGAAGCCGGAGAGAAGCCGAAGCACCAAGGCAAACAAGACAACGCCAAGGCCGAGAGCACAAAGAGCAGAGGGACGAAGCAGGTTCCCCCGACAAGACTCTTGCCGGGGCAGCCTCAGTGGCCTCGACAAGACCCTTGCCGGGGCAGCTCGCCCAACGCCAGCGGAGCGCAACACCCTTGAGCCCATCGTTTCCAACACCATCAACCACGTTGGGCCAGGGCTCGGGAGGCACCTCCATGGTGGCATGCAGATCTTTGTGAAGACAGAGAAACACTCAAGATCAGATGAGGACCAGAAGACGGCGACCCTCGGCGGGATCCTAGCCGAGGAAGTCCACAAGGCCCCAGGCAAGACCCTTGCCAGGGATGACGGCAACGCCACGGCAAGACCCTTGCCGGGCCCCTGGCAAGGCCTTTGCCGAGGGCATCATCAGGGCCACTGCTAGACCCATACCAGCCAAGACTACCACCGCCATTCGCATGCAGCTGCTAGCCCAACCAGCTGGGCAGGCACCTGCGTGGCAACATACAACTTCCAAGCCAAATCAACAGGCACCTGCGTGGCGGCGTGCAGACCTTCATGAAGGCCCTACCACCACACCACCTCAACTGCCTACCTGTCTACATGGCACTGCATGCATCAATAGCCTGGGCGCGTGTCGAAGCGAGGAGGAGCGGCGATGGATGGGACGGGCCTCATTCCCGTCCCCGATAAAGCCAAGGGACACCTAAGCGATGCATTAAATGCATCTTGTCCTGTAATACTGGCGATAAGCTCGCAGTACTGTAGGCCTTTCCACCTCCTGTGTGCCAATGTGGCAGCCCCTTTTGACTATAAAAGGAGGCCCATGGCGTACTAGAAGGGGATTCGGCTCTTTGGAACTACACAACCACCGTAGCTAGTTCGAGAGCCCAAGAACACTCAATACATCCACCAAAGCAGGACTAGGGTTTTGCGCATACTTGCGGCCCGAACCTAGGTAACCGATCCTCGTGCGGACTGCTAATCCTGCTCTTCTCATGACCCCGCGCCCCAGCAACCGTAGTAGGGATTCTTGTGATCCCATAGGTGTCGTTTCCCACCCACAAAACTAATTAGAAATAAAATAAAACATAGGTGGAAGTAAATTTTTAAAGTAATTAAAACAACAGAAACAACAGCTAGTCAAAATAAACTAAAACATGATTGTTTTCAAGATAAACTAATTTTAATAAAATCTATAAATGCCCAAATTAATCCTACTGCTAGGCAAGGTCAAAACAAAGCAGTAGCAAAAAGAATCACTAAAAAATTTACTCCTAGCTCACTTTATAGTAGAAATACTAATCTGACTAAAAATTAAATCACACAATTTTTAAAACTATAAACATGGCCGAAATTATTTTGTACAGAAACTAGAGGACATTTTCAAACTAGGAAAAAACAACTAAAAATATTACTTAGTCTAGGGGAAATCGAATTTACAAAATTGGAACTTTTCTGTTTATGAAACAGACATGAAAATAAATAAATAAAAACAGCGCTATTGGGCCTGAGGGTGCGAACTGAAACTAAACGACGCTCGGTCATTAACTATCATTCGTGTACAATGTATAACTAAAAGAAACCGATGAACCGGTTTAGATCTAATCCAAAAAAAAACCATACACCAAAACTAATAAAAAACGCTTACTAAACCAATCTAATCTACATAACGGTTCGATCTAAAAGAAAGAAAAAAAACGCAAAGGGGAGCGCTCACTCGTGCTTACAGAGGGGAGCTCGTGTAGGCAGGGAAGTGGATGTCGTCGGGGGCGACGGCTCCGGTGACCGGCGGCGGAGACGACGATGTCCAATGGATGCAGAACTCCGAGAGGGTCCAATTTTGTGTTGAAGGTGGAGGTCGGGGATGTCCAGGCGAGAGGGGCGACTCGAGAAGCTCTTGTGAACCGGGAGCTCTGGCAATGGTGGACGACGTTGAGGATGAGGTTCCGGTGTTCCCTGGGCGGCGTGATTATGTCAAATAGATGCACAATCTCGAGGGGAAGTAGAGTAAGGAAGGAGGAGTCCCGGAAAGCTCACTGGCGGTCGGAGTCGAGCGATAAACTCTGCTTGGCTGACCTAGATTGGAACAACGAGGGCGTCATCTTGAGGTGGTCTTGGGCGTGGGTTTTCAAAGGGAAACGAAAGCGGACAACCTCGGGTATTTATAGGACATGAGGCTTGGGGAAGGGGTGGACTCGGGGTTGGGTTCCCATGAAGATCGGGCACGGCGGCGGCATCCGGAGCGTGAACGCGTGGGGTTCTGTTCTTCATGGAGAAGAAGAAAAGAGAGGTGGGGTCTAGACGCGAGGGAAAGAAAGAAAGAAAATGAGGGAGAGAGGTGAGCGAGAGAGGTGGCGACGGCGCTCTGGGAGTTCCTCCCGTGCGTGTCTGCGCTAGCCCTAGCGCTGGCTGGGCTGGGCCGGCCGGGGCGCCTGGCCTGGCCTGGCGGATTTGTGTTTTTTAAACAGCGAGAAGAAAAAGAAACAAAAACCAGAATATATTAAACAAAATATATATGCATATTATATATCAAAATGATTAGAAAAACATTTCCTAAAACATGAACTATTTTTAAAGTTCAAATAAAATCCTAAAAAAGCAAACAATGCTACTGTTGCATTAAAACCCAACAAAAATCATTTTTAAAATACCAAAATGATTTCAAATTTATTTTCACCTAATTTTCCGTTGAAGGGAATCATTTTTCCCTGATTTCCATTTATTTATTTTTAGGAGAAAAATAATTTGAATAAAATCCAAACAATTCCAAATTGAAAGGGAGTTGCAAAATACTTCAAAATGACTTTCAATTTGATTCTTTGTAACTTCCAACTCATATTTCATATAATTGAAGAAGTCATTTTATCTTCTCTCGTGAAAATTATTGAGTTGCATAAAGTTTTGAATTTGAAATATTTTCAGATGGAATTCAAATCTTTTCAAACCCCTTTTCATTTCTTTGAATGGAAGAAGTCATATCATCTTCACTCTAGGGTTTTGTGATGAAATGAATTTGAATTCCTAGGGATCAAAATGCAAGGTGAAATTGGGAAAGCCATTTCATTCCCTCTCATTAAACTCTCAAAAGTTTCAAATTTCACTCACTTTCAGTCAATCAATCAAGCATTCAATCAAACAAACAAACAAACACAAATATTTATTTAATATAACATTCCAAAATTTAGAATTTTGGGATGTTACATGATCCAAATTATGAAAGTTGTTCTGATGTAACCTGTGTAAGGGCCTCCTGGGAGGAAGTCCTTCTTGTATCTGTTGGCCTTCATGGTTGCTTGTAGTCTCTACAGCTTGACGGGGATTGGGAATAATGGAGATGCCAGCTAGAGTGCCCCTCTCCAAAGTCGGAGGGTGTACCTCAAGCGAATCCCCTTGATCTTCTCCCATCGTGACTTCCTCGGTCTCCAACCTCCTGAGTTCCATCTGCATCAACCAAACATTATCTTACCCATTGTTGGAGGAGGAGGAAGACATGATGCCTGGCCTTGAAAACTCTGGCAGAACATAGCTCGAAACAAAAATAAGAGATATTATCGTGGTATGGTGGTCAAAACCTTCGGGAGATTAAATAATGAATTTTTATCGACCAAAAGGAGTATCGTGCAAGAAAACAGAGTCCGGAGGGCACACGAGGTGACCACAAGAAAGGGGGCGTGCCCAGGGGGTAGGGCGCGCCCTCCACCCTTGTGGACGCCTCGTTCTTTCGGACTACTTCTAATTCTCCTAATTTTTTAAATAATCCAAAATGGAGAAAATTTATCATTGGAAACCTTTTGGAATTGGTTTACTTGCCGTACCACATATCTATTCCTTTTCGGAGTCTGAAACGTTTTGGAAAGTGTCCCTTATGTACTCCTCCGATGTTACGGTATTAATAATATTGGTCTGAACATTTTTGGGAGTACCTGAAATATAATGTTTGATTCTTTGACCATTTACCACCTTCGGCGTTGTTGATTTTGATGGCACTGGAACGGTAGACCTTCTCGATAATGTAAGGACCTTCCCATTTAGAGAGAAGCTTTCCTGCAAAAAATCTTAAACGAGAGTTGTATAGCAAAACATGATCACCTACATTAAACTCACGCTTTTGTATCCTTTTGTCATGCCATCTTTTAACTTTTTCTTTAAACAACTTGGCATTCTCATAGGCTTGGGTTCTCCATTCATCAAGTGAGCTAATGTCAAATAACCTCTTCTCACCGGCAAGTTTAAAATCATATTTGAACTCTTTAATAGCCCAATATGCCTTATGTTCTAGTTCAAGAGGCAAGCGACATGCTTTTCCATAAACCATTTTATACGGAGACATACCACTGGTGTGTGTCGGTCCTAAACAAACGGTTTTTAACCCCTTTCCACGACGGCATTTGGAACCATCACCAAGTGAGTGTGGGAGATAGGGGGGTCCTTCCCACACGACCCAGAAATCGTCGGGGATAGGGAGCCTTGATGCATACAGTTGTCCCTATATAACAATTTTCGATATATGGATTATCCCAAATGCTTCATCCTTGCTACTCGTTTGTACTCGCATTGCCATCGTAGTCAGAGTTTTGTGGTTCTGCCTAAAACCAGGCAGATTCCAGGCATGGGAGTTTTCTAGGAAGATTCTAGGCACAGGAGTTTTATGATGCCTGGCACATCACAAACAGTTCATGATTATAAACCGTGTATGATAGGTAGACAATCACACACATTTAGTTTCCCCGCACTGTATGTGATAGTGTCTGGCATCACACACACACTTTGCAAATGGCAACCGTGTGCATGCTTGCACACGTTTCCTCTCTGTGAACCTTCTCGGATTATGGTGTATATCGCAAACGTTTGTGTTTTACCAACCGTGTGTGCCGTAATGACCTGCACAATGTAATTTTCCCTAATTTAATTGCTGCTATTTAAAATTGTACCTAATTTAAAATTGAAAGTAGGTTATAGCTTTATCCATATCCATCAAGTTCAAACAACCAATGCATTATTTGATTCACATGTACATATGTTTAAGAATTACATAAGCACCAAATAAAGAATGATGTACCAGGGTTCTATACTTGTACTATTACAGATGGTAAAGAAACATGCGACAAACATTCCAGTTGTTGAACAAGGTGAAGCGGAATGACCCTATTGTGCTCTCCTAGGTGCAGAAGGCATGCATGACTCTAGTCCAACCCCTTGTGATGGTCGGCCGCCAATCATGTAGTTTGAGAGGTAATCTTGAGTAAACTACTTCAGGATCCACTGCAAAAGAAAAAAGATTCAGATATTGTCATCTAACACAACTCATTACAGGCAGTAAACAGAAGGCTACAGGGTTCTTACTTACCATCCTGCGGTTCAATGTTGTCTTGCATAAAGTGTAAACAAATATTTCGATTGACATCTTTTGACCCATTTTAATAACAATGTTTATCAGTTTACTCACCTGATGCTGGTTCATGAATATCTCATTGCCCCATACGCAGAAAGGGTCGAAGTGTGGATCTTTGGCAATGATATATGTACCTAAAAGCACCAAATTAATATTAGAAGCTAAACAACAATTGAAAAATGATGTAGTACAACACTCCATCCATCCCATTATATAAGATTTTATTACATGTATATCTAGACATCATCAGAACATTAAGGTAACACTTTTCCTTGTTGCTATGTAGCCTGGGATTGCATATTTAGTCATTCAGTACAATGCATGTTGCTAAACAACAATTGAAAAACGAAAAGGCATGTTACCTGCAATATCCTTAAGCAACCAAATATCATAATTCATACTGGTATTGTTGAAACTGTTATTGATGAAATTGAAGTGCACGACAAATAAATGCACATATGAGCATCACATTGTGAAGAACTGAAATAAACAAGTCAAAAGGACATCTCTATGCGATCCTTAAAAAGTTAAAGGACTAAAACCCTTAGTGGATATATATACTCCAACAATTTTTGGCCTTTTCTAGCCGATCCCCTAAACTTAAGGTTGTAAACTTCAATTTGATCAAGTTCAAAGCAGGTTAAACCGAATGTAGCATGCATTCAAACATAAACATAGATAGTTTTGCATAACCAAACATAAAACATAAATTTAAACTAAGCTAAACTACTTTCCGTCAAAGTAGAGGTCGAGCCAATCCTTCCTCGTCATGTACGTTGTGCCGCGAGCGGGGTCCGGGCTAGTACCGTCGTCGGGGAAGGCACTCCTCCACTCGTCAACGTCGATCTCCTCGTCCTCAGGGCCCACCTCGACGCACTCCGCGCCGCCGTCGCTGCCGCCTTCGATCTCGTCATCAGAGGAGAGCGTGATAACCTTGCCGCCCTCCGCGTCGCTGTCCTCGCCGCCTTCGACCTCGTCATCGGAGGAGAGCATGATAACCTCGCCGCCCTCCGCACCAGCAAAGATCGCCCGCTTCGCCTCCACGAGCTTCGGGTGCTACCGGTGGAGCTCTTGCATGTAGGCCTCGTCGGCGGCCTCGGCCTCGAGGCGCTCCCACGCCTCGCGGTCCTCCTGCGCCATAGACGAGCTCACCACCCCTGGCTCCAGCAGAACGAGGTCGACCGGACATGTGCTGAAGGGGAAATTGAGCCTAGCCACCGTGCCGTGGTAGCCGACCTGCCAGCGGTCATACTCCATGGCCGTGAGCTCGGCCGTGTGGACGCTACCGAGCCACCGGCGGATGTGGGTCTCTTGATGTGTAATCTCGGTGACCCACATCCCCCACCGCCGCTGCCGGACCCCGAGGTAGGACTTCGTCGGCTGCCGGGTCCGAGGGAGGACGGGGAAGTCCTCGAATCAGTGTATGGGCACGGCGGCAGGAGGATCGGGGGACCGGTGATGGCGGATCGGGCCCGCGTAGGATGACGGTTACACCTCGGCGGCCACCTCGCCTGCGTCGGGCGAAAAGGCCGCGATAAACCTCTTTTTGGCCATTGGCTTTCGAGCTCCCCGGCACATAGGCAGAGGTTGAGGATGGAGGCGCCGGTGATGGCGGTGACCTACCAATGGTTTTGAGGGTTGTGTGTGTCTGTGTGAGTAGAGATTTTGGGGTGTGTGTGGAGGGCGACGGAGGGGGGGCAAGGTTGTGTTTGAGGAATACTGTGGCAACTGAAAATTTTACTAGGCGGGAGTAACAAGGCGGGGCTACTGAAAATTTGGATCAAGGGCGAGCAGAAATTTTTGAGATTGCGAGGGATGCAGAGGCGGGAGTAAAATGCCGGGGCTACTGAATATTTGAATCAAGGGACTGAAGCAGAGTGGGAGTAATAGACACCGCACACGGTCCGCACATACTAATCATGTTCTATCAAACATTAAAACCTTCCAGGCGGTAGATATTTTCAAGATTGCGAGGGATGCAGAGGCGGGAGTTTTTGGGGAGCGAGCTAGTGTGCTTGACAGGCCGGCTGTGGACTGTAGCCGACGCACCTTCTCGCGTAAGCCATAGGCCTACTATACACCGACGGTCCTCCAAGATATTTTGTACTACATCTCACATGGTTGGTGATAAATTAACTGGGTGGGATCTACTTGATTTGAATTACAAAATGGGGTCACAGTGGCAACGGACGCTGTTTGAATTGGTAGACCTTTTATCTGCAGTGAACATGCAACTATATGTGTGTCGTAAAAGAATTGGAATTATTCAGGGTTCGTTTGGACATTTTATACATTAAACTGGGTTTCTAGCCATTTCAGGTGCACAATTCAAAATGAAACTACATGCACATGCACCGGTGCATACAGATTGTTTGAAAAATCAAATCTGTGTCCTTCAGTGCATGCTTAGGTCCCATGAAAGAAATGGGAATGAAATTTTTGGGGTTCTTTTGGCCTTTTTTATACATTAACTGAGTTTTCTAGGCATTTTATGTGCATAATTCAAATTTGAACTACAAGTACATGCTCCGATGCACCAAAGTTGGTTGAAAAATCACATGTGTGTCCTTGGGTGAATTTCTAGGTCCCATGCAAGAGATGGGAATGAATTTCAAACACCAGGGCACTGTTGATTGCCGGCAAAACGTTGAGATACCCGGTTTTTAAATTCTAGTAAATCCAAAACTCGTCTATAATTCATGAAACTTGGCATGCTATCATGGAGCGGCATCAAAATGCCGTGGTGAAAATTTTATCCCATTTGGGGCAGGTTTGGGTGTAAGCTTCTCACAAACCAGAGCTTCTCACAACAAGCATGATGGTTTCGATAGGGAACGTACCACCTTTGGGGTTGGGACGATATCCATTGCCTCTTATTGATTTCATAAAATTTCTAGTGTCAACATAGAACAACACGAGTGTTGTGTTTAATCTTGGAATTTTTCAGGGTTCGTTTGGCCTTTTTTATACATTAATTGGGTTTTCTAGGCATTTTATGTGCATAATTCAAATTTGAACTACAAGCACATGCTCCAATGCACCAAAGTTGGTTGAAAAGTCACATGCGTGTCTTTGGGTGAATTTCTAGGTCCCATGCAAGAGATGGGAATGAAATTCAAACACCAGGGCACTATTGATTGCCGGCAAAACGTTGAGATGCCTGGTTTTTAAATTCTAGTAAATCCAAAACTCGTCTGAAATTCATGAAACTTGGCTTGCTATCATGGAGCGGCATCAACATGCCGTGGTAAAAAAAATCCCATTTGGGGCAGGTTCGGGTATAAGCTTCTCACAAACCAGAGCTTCTCACAACAAGCATGATGGTTTTGATAGGGAACGTACCACCTTTGGGGATGGGACGATATCCGTTGCCTCTTATTGCTTTCAAAATTTTTCTAGTGTCAACATAGAACAACATGAGTGTTGTGTTTAATCTTGGAATTTTTGGGGTTCGTTTGGTCTTTTTTATACATTAACTGGGTTTTCTAGGCATTTTATGTGCATAATTCAAATTTGAACTACAAGCACATGCTCCAATGCACCAAAGTTGGTTGAAAAATCACATGTGTGTCCTTGGGTGAATTTCTAGGTTCCATGCAAGAGATGGGAATGAAATTCAAACACCAGGGCACTGTTGATTGCCGGCAAAACGTTGAGATGCCTCGTTTTTAAATTCTAGTAAATCCAAAACTCGTCTGAAATTCATTAAACTTGGCATGCAATCATCGAGTGGCATCAACATGCCATGGTAAAAAATTTGTCCCATTTCGGGCAAGTTCGGGTATAAGCTTCTCACAAACCAGAGCTTCTCACAACAAGCATGATGGTTTTGATAGGGAACTTACCACCTTTGGGGATGAGACGATATCCATTGCCTCTTATTGCTTTCAAAAAATTTCTAGTGCCAACATAGAACAACAGGAGTGTTGTCTTTAATCTTGGAATTTTTCAGGGTTCGTTTGACCTTTTTTATACATTAACTGGGTTTTCTAGGCATTTTATGTGCATAATTCAAATTTGAACTACGAGCACATGCTCCAATGCACTAAAGTTGGTTGAAAAATCACATGTGTGTCCTTGGGTGAATTTCTAGGTCCCATGCAAGAGATGGGAATGAAATTCAAACACCAGGGCACTTTTGATTGCCGACAAAATGTTGATATGCCTCGTTTTTAAATTCTAGTAAATCCAAAACTCGTCTGAAATTCATGAAACTTGGCATGCTATCATGGAGCGGCATCAACATGTCGTGGTAAAGAATTCGTCCCATTTGGGGCAGGTTCGGGTATAAGCTTCTCACAAACCAGAGCTTCCCACAACAAGCATGATGGTTTCGATAGGGAATGTCCCACCTTTGGGGACGAAACGGTATCCATTGCCTCTTATTTCTTTCAAAAAATTTCTATTGTCAACATAGAACAACATGAGTGTTGTGTCAATTTTTGTGATTTTTTGGGGTTCGTTTGGACATTTTTTATTCATTAACTGGGTTTTCTAGGCATCTTATGTGCATAATTCAAATTTGAACTACAACCACATGCTCTGATATGTCTTCAACATATCTAATTTTCCAAACACTTTTGCCCTTGTTTTGGACTCTAACTTGCATGATTTGAATGGAACTAACCCGGACTAATGCTGTTTTCAGTAGAATTGATATGGTATTATTTTTGTGCAGAAATAAAAGTTCTCGGAGTGACCTGAAAATCCACGGAGACATGTTTTGGAATTAATAAAAAATACTGGCGAAAGAATCAGCATCAGGGGGGCCCACACCCTGTCCACGAGGGTGCAGGGCGCCCCCCTGGGGCACGCCCCCTGCCTCGTGGCCCCCCTGGGACTTCACTAACCTCAACTCCAACTCTATATATTCACGTCTAGGGAGGAAAAAAATCAGAGAGAAGGATCCATCGCATTTTACGATACGGAGCCTCCGCCAAGCCCTAATCTTCCTTGGGAGGGCTGATCTGGAGTCCGTTCGGGGCTCCAGAGAGGGGAATCCGTCGCCGTCGCCATCTTTATCATCAACCTTCCTCCATCACCAATTTCATGATGCTCACAGCCGTGCGCGAGTAATCCCATCGTAGGCTTGCTGGACGGTGATGGGTTGGATGAGATTTACCATGTAATCGAGTTAGTTTTGTTAGGGTTTGATCCCTAGTATCCATTATGTTCTATAATTGATGTTGCTATGACTTTGCTATGCTTAATGCTTGTCACTAGGGCTGGAGTGCCATGCTTTCAGATCTGAACCTATTATGTTTTCATGAATATATGTGAGTTCTTGATCCTATTTTGCAAGTCAATAGTCACCTACTATGTGTTATGATCCGGCATCCCCGAAGTGACCACTCCTAGTGATGACCGTAGTTTGAGGAGTTCATGTATTCACTAAGTGTTAATGCTTTGGTCCAGTACTCTATTAAAAGGAGGCCTTAATATCCCCTAGTTTCCAATAGGACCCCGCTGCCACGGGAGGGTAGGACAAAAGATGTCATGCAAGTTCTTTCCATAAGCACGTATGACTATATTCGGAATACATGCCTACATTACATTGATGAACTGGAGCTAGTTCCGTGTCACCCTATGTTATAACTGTTGCATGAGGAATCGCATTCGACATAATTATCCATCATTGATCCATTTCCTACGAGATTTTCACATATTGATCTTTGCTTAGTTACGTTTCCATTGCCACTATTACGTTTGCTACGAAAACTACTACTGTTACTTTTGCCACCGTTACTGTTACTTCCATACTACATTGCTACTAAAACTTTGCTGTAGATATTAAGTCTTTCAGGTGTGGTTGAATTGACAACTCAACTTCTAATACTTGAGAATATTCTTTGGCTCCCCTTGTGTCGAATCAATAAATTTGGGTTGAATACTCTACCCTCGAAAACTGTTGCGATCCCCTATACTTGTGGGTTATCAAAACCATTTTCTGGGGCCGTTGCCGGGGAGCATAGCTCTATTCTTTGAGTCACTTTGTGATTTATATCTGTTGATCACTATGAGGAACTTGAAATATGAAAGAACCAAGATTTTCCCTCAACTGCGAGGGGGGGGGGTAAGGAACTGCCATCTAGCTCTGCACTTGATTTACCTTCTGTTATGAGTAAATTTGCGACACCTACACATGTTATTTATTCTGATATGTCACATGTTATTGATGATGCCACTTCTGCTATGCATGATGCTTATGATGAGTCTACTTCTATGCTTGATAATACTGTGCCATTAGGTGAATTTCTTGATGAACAACTTGCTAGGGTTAGGGAGAATGAAATTATCAAAACAGATAATATTGATGAAACTGATGATGAAGATTCTCCCCCTAGATATGAATTTCCTGATGTGCCTGAGGATTATGTTATGGATGAAGAAACTGCTAGAGACCTTTTTTCTTGCAAAGATAGATATGATCGTAAGAAAATGTTAACTAAGCTGAAAGAAAATTCTTTGAATGCTAGATTGAAATATGACCCTACTTTTGCTACTTCACATATCTGTATTTCTGATAAGGATTATGATTTCTCTATCGATCCTGAGTTAATTACTTTGGTTGAATCTGATCCTTTTATGGCTATGAATCCGAAACTGTTGTGGCACATCTTACTAAATTGAATGATATGGCCGCCCTATTCACTGATGAGGAAAAAATTCGTTACTACTATATCCTTAAGTTATTTCTGTTCTCATTAAAGGGTGATGCTAAAATATGGTTTAATTCTCTTGCTCCTGGTTGTGAGCGTAGTCCCCAGGATATGATTTATTACTTCTCTGCTAAATATTTCCCCGCTCATGAGAAACATGTTGCCTTAAGGGAAATATATAATTTTGTGTAAATTGAAGAAGAGAGTCTCCCACAAGCTTGGGGGAGGCTTCTCCGATTACTTAATGCTTTGCTTGATCATCCTCTCAAGAAAAATGAAATACTTGATATCTTTTATAATGGACTAACCGATGCTTCCAGAGACCACCTGGATAGTTGTGTTGGTTGTGTTTTCAAGGAAAGAACTATTGAGCAAGCTGAATTGCTATTGAATAATATATTGAGTAATGATAATGATTGGACACTTCCTGAACCTACTCCTAAGCTAAATCCTAAGAAAAGGGGTATTCTATTTCTCAGTCCTGAAGATATGCCAGAGGCAAAAAATCTATGAAATAAAAGGGTATTAAAGCTGAAGATGTTAAGAATTTACCACCTATTGAAGAAATTAATGGTCTTAATAACCCGACACAGGTAGTAAATTCTCTCTATAGATTTGATGAAGGTGATATTACTCGTAATAAGTCTGCTAGCCAATGCTTGGATGAGCTCGATAATTTTATTGTTAAACAAGAAAACTTCAATGCTTATGTTGGTAGACAATTGAAATGTAATGCTTATATGATTGAACACTTGAGTGATTATATGTCGAGAGTTAAAGGTTACCTTAAACTTATTAGTAAACATGCTTCTATGGTTACCACTCAGGTAGAATAAGTGCTTAAAGCACAAGATGATTTGCTCAACGAATTAAATAATAAGTAAAATGATAATGTTGTTAGAGTTATGACTAGAGGGGGTGAAATGACTCAGGAACCTTTGTATCCTGAGGGCCACCCTAAGACAGTTCAGCAAGATTCTCAGAGAACTAATATTGATGCACCTAGTCCTTCTAAGAAGAAGAAAAAGAAAAATGATAGGACTTTGCATGCTTCTAGTGAACCTGTTGTTGACACACCTGAGAATCCCAATGACATTTCTATTTCTGATGCTGAAACACAATCTGGTAATGAACATGAACCTAGTGATAATGTTAATGATGATGTTCATGTTGATGCTCAACCTAGCAATAACAATGATGTAGAGATTGAACCTGCTGTTGATCTTGATAACCCACAATCAAAGAATCAACATTATGATAAGAGAGACTTCGTTGCTAGGAAGCACGGTAAAGAAAGAGAACCATGGGTTCAGAAACCCATGACTTTTCCTCCTAAACCATCCAAGAAAAAGGATGATGAGGATTTTGTGCGCTTTGCTGAAATGATTAAACCTATCTTTTTGCATATGCATTTGACTGATATGCTTAAAATGAATCCTTATGCTAAGTATATGAAAGATATTGTTACAAATAAAAGAAAGATACCGGAAGCTGAAATTTCCACCATGCTTGGCAATTATACTTTTAAAGGTGGAATACCTAAGAAACTAGGAGATCCCGAAGTACCAACTATACCATGCTCCATTAAAAGAAACTATGTTAAAACTGTTTTATGTGATCTTGGAGTCGGTATTAGTGTTATGCCTCTCTCTTTATATCGTATACTTGATTTGAATAAGTTGACACCTACTGAAATATCTTTGCAAATGGCCGATAAATCAACTGCTATACCTGTCGGTATTTGTGAGGATGTGCCTGTTGTGGTTGCAAACGTTACTATTTTAATGGACTTTGTTATTCTTGATATTCCTGAGGATGATAGTATGTCTATTATCCTTGGTAGACCCTTTTTTAATATTGTAGGGGCTGTTATTGATTGCAACAAAGGCAATGTCACTTTTCATGTTAATGGTAATGAGCATACGGTACACTTTCCGAGGAAACAACCTCAAGTCCACAGTATTAATTCTATTGGAAAATTTTCAATGATTACTATTGGAGGTTTTGAATTCCCTGTTCCTACTGGCAAGAAGAAATATGATATTCTTATTGTTGGGGACATGCATATCCCCGTTGAGGTAACCTAGTGTTATTCGAAAATTCTCCGGTTTCATGTTATTCGGAAAGAGTTTGTTAACAAGACTTGATCAACCTTGTTAGTGGATTCCTTTTGATGAGCATGAGATGGATGAAGTTAGAAAGCACAACTCTCTGTACCCTCCTTTTACTTTCTGTTTTCTGAATTATCCTTGCAATAAAAATACCCCAAAAATAAAAGTTCTCCAAATTTCCTGAAAATGAAAATTATTTTTTTCTAGAATATTTAAGAATTTCTGGCACTGAGAGCACACCAGGGGGCCCCACCATTTGGCCATGAGAGCACAAGGTGAGCCCACCCCCTGGGGCTCACCCCCCGCCTCGTGGGCCCCACGTGCCCCCTCCACTTATTCCAGCACCCACACACTTCGTCTTCCTCCAAAAAAATCATCCCGTAGCTCAAACCCATGTTCTAGCTCATCTTGCTACCATTTTCGATCTCCTTGCTCAAAGCTCCATTCACAAAACTGTTTTGGGGGATTGCCCTTCGAGAAAGCAAATGATGAAGAGATTCTTGAGGGGCTCTTCGAGCCGAAGCTCGAAGGATAAGCAGAATGAGGAGAATAAAAAGGCCAAATACAATCTTCCTCGCACTACGGAGATTCGGCCGTGCGAATGGCCTTGTGATGCATTCTTGAGAGCCACCGGAATTTAAGATGACTTTTATTACTTGGCTAAGAATGCAGGCCTCACCGAATTCCTCCATGACCCGCGCGAACAGTATCTCCTACTCACTAATATTTTCGTGCAATTTTTTTATTTCCATGCTAAGAAATCACCACCTTCAGTGGAGTTTCACTTAGATGATGAGGTTAAGGAGATGTCACTCCATGATTTTTGTCGGGTCTGCAAGATACCCTTTGTAGGCAGCATAGAGGAACTACATCGTAGTGATGTGGATGGATTTATTGATAGAATTGCTATATGGGAAACGAGGAAAGTTTCAGATGCAAGAATTACTAGTATACATTTTCCCGTTCTACGTTAATTTGCGATATTTGCTAGTAGATGCTTAATTGGTTACGGGAACAGTGGAAATCTTAGTGCACCTGATATTGTCATTTTGCACCATGCTTTGTTTTGAGATACAACTTTCAGCTTAGGCGCTATTGTTGCTCAACGATTAAATCTAAACCGTACAAAGGGCCCCATCTTCAGAGGCATCTTTGCTTCACGCCTTGTTGAACACTTTGAGATACCTATTAGGGATTATGAGAAAGAGGAAAAGTTGCTGCCCCCTATTTTTCTAGATTATAAGAGTATGGTATCACATGATTTTATTGTTAAATAAGAAGAAGATGCTTAAGTATAGTTTGATATTTGATAAAACTCACCGTGAGATTATTACCTTGCCTGCACCCTCTCTGTTTAACATACTTTCAGGCACGTACCTCATCTTACTCGAGGCCATTTATGCATACTAGAGGCTGACACAAGTCCCAGAGCCTGAGCCTGAGCCACCACTTGATCCTTATCGACAGTCTGTTTATCGGTGGGATCCGGAGGAGATCGCCAACCAGTGGCATCTTGAGGACCCTCCTCAGTACACCGGAGAGAGTAGCTTCGATCCGTGGGCATAGACTAACCTAGGACAAAGGCCTAAGCTTGGGGGGAGTATGTATTTCTCACCGACATTACATTCATGTTCACACACTCATTCTAGTTGTAGGTGCTCATACTTTTTCATTCTACTATCCATGCTAGTTTCTTTTCTTTTCTAAGCCTTCCTCTTGCGTGTTTGAAAAACCTTAATTAAAACCAAAAAAATTAGTTGTAGCTTTTAGCTAGTTTACTTTCCATGGTAGTAGTAGTATTAATTAAAAGAAAACCCCAAAAATATTTCTTGTTCTTCTTTTGCTTGTTGGGAGCTTTCCCGTGTAAATAGTTTCATTTCTTTTCTTATTCTTTGGGGGTCGAGAGGAGAAGACCATGATGAAAATTTGAGTGGCTCTCATATGCATTATTGTTGATTTAACTAAGAGCCCATATTACCTTGTCTTCTCCCTTGTATTAAATGCTTGTAGATTCCAGCTTAGTCCAATGCACGTGACCATTATTATTATCCACACCGTTTGGCTGTGCAAGTGAAAGGCAATAATGACGATATATGATGGACTGATTGAGATGACAGAAGCTGGTATGAACTCGACCTATCTTGTTTTCGTAAATATGATTAGTTCATCGTTCCTGGTTCAGCCTATTATGGATGAAAAATGTTTGCAATGACAATTAGAGATTATAGTTGCTTATGCCATGCTTAATTAGCTAGGAGTTTATAATGGTTTACCTTGCATGCCAACATGCTATTAAAATGGTTGTGATGTGGTATGATAGGGTGGTATCCTCTTTTGAACGATTCGAGTGGCTTGACTTGGCACATGTTCACGCATGTAGTTGAAACAAAATCAACATAGCCTCCACGATATTTATGTTCATGGTGATTTATATCTTACTCATGCTTGCATTCATTGTTGATTAATCTTAATGCATGTTCATGACTGTTGTCGCTCTCTAGTTTGTCGCTTCCCAGTCACTTTCTAGGCTTCACTTGTACTAAGCGGGAATACTGCTTGTGCATCCACTTCCATAAACCCCAAAGTTATTCCATATGAGTCCACCATACGTTCCTATATGCGGTATTTACCTGCCGTTCCAAGTAAATTTGTATGTGCCAAACTCTAAACCTTCAAATGAAATTCTGTTTTGTATGCTCGAATAGCTCATGTATCAACTAGGGCTGTCTATATCTTCCATGCTAGGTGGGTTATTCTCACGATGAGTGGACTCCGCTCATCACTCACGAGAAAATGGCCGGTAACCGGGATGCCCAGTCCCATGCTCAAATCAAAATAATTGCAAACAAAACTCCCCCAGGATTGTTGTTAGTCAGAGGCACCCGTTGTTTCGGACAAGCCATGGATTGATGTTTGTTGGTGGTGGGGGAGTATAAACTTTACCATTCTGTTTGGGAACCGCCTATAATGTGTGTAGCATGGAAGATATCGAGATCTCTTGGTTGTTATGTTGACAATGAAAGTATGCCACTCAAAATATTATTTATCTCTGTTTCAAAATTCGAGCTCTGGCACCTCTGCAAATACCTACTTCCCTCTGTGAAAGGCCTATCTATTTACTTTTATGTTGAGTCATCATCCTCTTATTAAAAAGCACTAGTTGGAGAGCACCACTGTCATTCGCATGCATTTCTGTTAATTTACATTGAGTATGACTGGATCTCTTTTACCATGAATTACAATGTGTGCGGTCTCAGAAAGGGCTAGCGAGATACCATCTTGTTATATCATGTTATGATTGTTTTGAGAAAGTGTTGTCATCCGAGATTTATTATTATTGCCCGCTAGTTGATTATGCCGTTGGTATGAGTAAATATGAGACCTAAATGTTATTGTGAATATGGTTAGTTCATAATCTTTGTTGAAAACTTGAATGTTGGCTTTACATATTTGCAACAACAAGATCAAACATAGTTTGTAAAAGTTTTTCTTTATCACTTTCAGTTTGTCAACTGAATTGCTTGAGGACAAGCAAAGGTTTAAGCTTCGGGGAGTTGATACGTCTTCAACGTATCTACTTTTCCAAACACTTTTGCCCTTGTTTTGGACTCTAACTTGCATGATTTGAATGGAACTAACTCGGACTAACACTTTTCAGCAGAATTGCCATGGTGTTATTTTTGTGCAGAAACAAAAGTTCTCGGAATGACCTGAAAATCCACGGAGACACGTTTTGGAATTAATAGAAAATACTGGCAAAAGAATCAGCATCAGGGGGCCCACACCCTGTCCATGAGGGTGCAGGGCGCGCTCCCCCTGGGGCATGCCCCTGCCTCGTGGGCCCCCTGGGACTCCACCGACCTCAACTCCAACTATATATATTCAAGTTCGGGGAGAAAAATATCAGAGAGAAGGATTCATCGCATTTTATGATACGGAGCCGCTGCCAAGCCCTAATCTTCCTCGGGAGGGCTGATCTGGAGTCCGTTCAGGGCTCCAGAGAGGGGAATCCGTCGCCATCGTCATCATAAACCTTCCTCCATCACCAATTTCGTGGTGCTCACCGCCGTGCATGAGTAATCCCATCGTAGGCTTGCTGGACGGTGATGGATTGGATGAGATTTACCATGTAATCGAGTTAGTTTTGTTAGGGTTTGATCCCTAGTATCCATTATGTTCTAAGATTGATGTTGCTATCACTTTGCTATGCTTAATGCTTGTCACTAGGGCCCGAGTGCCATGATTTCAGATCTGAACCTATTATGTTTTCATGAATATATGTGAGTTCTTGATCCTATTTTGCAAGTCAATAGTCACCTACTATGTGTTATGATCCGGCAACCCCGAAGTGACCACTCCCGGTGATGACCGTAGTTTGAGGAGTTCATGTATTCACTAAGTGTTAATGCTTTGGTCCGGTACTCTATCAAAAGGAGGCCTTAATTTCCCTTAGTTTCCAATAGGACCCTGCTGCCACGGGAGGGTAGGACAAAGATGTCATGCAAGTTCTTTCCATAAGCACGTATGACTATATTCGGAACACATGCCTACATTACATTGATGAACTGGAGCTAGTTCTGTGTCACCCTATGTTATAACTGTTGCATGAGGAATCGCATCCGACATAATTATCCATCATTGATCCATTGCCTACGAGCTTTTCACATATTGATCTTTGCTTAGTTACTTTTCTGTTACCACTGTTACGATTGCTACAAAAACTACTACGGTTAGTTTTTCCACTGTTACCATTACTTCCATACTACTTTGCTACTAAATACTTTGCTACAGATATTAAGTCTTTTAGGTGTGGTTGAATTGACAACTCAACTGCTAATACTTGAGAATATTCTTTGGCTCCCCTTCCGTCGAATCAATAAATTTGGGTTGAATACTCTACCCTCGAAAACTGTTGCGATCCCCTAACTTGTGGGTTATCATGATCCAATGCACTAAAGTTGGTTTGAAAAATCTAATGTGTCCTTGGGTGAATTTCTAGGTCCCGTGCAAGAGATAGGAATGAAATTCAAACACCAGGGAACTGTTGATTGTCGACAAAATGTTGAGATGCCTGGTTTTTTAATTCTAGTAAATCCAAAACTCGTCTGAAATTCATGAAACTGGCATGCTATCATGGAGCGGCATCAACATGTCGTGGTAATTTTTTTGTCCCATTTGGGGCTGGTTTGGGGGTACGCTTCTCACAAACCAGAGCTTCTCACAACAAGCATGATGGTTTCGGTAGAGAATGTCCCACCATTGGGGACGAAATGATATCCATTGCCTCTTATTGCTTTCAAAAAATTTCTCATGTCAACATAGAACAACAGGAGTGTTGTGTCAATTTTTGGGATTTTTCAGGGTTCGTTTGGACATTTTTATGCATTAACCGAGTTTTTGATGCATTTATGTGCATAATTCAAATTTGAACTACATGCACATGCTCCAGTGCATATAAATTTGTTGAAAAATGAAATCTATGTCCTTGAGTGCATGCTTAGGTCCCATGCAAGAAATGGGAATGAATTTCAAACACCAGGGCACCGTTGATTGCTGGCAAAACATTGAGATGCCTTGTTTTTAAATTCTAGTAAATCCAGAACTCGTCTGAAATTCATGAAACTTGGCATGCTATCATGGAATGGCACCCGACATGTTGTGGCATTTTTCGTGTCCATTTTGGGAGAAGGCGCACTCGAATAATGACAGCCAACAAAGGCATTTTGAAGAAATAGCTACCACTTTAATATCTCAAACGTTTGTATAATTCAAACTGTGTGCGTTCTGTTAACCATTCATGTGACGCTACATGTCTTGGTTTTAATGGCTGTAGGAGGTGTCGTGCAGAAAGCTGCTTGACCTTGACTGAACGGGAGGCGTGCGAGCGCAGTCCGGTGTGCAGGCTGACCAAGAGGCGTGCAAGCTGTCCTCCAATGCGCAGGCTCACCGGGAAGTGTGTGAGCTGTACGCTGTGCAGGCTCACTAGGAAGCGAGCCCTTTGACTTCCATGGCCGCCCGCCTTACTCTCCATTAATGGCGCCTGATCCGCTGTTTAATACAGGCGGCCTTACTGTTCGCCTCCCATTCCCCTCCCTCCCGTAAACCTCCACCAACGCCATGGCATAGAATGATCATCTGCCACTAGTCTTCAAGTTTGGTGAAGTCGACTCCGAGCCAGAGGAGATAGAAAATAAGGAGGAATGGGGTGAGGGAGTCCTGGACTAAGGGGTCCTTGGGCGTCCGGCCTGTTGGACGTGGGCCGGACTGATGGGCTATGAAGATACAAGACTGAAGACTTCCACCCGTGTCTGGATGGGACTCTCCTTGGCGTGGATGGAAAGCTTTGCGTTCGGATGTACTATTTCCTTTCTATGTAACCGACTTTGTACAACACTAGTCCCCTCTGGTGTCTATATAAACCAGAGGGTTTATTTCATAGGGACAATCATAATCAGATAGACTAGACTTCTAGGGTTTTTAGCCATTACGATCTCATGGTAGATCAACTCTTGTAACCCCCATACTCATCAATATTAATCTAGCAGGACGTAGGGTTTTACCTCCATCGAGAGGGCCCGAACCTGGGTAAACATTGTGTTCCTTGTCTCCTGTTACCATCAACCTCAGACGCATAGTTCGAGACCCCCTACCGGAGATCCGCCGGTTTTGACACCGACATTGGTGCTTTCATTGAGAGTTCTGTTGTGTCGTCGTCAGCAGGTTCGATGGCCCCATCAATCATCTACAACAACGTTGTCCAGGGAGAAACCTTCCTCCCCGGACAGATCTTCGTATTCGGCGGCTTCGCACTACGAGCCAACTCGCGTGGCCATCTAGAGAAGATCGATAGCTACGCCCCTGGCCGCCAGGTCAGATTTGGAAGCTTGAACTATGTCGCGGATATCCGTGGAGACTTGATCTTCAACAGATTCGAGACCATGGTAGCCGATCCGTGCCGCCACGATGAACATGACTTAAATCTGTCATCGGACCATGCCCAGGGGATAGCGCATGTAACTGCTCCGGCCCTGGATCCGGAGCAGATTGCGCCATCCGAGGACAGGAGGCTCAACCCCGCGACAGAAATCGCAGACTCGGCGGCGACAGAGCCGCACACCGACCCAACCTCGAGTGTGATCCCTGTCACCGGAACCCCGAACCCGTTTCCGGCTACAAGTTTCGAACCATGTGCGTTTGCGCACGACGAGCTTGATCAGGCCTCAATCGTCGAATTCAGCTCCGCAGACATCTTTCGGCACTCGCCTTTAGGCGACATCCTAAACTCATTAAAAACACTCTCCTTAGTGGGGGACTCTCAGCCGAATTATATCTGGTTTGAACTGGAGGCTGACGACGGAGAATTCCGCTTCCCACCCCCACCCACTTAATAGCCACTGTCGAAGACTTAACCGACATGCTCGATTACGGCTCCGAAGACATCGACGGTATGTACGACGATGCTGGAGAGGAGCAGGCCGAAAACCCACCGTTCACTAGATGATGGACGACCACCTCCTCATACGATGTATACATGGTAGATGCACCAAAAGAGAATAGTGGCGATGACAAGGAAGATCCAGTTGAGGATAAACCTCCTGAGATACAACCAAAACGCTGGCGTCAGCGGCGCCTCTCTAAAGCACGCCGCAGCAAAGACAGCAACACCGGCACAGGAGAAGATAACACTCCGGACGGTGCTAAAGACAATGAAGACCCCGTTGAGGCAACTTCCGAATAAGATGAACGGGAAGATGGGCGAGTCAGCCCTGATGAACAGGCCGCACACGAAGACTCAGAGGATAGAAATTATCTTCCACTCTCCAAGGATGAGGTGAGCCTCGGCAACGAGGATTTTATCATGCCTGAGGAACCTCTCGAGCAGGAGTGCTTCAAGCGCCGGCTAATAGCCACTGCAAGGAGCCTCAAAAAGAAGCAGCAATAGCTTCAAGCTGATCAAGATCTGCTTAATGACAGATGGACTAACGTCCTGGAAGCCGAGGAGTACGGCCTCAAGTGACCACTCAGAAGTTACCTAAAGCACAAATTACTACCTCAATTCAATGACAAGGCGTTGGAGCCCGTGCCATCAGCGCACAATGCGGCTGACCGACCACCATGTGGTCAGGACAAAGCGGCAACCCAAGCCGAACATCAGCCCGTACCACCCCGCTGTAAAGACAGAGACAAAACTACTCAGGGATACACATATGATCTCCGGTAGGGCCTGAAGAATAAAGTAGGTCCGGCCAGATTGATCTATGGATCATGAGTGCGTGCCCCGACGCATGACGATGGCTATCGAGTCGAACATCGCAAGCATAGTTACGTCCGAGCCGAAAATCGCAGACGGACTCCATCCGAAATACGTCGCAACTTGGCCTGATACAGAGGCACCGCACCCCCCTCTGCTTCACTGATGAAGTAATGGAACATGAATTCCTAGAAGGGTTCAAACCTGTGAATATCGAATCATATGATGGAACCACAGATCCTGCGGTATGGATTGAAGACTTTATCCTCCATATTCACATGGCGCTCGGCAATGATCTTCATGCCATCAAATACCTCCCCCTAAAACTCAAGGGGCCAGCCCGACACTGGCTGAATAGCCTGCCTGAAAACTCCATTGGCAGCTGGGAGGACTTGGAAGAAGCCTTCCTTGACAACTTCCAAGGTATATATGTTCGACCTCCGGATGCCGACGACTTAAGTCACATAATCCAACAGCCCGGAGAGTATGCCAGGAAATTCCGGACTAGATTCTTAACAAAAAAGAACCAGATCGTCGACTGTCCGGATGCCGAAGCCCTAGCGACATTTAAACATAGCATCCGGAACGAATGGCTCGCCCGACACCCCGGCCAGGAAAAGCCGAAGTCCATGGCAGCCCTCACGGCACTCATGACCCGCTTTTGCGCGGGCGAAGATACCTGGCTAGCTCCTAGTAGTAACAACACAAGTGAACTTGGCACTTCGGAAGCCAGAAATAGCAATGGCAAGCCCCGACACAATAGACACAAGCGTTGAAGCAACGGCGATCATACCGATGACACGGCGGTCAACGCCGGATTCAGTGGCTCCAAGTCCGGGTAGCGGAAGAAGCCATATAATCAAGGCCCTTCCAGCCTGGACCGCATACTCGATCGCCCATGTCAGATCCATGGCACCCCTGATAAACTAGCCAATCATACCCACAGGAGTTGTTGGGTCTTCAAATAGGCTCGCAAATTAAATGCTAAAGACAAGGAGAAGGGGTCGCAAAGCGAGAACGACGACAAGGAGCCCCGTCCACCGAACACAGGGGGATAGAAGAAGTTTCCTCCTCAAATCAAAACGGTGAACATGATATACGCCACCCATATCCCCAAGAGAGAGCGCAAACGCGCGCTTAGGGACGTCTATGCAATAGAGCCAGTCGCCCCAAAGTTCAACCCATGGTCGTCATGCCCGATCACTTTCGATCGTAGGGATCATCCGACCAGTATCCGTCATGGCGGGTCAGCCGCACTGGTCCTCGACCCAATAATTGATGGATTTCACCTCACACGAGTCCTCATGGACAGCGGCAGCAGCCTCAACCCGCTTTACCAGGATACAGTGTGCAAAATGGGCATCAATCCATCAAGGATCAAGCCCACCAAAACTACCTTGAAAGGAGTTATACCAGGCGTAGAGGCACGCTACTCGGGCACAATCACACTGGAGGTCGTCTTCGGATCTCCGAACAACTTCCGAAGCGAGGAGTTAATCTTCGATATCGTCCCCTTCCATAGTGGCTATCACGCACTATGCTTATCTCAAGCTCAAGATGCCTGGACCACGTGGTGTCATAACAGTCAATGGAAACACGGAGCGCTCCCTCCGTACCGAGGAGCATACCGCTGCCCTGGCAGCAGAGGTACATAGCGGCCTTGATAAGCAGAACCTTATTTCGGCGGCCATGCACCCGGACACTGTCAAACGAGTCCGGACTACTCTGCGGTAGGATAGTCCAGCGCGTCAGAAGCTCGATTAGCAATTCGACCTCCGTCTCAGCCCCGACCAAGTGGCGGCATACGTTTCGTGCGTACATAACTACGCACTAAAGATACCATGGGCAGAGACGGAGGCATAACCGTACTGTGATCCACAATACGGCTCGACCTTCCCGGAACAACTACGCTTACTTTTCCTTTTATCCCTTCTTCTTTTTTTTTCACGTTCCTTTTCACAGGCCCCTCCTGACGGCCAGATAAATTGGTCCTTTCGAAGGACGGACACACCAAGGTGACAAGTAACACAGACGTATGTGGGAAACTCCAGACGTCCTTCCTGGCGATCATTCTACATGTTTTTAGGTCTCGTACGCAACTCCCCCTTGGTCTTGGCATGTTAAATAGCCACCGTTGCTTATCACACTTTTTGTTCAAGTACGCTTTGACGTATTAATCAAAATTATAATGGAAACAGTTTGCAGCCCAACATATGTGGCACTAGCTTCTTCTTTTTTATTTTATTTTGCTATTTCTATTTTGCATCCGTACACCTTGGTACGCTACAATTCGCCAGGGGCTTTATTGCAGCCCACACTATGGCAATAAGTCCGAACACTTTTACAGTATAGTTCAGCACCCCGAATTTAGCATTATATGCATTGGCTCCGAATCTTGTCTTTGGTCAATAGTTGGGTTGCCCGGCTCCTGTGCTTACTACCTTATGTTCCACTTTATCGGCTAGGGTAGTATAGGGAGAACTACTGCGATTGTGTCCTGGTTTATCCCGATGAGCATCTCAGTAGAGAAAGCCGAAAACTGACTGTCATGATGCGGCGTGAGCCGGTTAGCTCTTCGGAGGTTTCAAATCTTTAGCGATTTTTTTGACTGAAATACTGTAAGGGAACCCCCTACATTATAATTGGTGCAACAAACCCAAATTGCAAGTACCATGCCTTGAACCTGGGTGGGTGGGAAGGCATCAACCCCTTCCCACCACTAGGCAATGCCTTAGCGATTTTACCCGCATTATGCGATGAATCGGTTCTTATTCGATCAGGTGTTTACAGCACCCCAGTCTGGATACTAGGGGCTGTGCCTACATTTTCGTTGTCAAACTCCTATGGCTAAGTGAGGGTAATAAAGTCACATAGTCCGATTGCCTGGTTCATTGCTCTAAACACCTCCTTTAAGGACCAAACTCTTGGATAAATAGTGTTTAGATTCATCCCAAACACCCCCGTACTACCTACGTGGGGGCTGAAGCCGATGACTGGCCAACTCTCAGACTTGATGAAACGGCCGCACAGGAGGCAAAACTTTAAATAAACAAACAGCAAAGCATTATATCACATATCAAGCCTTGTTTCCATTATACAGGACGGGATTACATGAATGTATTCATTCAAAAATAATGTCCTTAGCACATTGCTCCGCCACAATGCGGGATCCCTTCAGAACATCTTCAAAATACCGCTCGGGCGTGCGGTGCTCCTTGCCCGCGGGCGGTCCTTCGGTCGCGAGCTTGACGACGTCCATCTTCGCCCATTGTATCTTGACACGGGCGAAGGCCATCCTTGCACCTTCTATGCAGACCGACCGCTTGATGGCGTCAAGCCAAAGGCAGGCATTCACCAGTCGCTTCACGAGGCCGAAGTAGCTACCGGGTATAGCTTCTGCAGGCCACAGCCAGATTATTAAATCCTTCATGACCAGTTCGACCACCCTATGCAGCTCGACCAGCTACTTCAGCTGGTCGCTAAAAGCCATCGGATGTTCTGGCGCAAGATATTGCGACCAAAATAGCTTCTCCGTTGAGCTCCCTTCTTCGGCTCGGAAGAATGTCGCAGCGTCACAAACACTACGGGGCAGATCCGCAAGCGCCCCTGGAGAACTCCAAATTTGGGTTAGCATGAGATATCTCTTCTTCACATACTTGCTCTGCATAATAAAAGTCTTACCTGCCGCATTTTTGTTGGCCTCCTGGATTTCCTGGAGGGCGCCCTGGGCTTCGACTCGGGCCTCTTGTGCACTTTGACAAGCCTGGGCAAGTTCGGACTCTTGGTCCACATTCTTGCGCTCCAAGGCCTCGCACTTCTTCATGGCGTCCTGCATCTCTTGCTGGACCTCGCCGACCATGGCCTCGTGCTTTTCGCGGGCGACCTGCTCGTCTGTCGCTCTCTTCTGGGCTTCGGCTAGCGCTTCCTGGAGGGTTTCCACCTTGGACGCGGCCCCTACAAATTTTCACATGATCAACACAAGCAATTCATATCTTGCTATATATGACTAGGTCGTTACATACCCTGCTTGTCTGCAAGCTGCCTTTTCGCACGACCGAGCTCTTCCTCGGTTTGCTCCAGCCTCTGCTTCAGTCCGGAGACTTCGGCAGCATGAGAAGTCATGGCTAGCAGCGACGCCTGCTTATTCACAAAGACATATATAATTAGTCTCCTGTGACAAACTATTTGATCCTGTGTTTGGCTTTTTTCCCAAACACCGGACAGAGTCTCAGGGGCTACTGTCTATACTATAACTTTCTTTTCACATAAATGCAGCGCTTACCTCAAAGCCTGTTAGAAGGCTCGCGCAGGCTTCGGTCGGTCCGCTTTTCGCGGACTGAATCTTCTCAATCACCGCACCCATAAGGGTACGGTGTTCCACCATGATGGAAGCACTTTGCAGCGCTTCCAGTAGAGTATCCGGCGCCTCTGGTTGGACAGAGGTCACCGGCAGAATGGGCACACCTCCTTCTGATGAAGGAGGCTGCTGGCTGGATTCTGGAGCCATATAGGACTCCGGGACCGTATTCGGCTGGGTGCCAAATTGGACATGGCCCCCATCGCCAGTATCCATGGGGATCTGCTCCCCCATGTGTTCAGCGGCCGAGGTCTCGCCCTCGAGCACCGTCCGGACGGCCTCCTGCGTATCTCCCTGGCCGGGGGTCCTTCGGGACAACACCTTGGTGTCGTCTATGGCCCTGGGAGATTAGGTCGTCGAAGGGGACCCGTTTCCATCACCTTCGGTCCAGCGAGTTCCCCAAAGACGAGGATCCCTCAAGGGCGGAACGAGCCGGACTGCAAATACATGATTTGACATGTTAATATTATGAGGTAAAAGGGGCGGATATATGAATGTGCCAGGCTCTTTGGATACTTATGATTTGGCCAGGGGCTTATCTCGAGGGCGCCGTTCTGGGCTGCTATCGACGTCCCACGCGGAGCTATGTGCGAGGGAAGCCTTTTGCTTCTTGGACGCCTCCGCTTCCAGATCTATGGAGGCCACCCTCTTCCTTCCCCCCTCAGGGAGGGGGAAGTTGCTCTCTTCCTCTTCTTCCTCCTCCTCGCCGTGTTCGGCGGAGGAGTGAGTTTCGGCGTCTTCGGACGCCACGTCTAAAGTACCCTTGGGTCGGGGGCCACCTCTGGTCCCCTTGGCCTTCTTCTTGGCCTTCTTCTCCGGCGCCTTGTAGGGCACTGGAACTAGCATCTTCGTCACACACGGGATGGCTGGATCTTTAGGCAGCGGAGCTAGACACTGAATCCGCTCTACCTTCTTCGTCCAAGCGTGAAAGAACAAATGGGAAAGTTCAGACACCCTCCTCGAATAAGCAAGTAAGGAATACACCTTGAAAGAACGAAAAACTTACCGAACTAACGGGATGAGCCAGGTCATGCCCACGATCCTCGGTGGTCTTCGGCCACGTCTCGTTGGCCTTGAAGAGCACCTTCCAGATATCTTCATGTGTAGTTCCAAAGAACCACTGCAGGGTCTTGTGCTCGGCCGGATCGAAATCCCATAGGTGGCAAGCCCGGCTCTGGCATGGAAGGATCCGCCGGACTAGCATCACTTGAATCACATCGACAAGCTTGACGTTCTTGTCCATGATGCTCCTGATGCGCGTCTGGAGCGTTGTCAGCTCTTCTGATGAATACCAATCCAGACCCTGCTCCTGCCAGGAGGTTAGCCGCATTGGGGTCCCGGATTTGAATTTGGGAGCCATGACCCAGGTGGTGTCGCGGGGCTCTGTGATGTAGAACCACAATTTTTGCCATCCCTTGATGGTCTCCACGAAGGTGCCTTTGGGCCATGGGTCATTGGACATCTTGCTCACCATGGCACCTCCACACTCCGCGTGCTCGCCACCCACCACCTTCGGCTTCACATTGAAGGTCTTCAGCCATAGTCTGAAGTGGGGGGGGGGCGCGGAGGAAAGCCTCACACACGATGATGAACGCCCAGATAGTGAGGAAGGAATTTGGGGCCAGATCATGGAAATCTAGCACACAGTAGAACATGAGTCCTCGGACAAAGGGGTGGAGTGGAAATCCTAGCCCGCGGATAAAGTGGGGGATGAAAACTACCCTCTCATGGGGCTCCGGGGTAGGGATGATCTGTCCCTCGGTCGGAAGCCGATGGGCGACCTCCTTGGCCAAATATCCAGCCTCCCGAAGTTGGGTGATGTCCTTCTTCTTAACGGTGAAGGCCATCCACTTGCCCTACGCTGTGGACATGGTTGGAGTGCTTTCTTGGGGTAGGAAAGATGAGAACTTGGGCACTGGAGCTCGAGAGTGGGTAGGTGGAAAGAGAGAAGGCGTGGGTGGAAGAGATGAATCTTTATCTCCTTATAAAGGCAGTGAATATCAAGCGCCTCCCCACTCACCTTAAAACTCGCCTGTTCCCAAGGGTTGTGCAAACGGCACGGTTGGATTACCCACACCCTTATTGATGAGAATCCCGTACTAAGGGGACACAATCTCTGCTTTGACAAGACGTGCCAATGGGACCACATCTCGAAGCGGCAGGCCGAAAAACGGTTTGAAATAATGATCAGGTGATGACATGGTGTCACATTATCAAAAATTGTCAGCAGATTAGACTCGTGAAATATTATATTCTCTGTGGTGGTGTGTGGTACTTGTTTTGTAGATCCGGACACGTTCTTTGCGTTCGAAGACTATTTTGGAGTATTCGGAGGAGGAACTCGCCTTGCAATGCCAAAGACAATCTGCGCGCCGGACACCTCGTCATTGAAGCCTGGTTCAGGGGCTACTGAGGGAGTCCTGGACTAAGGGGTCCTCGGGCGTCCGGCCTATTGGACGTGGGCTGGGCTGATGGGCTATGAAGATACAAGATCGAAGACTTTCACCCGTGTCCGGATGGGACTCTCCTTGGCGTGGATGGCAAGCTTGGCGTTCGGATGTACTATTTCCTTTCTATGTAACCGACTTTGTACAACCCTAGTCCCCTCTAGTGTCTATATAAACCGATGGGTTTATTTCATAGGGACAATCATCATCAGATAGGCTAGACTTCTAGGGTTTTTAGCCGTTACGATCTCGTGGTAGATCAACTCTTGTAACCCCCATACTCATCAATATTAATCTAGCAGGACGTAGGGTTTTACCTCCATCGAGAGGGCCCGGACCTGGGTAAACATTGTGTTCCCTGTCTCCTATTACCATCAACCTCAGACGCATAGTTCGGGACCCCCTACCCAAGATCCGCCGGTTTTGACATCGACATGGGGCCTCATGGACATGGCCTAGAACGAGCTGGCCGCGGCGGTTGCTACCCCCGCTCCCGTCCCAGCTCCCATCCCCGTGCCCGCGCCAGCTACCATCCCTGTAGCATTGATGGGCTGGTCGCCGAGCACTATCGCAGAGCTGGAAGCCGCGGGCGTCAGCGAGGTCTCCATGGACCCGCGCGAGCTCGTGTACATGCCAGCGCCCGTGCCCGTGCGTGCCCTCCACCCACCATGGTGCCGGCCCCCATGCGTTTGGCTACAACCGCCGCGCCCATGCCCCTACCTGTGCGTGCCCCTCCACCCACCGCGGCGCTGGTCCTCATGCATTTGGCAGAACCTGCCACACTTGTGCCCGTGCGCGCGCCCCCGTCAGCGGCATGGGACGCTGCCGTCGACCGCTACCTCTCAGCGGCGCCCCGGAGGACAACAACGACAATGACAACAATAGTGTCCCGGAGGACGACAACGACAGCGCGGCACGCCGCCTCCGCCGCCGTCGGAAATAGTGTTTTGGGGTTTAATACTATATCTCGAATTCTTGATCATATGAATATAAATTCGCAGTGTGACTGAATGGAAGATATGGTTTGAACGAACTTGCGTTTTTCTCTCTTAATGTACAGACTTATCAAACGATTTTCTTTTGAAAAAAACGCCAATGGTTTTTAAATATAAAACACCCATCACAAACGTTTTAGTTAGAACACCGTATGCAAACCAATAGCTTCCCCAGGAAGCCAAGGGAAAATGTGCCGAGCAGGATATCTGCATCCCTTCAAAGCAAATGGTTGTTTTGCATGACCCGTGTGCAACCACGTACAAACAATTGGGTAAGATTTGCATATCTGTCATTTTGGGTGTGTTGCCATTTGTCAAACTGGAAAGATTGACATTTGTTAATCTAGTAATATTGCCATTTTTCAACCTTGTAACACTGCGATTTGTCAAAATACGTAGCTAAAAATCACTAGCAGTATCTAATTTTTGCAACTAAAATCACTAGCACTGTTCATATGGACGCATATGCAAATGTACCATTGATTACATACAACAAGTCATCAGCCCACAATGACAAGGAGGATACACGTTGGATTATAGATCATGTCCAACAAAACATTCTAGTAAAGTTTTTCTCACACAACAAATAACAAAGCGATTAAATGAACTTCAGCTCAACCACTCATCGGTGTTGGAAACTCTTGCTTTGAACTAGAAGTGATTCTCTGGGAAGGGCCAGCTAGTGTTAATCTCAAGACCAACGCAGGACTGATCATCCAGGCTGAAGCGGCCTATGTCAGGACCCATATTGGGATGGTAGGGAAGCATAGTAATGTCTGAGGTATAGATACAGCTGCTTCTCATAAATGATAGTAACGTTGTGTTAACAGCAGCTGGATCGCCTTCCACCATCATTGGATAGTTTTGTCCAAGGAAGAGCGAGTTTCCTCTAAGGCTTTCAATACTGAACCAGGGAGAAGGTGTTGGCGCTAGTACACTAGTATACATCCCGAATACCCTGCAACGGATGTTAGAATAGGTCCGGAGAGTGCGACCATGCGAGACAACACCTACTTCCTTAGTAACATCAGCAGTGCTGTAACATCCCAAATTTTCAATTTGGAATGTTATACACTAGATCATCATTGCATATCATATTTTATTTGCATTTTGGTTTATCCTAGAAAATTCTACGCAACTCAATGACCCTTGAAGAGAGTTGGGGATTTCGTTATTTTCATATTTGAGTTTTCTCAAATTTTGAAAATAGGATCATTTGATTTTATTTATTTTATCTTCAATTATTTCTATTACAAAAATATGAGAGAGGGAATAAAATGACTTTCCCAAATAAAGAAATATGAAGGATTTAATAAAAAATCAAATAAGATTTTATTTGGATTTATTTGCTATTTTATTTGAATTAGGGAAAACTGCGCATTTTTAAAAATTGCATTTAGGCCCCAAATAAATGTTCATCCTGTGCGCCTTGATTTTAGAAGCCGGGGAAAATTTATTTCGGGATTTTTGGAGTCCGTTTAGTATTCCTTTTATTTTTTTCTCTGAGCGTATTTTTTTAAAGTACGAACCGACCTTGGGCCGTAACCGGCCAGGACTCCGCCTGGTCGGGCCCTTTATATAGCGCCCCGAGGCCCGAGACCAGCCCAAGTCGCCGCCGCCCCTGAACCCTAACCCTAGGCCGCCGCCCCACCGCCGCCGCCGCGCCGCCGCCACCGCCGGATCCGCCGCCGGAGGTTGTTTATTTTTCGCCGCCGTTTTTTAGAAAACAGATCGGTTTTCCATCGGTTTTGTTTGTTTTTTGGTTAAGTCATTACCGCACTCGTTCTTTTCGATACTGGTGCATCGCATTCATACATATCAAGGGGATTTGTGGATAAGTATAAGCTACCAACCCAAGCCCTTAGAACACCAATGTTAGTAAGCTCACCAGGAGCGGAGTATATGGCCAGCCTATGGTGTGATCGGTTACCATTAAGGATTGGTAACTACGTATTTCCCTCAGACCTAATAGTGTTGGAATCTCAAGGATTGGATGTGATATTAGGCATGGATTGGTTATCAAAGCATGAAGGGAATATTGACTGTGCCAGTAAGTTAATTATGCTTACAACGCCAGAAGGAAGAAGGATCAAGTATGTATCCTGACATGTGCCAAAGAGGACTCAAGTAAATTGTCTAACATGAGTTGTGTAGGAGGAAGTACCAGTAGTGAAGGATTTCCCTGATGTATTTCCAGAATAGTTGCTAGGCATGCCACCGGATAGAGATATTGAGTTTTTGATTGAGATTTTGCCAGGAACAAGGCCAATATCAAAGAGACCATATAGGATGCCCGCAAAGGATTTGGTGGAGATTAAGAAGCAGATTAAGGAGTTACTGGATAAAGGATATATTCGCCCAAGTTCTTCACCTTGGGGATCGCCAGTACTTTTAGTGGAGAAGAAAGATGGATCGTTAAGGATGGTTGTTGATTATCGAGGATTAAATGAAGTAACCATCAAGAACAAGTACCCACTACCAATGATCAACGATCTGTTTGATCGATTGCAAGGAGCTAAGGTATTTTCAAAGATCGATCTGCGATCAGGATATCCCCAGTTGAAGATTCGAGAACAAGATATACCTAAGCCGGCTTTTACCACCAGGTATGGGCTGTACTAGTATACCGTTATGTCATTTGGTCTGACTAACGCACCTGCACATTTTATGAACATGATGAACAAGGTGTTTATGGAGTTTCTGGATAAGTTCGTCGTAGTGTTCATTGATGATATCTTGGTTTACTCGAAGAATTAAGAGGAGCATAAGGAGCATTTGCGTTTGGTTCTTGAAAGGCTCAAAGAACATCAATTATATGCCAAGTTTAGCAAATGTGAGTTTTGGTTGAAGGAAGTTGGATTTCTCGGACACGTTATATCCAGAGAAGGTATAGTAGTAGATCCCACTAAGGTTGATACCGTGGCAAATTGGGAAGCCCCAACAATAGTTGGAGAGATCCGGAGTTTTCTTGGACTCGCAGGATACTACCGGAGATTCATTGAGAATTTCTCAAAGATTGCGAAGCCTATGACAGAGTTGTTGAAAAAGGATACCAAGTTCATACGGAGTGAGGAATGTGAGGCTAGTTTCCAGGAGTTAAAGAAACATTTGGTTACATCACCTGTGTTGATTTTGCCAGATCAGACCAAGGATTATGAGGTGTATTGAGACGCTTCACGTCGAGGACTTGGAGCAGTGCTTATGCAGGAAGGAAGAGTTGTTTCATATGCCTCACGATAGCTTAAGCCTCATGAGTTGAATTATGCTACGCATGATTTGGAGTTAGCAGCCGTAGTGCATGCATTGAAGACCTGGAGACATTTTCTCATTGGAAACCATTGTGAGGTGTACACGGATCACAAGAGTTTGAAGTATATTTTCACGCAGAAGGAGTTGAATCTTAGGCAAAGGAGATGGTTGGAGCTCATCAAGGATTATGATATGAAATTGCATTATCACCCCGGAAAGGCTAATGTAGTAGCTGACGCGTTGAGCCGTAAGAGCCATGTAACATCCAAAAATTCTAAATTTTGGAATGTTATAATAAATAGATAGATTTGATTGATTGTTTGATTGATTGTCTGAAAGTGAGTGAATTTGAAACTTTTTGAAAGTTAAATGAGAGGGAATAAAAGGACTTTCCCAAACTTTCGTATTTGCTTTCTGATCTCCATGAATTCAAGTTCTTTTCAAATACAAAACCCTTGAGCGAAGATGATATGACTTCTTCCATTTAAATTAAATGAAAGGGTATTTCAAAATAATAGAATTTCATTTGGAAATATTTCAATTCATAAACTTCATGCAGCTCAATGATTTTCATGAGAGAAGATAAAATGACTTCTTCAAATTATATGAAATATGAGTTGGGAGTTTCAAAGAATTAAATTCAAAGTTCTTTTGAATTTATTTTCAATTTGGAGTTATTTGAGTTTTATTCAAATTATTTTTCTCCAAAAACAAAATATATGGAAAATAGGGTAACATGATTCCCTACAATAGAAAATTGGAGAAAAATTAATTTGAAATCATTTTGGTATTTTTAAAATGATTTTTATTGGATTTTATTAGACCACTAGCACTCTTTGATTTATCTGAATTTGTGTGGATTTTATTTGACATTATAAAAATTTTCATGTCGTAGAGAATCTTTTTCTGAAAATTTTGATATATTATATGCCTATAAAATATTTTTAGTTATTTTGTTTTTATTATTAGTTCTTTGAAAAAAATGTTTATTTAAATAAACGTTTCCCTTCCCGACTGGGCCGGCCCAGCTAGCCCGCCAGGTCGCGGCCCAGCCCGCGTCGCGCCGCCACTGACCTCCGGCAGGAGACCGGCTCCTGTACATCGCCACCGCCGCCGGACTCCGATCCGGGCACGCCTCCCGAAGTCCATCGCCCCCCAACTATATATACATCACCCCGGGGCCCCTGGACCCCAGTATGCCGCCACCGGACCCGCAGCCCGCCGCCCTCGCCTCGCGCTTTGCGTCGTCGCGCCGTAGATCGCCGCCGCCGCGTAGCTCCGTCGTTGCCGCTGTGCCGCAGCCACCGCCCCGCGCCGCACGCGCCGCGCCACCACCACTGCTCGCCTGCCCCGCCGCCGCTCTCTGCCCAGTTGCCGCACCCGCATCTCGCCGGACTCGCCGGAGTCTGCAGCCTCGCCGGAGCCGCCGCCTCGATCCAAACCGCCCTGTCGGTTTTCGAAGAAAACCGCCCTGACTGGTAAAACCGTTGCCCCGGTTCGAACCGGTTTATTTTCGGTTTAGTCCGGTTTCTGAAAAAAACTAGATTTGTTTTTTTAGGTTTATTATAGAGAATGTTCGCTGGTTAGGTTTAGAAAACGAACGTTCGCTATTTAGTATTTTTCTTTTTCTTTTTAATTTTCGGCCAGGGACCTATCTGTGATGATTTCTTTACAAATTAGTCCCTGTTCTTCAAACGGTCATAACTTTTCGCCCGTTTATACAAATCCAATGAAACCAACGCCCATGTCTTCGTTATGATCTCCTCTATCCAGATAAACAACTTAAACATGTTTTTGAAAAGTTTAAAATTTGAATTAGATCGGATTTGTATTCAAACTTCGTTTGATCATAACTTGAGTTTCGTAACTCTGTTTGAGTTGATTCTTTTTGCAAATCGAAGCTCTTGACCTAAACTTTTTGATAAGGCCAAATTCACATAATTTTGGTACTGTTAGAAATTGTTTTATGATGCAAGTGTTATTTGCTTGGTTTTGATGTTTTCCGAATTGTTTTCTTTGTTCTCTCCGATCTTTGAGTGATTGCTTATGTGTGGTTACTATTGCTTGCTTACGATAGATTGATCGGAGTGAGACGAGTAGATCTATCAAGAGTTTTGAGTGTGAATCATCTTCATCAACATTGCAGGCAAGTTCACACTTTGATCATATCCCTTTCATACCCAGTTTTTATGCATTAGTTTCACCCTCAAACATTGCATGAGTAGGATTGATAACATGTGGGTATTGAGAAGTAGTTGATGAGGTAGGAACCTATTGCCCTGCATTCAAACCTTGGGAGTTACTATTATTCTTATATTGCCATGCTATGCTTGTAGACGTGGATTGGGTTTGAGAGTATTTCATGACAGATGTGAGGTTGTTAATTAATGGTTTACTTAAGGTGGCAACTTTAACACACATCTGGGTGGATTGAGGCACCTAGGTATTCCAGCGATTGCCCGTCTAGGCACCTGGGCATTCCAGGATTGCCTGTTTTTTTATGGACCGCCACCCAGGCTCTTTTACGGAGGCGATCGAGTCTTGTGGGGAAAAGTGCGCAAACCTCTACAGAGTGTATAAACTAATCATGATTAGCCGTGTCCCCGGTTATGGACGTTTTGAGTATCTAGTACTTGGATTATCATGTGAATCTCATCATGTGACTTTAAATAATTTTGTTGGGTTTAATGATGTTACTTAATTGGGATTGAGAATGCTGTTAACCATTCTCAATGATTAACAACCACCATGATAGTTACTTAATTGGGATTGAGAATGCTGTCAACCATTCTCAATGATTAACAACCACCATGATAGTTAAATAAAATTTATTCCTTTGTAGTAGGGAAAAATTGGCTTTTCGCAAAAACCTTATAACCATAGAGCTTTCCACCAGCCAAATATGCATGTAGAAATAGCCATTGTTCATCATTTCTCTCTATGGTGTGAATTTGCCAGTACATTCAATGTACTGACCCTTTATGGCTGCAACGTCTCATGTTGCAGGAATCTTACGACGAATAAGTGATACGTTAGGGTTACGATTTCTACACTCAACTTTGCCGTTGGTGTTGATGGGAATCCACAACCTTGTTACTTCCGCTAGTACGGATTAAGGTAATAGTATTTACGTTACTTTTTACATGTGATTTACCTCTGTTATAAATCCTCGAGTACTGTGTGTGTCAGCATACCGATCCAGGGATGACACTTAAGCACAGAGACTTGACCGTCTGAGGTCGAGTCGCTACAAGATGGTATCAGAGCACATGTTGACTGTAGGACGTGACCTCTAGAAACCGGCAAGCCCATAGCAAAGATTTTTTCTCTACAACTTTCTTTTCAAAAGGATCTTTTACCTCTCTTCTCTTCTGAGCTTATTCAAATATTCCATTTTAGTGAGACTATACCTTTTCCCCCTTTTGACCACACGAAGATTCGACAGATGAGACCATTTCAAGAAGTACAAGATATCGGACAACTAAGACCATTTGGAATGAAGAGGATTTTACCATACATTATGTGAAAGACTCTGAAGACTAGGAGATTTGAAGGCTCTCAAGAATTCCCAGATTTTATCGGATTTCGGGTTCCGGCAGACCCTTGAGGTTCGAACACTGGGGTGCGCGCGGAGATTTCGCCTCCTACCTACCTGCACTCCTCCGCCTTGCTAGGATCTAAACTATGGAAAGAACAACACAAGAGACACAGGGTTTATACTGGTTCGGGCCACCGTTGTGGTGTAATACCCTACTCCAGTGTGTGGTGTGGTGGATTGCCTCTTGGGCTGATGATGATGAACAATACAAGGAAGAACAGCCTCGCGAGGGTCTGTTCTTGGCTGGGGCGATGAACTGCTGGGAGGAGTTCAGTCACCTTTCTCTCTCTCTCTGATCCTTTCTTTTATCCTTCGATCCCCCTATTTCCTTCCAACTCCCTTTGCTCTGTGGGTGGATGGTCCTATTTATAGAGGCCCTGGTCCTCTTCCCAAATATCGAGCGGGAAGGGAGCCAACAATGGCGGGCTAATTTGAAGGGGGACAGCTAGTATCAGCTATCCTGACAAAAGTATTCTTCGCCTGCGCAAAGCTCTGGTGATGACGTCGTCTTGGGCTCCACGGCGACCTCCATCTCATAGTCCTCCTGGTCTTGGTCTCGTTGCACTGAAATGGCAACCTTTGCCTGATGCCTCGGTACTCCACGGCTGCGCTTGCCCCCTTTGCACCAAAGGGGAAAGGAGGACACAGCGCGGGCTGGCACCCGCCTAGCGCCATTGGTCGTCATGGCTTGCGTCACGGGCACCTCGTGAGGTACCCTGCCTTGGTCTCTCCGCCTCCTCATGAGCCAGCCTGATGAGGCCATGCCTGAGGAAGCTCCGCATCGTCCGCCCCGCGAGGCTTGGCCCCTCGCGAGGGTCTTGGGTTTGTGTTGGTGAAGATGGGCCGCGCTGGGCCCCCCTTTGAGCCACGCCGCAGGCCGCAGGCAGGAAAGTCTGGGGACCCCCGTTCCCAGAACGCCGACAAATTTTGTATGACCTAGGAAGGCTACTCTTATGGAACTTGGTAGACTATGGAAGTTGTCAATACCCGAGATCAAGGTGTATCGGAGAAAGACCGGAGCATGTAGAGTTAAGAACTCAAGGATTTGTCAAGAAAACCCTAAGGCAGGAGATATCAACTAGGGAATGATAGCTCATGGGAATGACAAGAGCAGAAATATGATTATCCATGATGTCATCGCCCGCTGATGCTATTGTCACCGTGCTGAGTTAAGGATGCATTTCTTCAGAATGGATTTGATGGAAGAAGGCTGATGGAACACCTATTAGTAAGATGAAGTTTTATCTTTAGCTGGTGTATCACCTGGATCTGGGGTAATCAAGAAGTTTAAGGTGGAGCTCCATGAAGCCGTATTAGACAAGGAAGCATTTCGTGAAGAACTCAGGAACCAAAAGCTGAAAGTAGCCAAGCTGGAGGAGCTACAACCTCGAGATACCGGAGATTTGTCAGGAACTGAAGGATAGTATGACCATGGTTCATGAGAAGGATGTTGAAACCTAGAAGTCTGAAATGCAACTACGGAATATTAAATGATGTTACGAGAGATTTCACGTCAACATAGATGATTTGGCAAAAGAACTTGAGAAGGATCGGAAGAAGCCCATCGGAGATATGAACAAGGCTTGAAGAGTTTGGAGACGTTGAAGATTTATTGACCTTTAGAAGACCAAACCCCTGTTATATACCTACGTTAGATGCGACATTTGTGAGCTGTCATTTGTTTAATGCTTTTCCCGACAGCCACAAATAAAATCTGTCTTTTCAAAACTTTTGTTTGTATTGTGTGTATCCCTCTCTATCTCTCTTATCTCACCCCAAACCCATGGACCCAATAGAGGACGAATGGAGATGAACTCATGTTTTCCTGGACCGATAAGTCAATTGGAGATGGACCGATGGATTCAGAATATGGAGGATCACATGGAGAATAACCCTATAGTCGGAAAGGATATGACCCAGCATGCTTTTCAGTGCTTTGAAAGAGGTGCTGCTACTTGGTGGAGGATGTACCAAACCATGAATGGATGGCAAGGAGTAACCACTTGGAGAGAATTAAAGTTGGCTTTGCCAAAGTATCGGTTTGTGTCCCAGAAGTTGAAGCCTTCTGGAAAGGATATAAAGAAACCTTGTGCATGCAAGCTTTGTGGAGAAATAGGACACAACCATAAGGAACACAAGGATGAATGCCCTAATTGTGAAGAAAGTCACCAAGATGAAGAATGCCCAACAAGGCAGATTACTTGTTTCTTACGTGAAGGGACTACCCACTACCCTGCACAATGTCACATTTACCCCATGGTACGAAGAACCGTACATCAGAAGAAAGAAGTAATGAAAGGAGCCCTCATGGAAATTTTAGAAGAAGTTGTGATGAAGGAAGAGATGGAAGACACGCCTAAAGAAGACTCGAGTAAACTCTGCACTAAGTCTTGCTATTCATGTGGAGAAGGACACATCTCCCAAAATTGTTTGAACGGGGATCTAGTATAATTCCCGACAGAGGAAGTAGAATATGACCCACAAGAAATAGAAGCCATGATTGGCATGGAAAGGTCCAGGAAGAGAAGCATATTGGATTCCAGGAAGAACCTGAGTCATATCACCTGTTACATGTGCAAGGAGTCAGAGCACTACCTCAACAGTTGCCCAAAAAGGAAACCTCGAGACTTGTCAGAAGCAATATGTTTTTGTTGTAATGGAGCAGGTCACTTTGCCAGAGAATGCCCCAAGGAGAAGGAAACTTGTGCTAGATAGTTGAGTTTGCAACAAAAGAAATAGAGTAGTAGAAGTGAGAACATTTTCTTTTCTATTGAGGTGTTTAGTTGAGACATGTAATGGAAAAGTGAGAGATTGTAATCATTAGAGAATGAATAAATTTAGCATCGTTGGTACTGATATGGATTTTATGAGTTGTTACTCTATGAAGAAGAATTTTGGCCATTTTGAGGATATGAGAAATATGGTCTATGGAAGATTTGTGCATTTTAAGGGTGATAGTACCCTGTAAGAACCATTGACCCCTGGAAAAGATAAGGATACTCCACTGAGTGGATTTTGGACAAAAGGAATACGAGTTTTGTCTCGATATGTGTGAAACCCCAAGAGTATGTGGGATGAAGTTGGAGACCATCAGTTGTTTTCACCAAATGTGATCAAGGAGTCAGAAGAGAATGTTAAGTTGATTCGAGATAGACTGAAGGTAGCTTAGTCCAGGCAAAAGAGTTATGTAGACTCAAAAACTCAAGGAGGTAGTCTATGAAATTGGAGACAGAGCATGTCTTCGTGTGTTCCCTCTGTGGGGAGTTAAACGATTTGGAGTTAAGGAAAAGTTAGCCCCGAGATTTGTAGGACCATACCGAGTTTTGGAGCGTATGGGAGAAATGGCCAACAAGTTGGAGTCACCCGAAGGACTGTCAGGAGTTCATGATGTGTTTCACGTTTCCCAGTTGAAGAAGTGTCATGCAGAGATGGCCAATATTCCCCTGTAAGGATGCTTGACCCTGGAAAGGATAATGATGTTCCACAAAGTGGAATATGGACTCCATAAGTATAAGTTTTTATCTCGGTATGTGGGATATCCCACGTGGATGAATAGATAAATTACAATTGGATATAAAGGAGGTATGATGTTGGAAATATGGATCAATGGAAACTCGAAGATGAGTCTGAGTAATCATGTCTTAGTTTGGTGCCAATAGAAGGAAGGAAGACAGTACAATTGGATGGATTTAAGAATACTAGGAAGTTGGAAGTTGAACTAACGATCAGTTGCCCAATGATAAGTTCAAGGACTACAAGTGATGAGATGGGCCATAACCCACAGGCCCCAGGACCTGGCAAGAAGCAAGCACATTCTTGCTGAAGGGAAAAACCCTGGAGGAAGATACGACGTTTATCGGCAGACAATTTTATAGGAGTAATGCAAAACCTGAGAGTTGTGAAGGAACGATAGATGTTTGTTTGGCTTGCAGAATCCATGGAATTATCCAAACTTAGTTCGTCGACAAGAGAAATTCTGCAATGCTTGTGAGGATGACCAAGTGTTAGTATGCGAGATTTGCTAAACTGTATACATGGTAATGATTTGGGTGCGGGATGGATTGATCACCATACCGACTTACTCTTATTATTCGCCTTGCTATATGGGATGGTAAATCTGAGTGACTTACCTATAGTAAAGAGACGACGATCAAAACCCTGTTTAAACTTAGAATGGTATAAGTATTTTTCCCTTGTACACGGCAGTTGTTGCCAACTATAGGTTATATGGTGAGGTTCAACCCAGACCCATTTCCTGCAGGAGAAACCATAAATTGTTGACCACCATGAGATATCGATAGTTGTTTAGTTTTGGCGCCAGACCCGTCAGCTAAGAAGACCCAATCTCGGAATAACCTTACCAAGAGGAAAGGACAGAAGAATTGAGGAAAAGGTTATGCCACTACCGGAAGAGCCCGGATAAGGAATTATCCTGAAGATCTGAGAAGACCAGCACTGTTAACAATATGGATGAAGTATATGAGTTTTGATGGAGCCGTAACCATGCTTCTAAGGGTGGTAGCACCCCAAACCCCCCTCCTGCGACAATTGATCGATTTTGAGAAGACCCCGAACCTAACCTATTTCTTTCTAGCCTCTCCGAATCTCGAGGACGAGATTCATTTTAAGGGTGGTAGGTTTGTAACATCCCAAAATTCTAAATTTTGGAATGTTATAATAAATAGATAGATTTGATTGATTGTTTGATTGATTGTCTGAAAGTGAGTGAATTCGAAACTTTTGAAACTTAAATGAGAGGGAATAAAAGGACTTTCCCAAACTTTCGTATTTGCTTTCTGATCACCATGAATTCAAGTTCTTTTCAAATACAAAACCCTTGAGCGAAGATGATATGACTTCTTCCATTTAAATTAAATGAAAGGGTATTTGAAAATAATAGAATTTCATTTGGAAATATTTCAATTCATAAACTTCATGCAGCTCAATGATTTTCATGAGAGAAGATAAAATGACTTCTTCAAATTATATGAAATATGAGTTGGGAGTTTCAAAGAATTAAATTCAAAGTTCTTTTGAATTTATTTTCAATTTGGAGTTATTTGAGTTTTATTCAAATTATTTTTCTCCAAAAACAAAATATATGGAAAATAGGGTAACATGATTCCCTACAATAGAAAATTGGAGAAAAATTAATTTGAAATCATTTTGGTATTTTTAAAATGATTTTTATTGGATTTCATTAGACCACTAGCACTCTTTGATTTATATGAATTTGTGTGGATTTTATTTGACATTATAAAAATGTTCATGTCGTAGAGAATCTCTTTCTGAAAATTTTGATATATTATATGCCTATAAAATATTTTTAGTTATTTTGTTTTTATTATTAGTTCTCTAAAAAAATGTTTATTAAAAAAACATTTCCCTCCCGACTGGGCCGGCCCAGCTAGCCAGCCAGGTCGCGGCCCAGCCCGCGTCGCGCCGCCACCGACCTCCGGCAGGAGCTCGGCTGCAGTACGTCGCCACCGCCGCTGGACTCCGATTCGGGCACGCCTCCCGAAGTCCATCGCCCCCGCAGTCCCGCAGTCCGCCGCCGCCCAGACCCGCAGCCCGCCGCCCTCGCCTCGCGCTTTGCGCCGCCGTGCCGTAGATCGCCGCTGCCGCTACGCCGCAGCCACCGCCCCGCGCCGCACGCGCCGCGCCACCACCACCGCTCGCCTGCGCCGCCGCCGCTCTCTGCCCAGCTGCCGCATCCGCATCTCACCGGACTCGCCGGAGTCCGCAGCCTCGCCGGAGCTGCCGCCCCGATCCAAACCGCCGCCGCCGGTTTTCGAAGAAAACTGCCCTGACTGGTAAAACCGTTGCCCCGGTTCGAACCGGTTTATTTTCGGTTTAGTCCGGTTTCTGATAAAAACCTAGATTTGTTTTTTTAGGTTTATTATTTAGAGAATGTTCGCTGGTTAGGTTTAGAAACCGAACGTTCGCTATTTAGTATTTTTCTTTTTCTTTTTAATTTTCGGCCAGGGACCTATCTATGATGATTTCTTTACAAATTAGTCCCTGTTCTTCAAACCGTCATAACTTTTCGCCCGTTTATACAAATCCAATGAAACCAACGCCCACGTCTTCATTATGATCTCCTCTATCCAGATAAACAACTTAAACATGTTTTTGAAAAGTTTAAAATTTGAATTAGATCGGATTTGTATTCAAACTTCATTTGATCATAACTTGAGTTTCGTAACTCTGTTTGAGTTGATTCTTTTTGCAAATCGAAGCCCTTGACCTAAACTTTCTGATAAGGCCAAATTCACATAATTTTGGTACTGTTAGAAATTGTTTTATGATGCAAGATTTATTTGCTTGGTTTTGATGTTTTTCGAATTGTTTCTTTGTTCTCTCCGATCTTTGAGTGATTGCTTATGTGTGGTTACTATTGCTTGCTGACGATAGATTGGCCGGAGTGAGACAAGTAGATCTATCAAGAGTTTTGAGTGTGAATCATCTTCATCAACATTGCAGGCAAGTTCACACTTTGATCATATCCCTTTCATACCCAGTTTTTATGCATTAGTTTCACCCTCAAACATTGCATGAGTAGGATTGATAACATGTGGGTATTGGGAAGTAGTTGATGAGGTAGGAACCTATTGCCCTGCATTCAAACCTTGGGAGTTACTATTACGTTATTCTTATATTGCCATGCTGTGCTCGTAGACGTGGATTGGGTTTGAGAGTATTTTATGACAGATGTGAGGTTGTTAATTAATGGTTTACTTAAGGTGGCAACTTTAACACACATCTGGGTGGATTGAGGCACCTGGGTATTCCAGCGATTGCCCATCTAGGCACCTGGGTATTCCAGGATTGCCTGTTTTTTATGGACCGCCACCCAGGCTCAAAGGGATCATGAGATTATTCATACTAGAAACTTCCGTGTGCAGCCACAAGCTATTATGGGCTCTAGCATAGTTGATTAAGTCGTGTGAACTCTTACAGTGGTAGACTAGAAGATGTAGGGGTTGTAGGTGGTATGGTCTACCCATCGTAAGGTGCAAACGCTTCTGAAAGACTATGTCTCGGTCATCCGTTTCTCAAACACCATGTAGTGCGAGAAATCCAACGGAGGAGATCGAGTCTTGTGGGGAAAAGTGCGCAAACCTCTGTAGAGTGTATAAACTAATCATGATTAGCCGTGACCCCGGTTATGGACATTTTGAGTATCTAGTACTTGGATTATCATGTGAATCTCATCATGTGACTTTAAATAATTTTGTTGGGTTTAATGATGTTACTTAATTGGGATTGAGAATGCTGTTAACCATTCTCAATGATTAACAACCACCATGATAGTTACTTAATTGGGATTGAGAATGCTGTCAACCATTCTCAATGATTAACAACCACCATGATAGTTAAATAAAATTTATTCCTTTGTAGTAGGGAAAAATTGGCTTTTCGCAAAAACCCTATAACCATAGAGCTTTTCCACCAGCCAAATATGTATGTAGAAATAGCCATTGTTCATCATTTCTCTCTACGGTGTGAATTTGCCAATACATTCAATGTACTGACCCTTTGTGGCTGCAACGTCTCATGTTGCAGGAATCTTACGACGAATAAGTGATACGTTAGGGTTACGATTTCTACACTCAACTTTGCCGTTGGTGTTGATGGGAATCCACAACCTTGTTACTTCCGCTAGTATGGATTGAGGTAATAGTATTTACGTTACTTTTTACATGTGATTTACCTCTGTTATAAATCCTCAAGTACTGTGTGTCAGCATACCGATCTAGGGATGACACTTAAGCACAGAGACTTGACCGTCTGAGGTCGGGTCGCTACAAGCCATGTCAACACCCTAATGACGGGAGATTTACCAAGGGAGTTAGCCGAAAATCTTCTTGAGCTATGTTTGGAAATAGTTCCAACAGGCTATGTTGCAGCATTGGAGATTCAGTCTACTATGATGGATAAGACCACAGAAGCTCAAAAGACTGACAAGGATATTGCTTCTATTAAGGAGAACATGAGCAAGGGAAAAGCTAAAGCATTTCGTGAGGATGAGCATGATACCTTATGGTTTGAAGACCGTGTTTATGTACCAAATGATTCGGAGATCAGGAAGTTAATTTTACAAGAGGCCCATGATTCACCATATTCGATTCACCCAGGAAATACCAAGATGTATTTGGATTTGAAGGATACTTTCTGGTGGACCGGAATGAAGAAGGATATTGCGGAGTACGTAGCAGTTTGCGATGTGTGCCAGAGAGTAAAGGCAGAGTATCAGAAGCTAGCAGGATTGCTACAGCCATTGCCGATACCCGAATGGAAGTGGGATAAGTTAGGCATGGATTTTATTATGGGTTTACCTAGAACTCGTTCAGGCTATGACTCAATATGGGTTATAGTCGATCGTTTGACAAAGGTAGCTCATTTCATTCGGGTGAAGACTACCTATACCAGTGCAAAGTTGGCAAAGATATACATGACCAGAATCGTATGTTTGCATGGAGTTCCAAGGAGCATTGTATCAGATAGAGGAACCCAGTTTACCTCAAAGTTCTGGAATCAGTTGCATGAAGCCTTGGGTACCAGACTGGAGTTTAGTACAATGTTCCACCCGCAGACAGATGGACAGACCGAGAGAGTCAATCAGATTTTGGAGGATATGCTGAGAGCTTGTGCGCTAGATTACGGATCTAGTTGGGACGAGAATTTGCGATATGCAGAGTTCTCTTACAACAACAGTTATCAATCTATATTGAAGATGGCCCCTTTCGAAGCTTTTTACGGAAGGAGGTGCAGGACCCCATTGTCGTGGGATGAAGTTGGTGACCGTCAGTTGTTTGGACCGGATCTGATAAAGGAGTCTGAACAGAAAGTGAAACTGATTCGCGATAGGCTCAAGGTAGCCCAGTCCAGGCAGAAGAGTTATGCTGATTCTAAATGCAAGGAGACAGTTTATGAAGTCGGAGAACGAGTTTATCTTCGAGTATCTCCACTTCGAGGAGTCAAGCGCTTTGGAGTTAAGGGAAAGTTAGCACCACGTTTTGTAGGCCCATACAAAGTTTTGGAGCGGATGGGAGAAGTAGCCTATAAGTTGGAGTTGCCTTAAGGATTATCAGGAGTTCACAGCGTGTTCCACATTTCCCAGTTGAAGAAGTGCCACACATAAATGGCTGACATACCGCTGAGAGATACAGTGCCGCTGGAAGCAATACAGTTGGACAGTGATTTGACCTATGAGGAGAAACCAGTCAAGATTCTAGAATATGCGAGTCGAGTCACCCGCAGCAAGGTTATCAAGTTTTGCAAGGTTCAGTGGAGCCACCACATGGAGGATGAAGCCACCTGGGAACGAGAGGAGGAATTGCTGAAGGACCACCCTCACCTATTTTCTAGCCAACCCAAATCTCGAGGGCGAGATTCATCTTAAGGGGGGTAGGTTTGTAACATCCCAAATTTTCAATTTGGAACGTTATACACTAGATCATCATTGCATATCATATTTCATTTGCATTTTGGTTGATCCTAGAAAATTCTACGCAACTCAATGACCCTTGAAGAGAGTTGGGGATTTTGTTATTTTCATATTTGAGTTTTCTCAAATTTTGAAAATAGGATCATTTGATTTTATTTATTTTATCTTCAATTATTTATATTACAAAAATATGAGAGAGGGAATAAAATGACTTTCCCAAAATAAAGAAATATTGAGGATTTAATAAAAAAATCAAATAAGATTTTATTTGGATTTATTTGCTATTTTATTTGAATTAGGGAAAATGCACGTTTTTCAAAATTGCATTTAGGCTCTAAATAAATGTTCATCACGTGCGGCTTGATTTTAGAAGCTGGGGAAAATTTATTTAGGGATTTTTGGAGTCCGTTTAGTATTCCTTTTGTTTTTTTCTCTAAGCGTAATTATTTAAAAAAAAGAGTCCGAACCGACCTTGGGCCGTAACCGGCCAGGACTCCGCTTGGCCGGGCCCTTTATATAGCGCCCCGAGGCCAGCCCAAGTCACCGCCGCCCCCAAACCCTAACCCTAGGCCGCCGCGCCGCCGCCTCTCCGCGCTGCCCCGCCGCCGGAGGTAGTTTTTTTCGCCGCCGGTTTTTTTAGAAAACCGATCGGTTTTCCATCGATTTTGTTCGGTTTTCTAGTTTCGGTTGTTTAAATAGATCGGTTTTTCTGGTTTATTTAATTAGCGAGCGTTCGTTCGTTTTAACGAGCGTTCGTCGTTTTTCTTTTTCTCAGATTAAATCCGCGATTTTTCAGATCGCGATTCTTGATCCGATTTTCGTTTTAGTCTAACTTTTCGCTCGTTTATCAGAATCAGGCGATTCAAGCGCCTGGAGTTTCGTCTCGAAACCCTCTTTCCGTTTAACCAACTCAAACAAGTTTTTGCCACTGTAAAAATTTCCCTAGATCCAGAATAGTAAACGAAGCCTGTTTCTTTTGCCGTTTGTCTTTCGTTGCTTCGTTCGATTTGATTTCTTTTGCCAACCGGAGTTCTTAAGTTGAACTTTCTGGTTAGATCTTTTATTTGAGTTTTACCGTGCATTAGTTGAGTACTTATTGTATGCTTGTTTGTTTGCGATAGAGTACCCGGAGTGCGCCGCTTGCTACTTCGAATCGCTAGGTTTTGCGGATCATCAGCAAGGCAAGTAACACTTTGATCATACCTCCTACTACCCCAGTTTTATTGCATTAGATCAATCCTCACACATAACCGGAGTTCTTAAGTTGAACTTTCTGGTTAGATCTTTTATTTGAGTTTTACCTGTGCATTAGTTGAGTACTTATTTTATGCTTGTTTGTTTGCGATAGAGTACCCGGAGTGCGCCGCTTGCTACTTCGAATCGCTAGGTTTTGCGGATCATCAGCAAGGCAAGTAACACTTTGATCATACCTCCTACTACCCCAGTTTTATTGCATTAGATCAATCCTCACACACTGCATGATTAGGATCTAATTAAATTGTGGCTTGGGAAGTAGTTGAGGTAGTACCTATTACCTGTTATTGCCAAACCTTTGGGAGTTACTTCTATGTTTTCTTATTGTGCCATGGTATGCTAGTAGACGTGGATTGGGTGAGTGTATCCATGACAGATGTGAGATTGTTAAATTAATGGTTTATCTAAGGTGGCAACTTAAATACACATCTGGGTGGATTGAGGCACCTGGGTATTCCAGCGATTGCCTGTTTTTCTTTTGGACCGCCACCCAGGCTCAAAGGGATCATGAGATTATTCATGCTAGAAACTTCCGTGTGCAGCCACAAGCTACTATGGGCTCTAGCATAGTTGATTAAGTTGTGCGAACTCTTACAGTGGTAGACTAGCAGATGTAGGGGATAGTAGGTGTAACGGTCTACCCGATCGTAAGGTGCTAGTGCTTCTGAAAGACTATGTCTCGATCATCCGTTTCTCAAACACCATGTAGTGCGAGAAACCAAACGGAGGCGATCGAGTCTTGTGGGGAAAAGTGCGCAAACCTCTGCAGAGTGTATAAACTAATCATGATTAGCCGTGTCCTTGGTTATGGACATCTTGAGTATCTAGTACTTGGATTATCATGTGAATCTCATCATGTTACTCTAAAATTAATTTTGTTGGGTTATGTTTAATGATGATGCTTAATTGGGAATGAGAATGCTGTCAACCATTCTCAATGTTTAACAACTACCATGATAGTTAAATAAAATTTATTCCTTTGTAGTAGGGAAAAACTGGCTTTACGCAAAACTGTAACCATAGAGCTTTCCACCAGCCAAATATGCATATAGAATAGCCTATTTCATTCCATTACTCTCTATGTGTTACTTTGCCAGCATATTCCATGTGCTGACCCGTTTCGGGCTGCAACGTTAATGTTGCAGACTTTTCAGACGACGATTATGGTGCTTTTAGGTCGTGGTTCTATACTCAGTGATGCCGTTGGAGTTGATGGACTCACTTATCTTCCAAGCCTTCCGCTGTTATCGTTATTAGATGGCCTTAAGCCATATTTATTGTAATAAGTTCTCTTTTGAGACACTCAATGTAATAAGTGTGTGATTGCTACTCTGTTATAAATCCTTCATGTACTGTGTGGTGTCAGCATTACTGATCCAGGGATGACACCTGAGCACAGAGATTGGACCGTCTGAGGTCTAGTCGCTAAAAGATGGTATCAGAGCACACGCTGACTGTAGGACACGACCAGTAAGCTAAAGACCTAGATCACTACTCACTCTCTTCCCATTCTGACCTTCTCATCTTTTCCTACTCTTTTAGGATGGTGGATGCAAGGAACAAGTTCACCCAACCGGATGAAGATACACCCTTTGGACGTCACTTGAAGGAAGTCACTAGATACCTGAACATAGGAGTACCAAGCTTCACCAGAACCTACAACGCCACTTTACCTGAAGAAGAGCGCTGGATGATTCAAGTTCAAGTTCCAGGAAGGACGTTCATGCGAGTCACTAAGCCCATAGAGTTTTCTTTTGATGCACCAACCTGGAGTCTAGGAAAGAGCATGGCAGCTCACATCGCCATGGGACGCATTGGAGAAGTCTACGCAATGATCTCAAGGATACTATCTACCAGATTTGTGGGCGCCGAGATGAGCACTGGGAGATGATCAGTACCAGGAAGGATAGATTAGTTGCAGCTTTTATCCAGGAGTTAAACCAACACATTCGACATCAGGAGAACCAGATGTGCGCTGACATGATAGATCTGAAGAAGGCAAAGACAAGAATCAAGGAACTGGAGGAAGAACTCAAGGCTACACGTGAAGATTATGAAGAGGAAATCGAAGTATTAGTGGAGAAGAATGACGATCTGATCAAGAAGATTGGAATATTTATGGGAGGCCCTACACCAGTAGAAGAAGACGAAGAACCCAAGGAGATTCGCCCGGAAGACTACATCATCATCGACGACACCGACACGGATCCAGATGATAGCGATGATGACTATGTTGATGAAGCTGGAGCAGATATAATGTAGTCTGCAACCGAAGAATATTTCTAGTAGACCACCCCAATAGTAGTAGTAGTCCACCATGTAAATATAGTAGTCCGAACACTTTTGTTATAGTTAGATCGGTTGTATTCCCTTGTTGATTGATTGAATGAAGTGAATTGTTTGCTTTTGCCTCATGTGCATATGGGTAGTGTTTTCTCTTTAGACCCCCCTCTATTCTTAAATCTCATCTTTTCCAAACCCTCAGATGCCTCCTAGACGTGACCCTGGATTTACCTTCCCACCGGAGCTCACTCAGTTGATCCAGCAGCAGAACACATTGATGTAGTTGCTAGTCCAGAACCAGAATCAGGGGAACAACAACAACAACCCACCGCCACCACCACCTGTTGATCATTTAGCCCGTTTTCTTAGGCTGAATCCGCCGGTGTTTTCCAGTAGCACCGAGCCGATATTAGCAGATGATTAGCTCCGCAAGACAGCAAGGGAGTTGACAACTGCAGGATGCACAGATGCAGAAAAAGTGAAGTTTGCCACGCATCAGCTTGAAGGACCCGCATCATCATGGTGGGAGAATTTCACAGCCACTTTCCCTGTCGACACTGTCATGTGGGACCAGTTTCAGCAGGCTTTTCGTACTGCCCATGTTTCAGCAGGAGCTATGGCCATGAAGAAGCGAGAGTTTCGCAACTTGCGCCAAGGAGGACGGGCAGTTGGCCAGTATGTGGAGGACTTTAGTAAATTAGCACGTTATGCCCCAGATGACGTTGCTACGGAT